>NC_052311.1:59608690-59928235 GCF_016432855.1 Salvelinus namaycush
TGCAAAGAGCCTGAATTCAGAAAATAACAATGATTAGATGAGCAAAATCCATGACCAGTCCTGTGTCCACTGTACTGTGATACCTGTACTCAAGTGAGCTAAAAATAACAATGTAATGTGTCGAGAAAACATACCGATCATCAAATTGATGTTTTCTGGCTCCAGTCCGGTCAAGAACTTCCTGCGAAGACTGACCCCATCAAAGTCCACGTACATCCTCCGATTCACCTCAAACCCTTGGCCGGTGATGATCTGCAAAGAAACAAGAACAATGTACAAATGCGTGAGGAAACTCATAAAAAAACATAACAGTCCCACTGCTGAGTAGTCCCAGGACTTTACCTTGCCACTGATGAGGTCTCTGTGTTTGTAGCAGTACACCTTCTTGTCGTCCTGGAATACACAGTTGCGGGAGCGGGCACACATGAAGTGGTAGTTGCTCTGGCAGGAGGTCAGACAGCAGCCTACTGTGGCACCTGTATGGTTACAGCGCTCACAGCGCTGAGGGAACAAGAGACAGACAGGTTAGATCAGTCCAGGAGGAGAGAATAGGGGTGGATAATGCGTTTGAGAGAGATGGACGTTGGACAAAGATACACAAACTACAGCTGCTGGAAAAACAAGAAAGTCACTGCACAAATAAAGTGAAGCCTCACCATGAAGCGCCCCCTAGCGACGGCACTGTGCACGTGCATCAGAGAGCCATTGTCCTCCTCGAACACCTCGGCGGACCACATGGAGCAGTTGATGTGAGCCCATTCGTTCTGGCCCAGGTACAGCAGCCTGCCCGCCTCCTGAGTAACACACGCAGGAGGTTAGAAATACAGAACTGGTTACCTACGGTGTGGATTTGGTTGACTTAATTTCCTGTGAGTCAAGGGCTGTTATGTTGAACAAGGGTGTGAAGGCTTAGTGCTCTGAAGTCAGAGTGTGGTTTGTGTTTCTTTCCTCCATGCTGTGATTCCTTAAGTCACTTTTGACAAGGGCTTCTCAAAAGTGTTCTGAAACCTAGTTTCAGTCTTACTCACATTGGACTTAGCATCTCCATACTTTTGGCACAGTGAGCATTGCCTCCCGTCGTCCTTGGACCACCCTGTGTCTAGGTCAGCCTTGGACAGCCGTCCCTCAGACTTGGATGGCCGTCCCTCAGACATGGATAGCCGCCCGGCTCTTCCCCTTTTCCCTGAGGGACAAACGCCAGACATCATACCAAAACCACAACAATCCCCTTAGGAAATTGGTCTATTCAATATTTGCTTTCTCATAGTTTTTCCTCCCCTCAGTTGTGTAAAGTACCTTTGAGTTTATTAAGCCTGAAAGCCCTGTTTTTCCTGAAGTGGAGGCCCCTGGTTGGCTCTGTGGTCAGTGGGGTGGTGGGGTGAGGCACCTCTTCTTGTTTCACCTCCAGGCGTAGTACGTTCTCCATCTGCAGGGACCCCAGAGGGGCCCTGGACCTTAGCTCCTCCCTCTCACGCCACTGGGCGTACACATGCTCAGTGGTGGGAGGCTGAACCGCATGGGACAGCATCCCACTGCAATGGGAAAGGGAATGGATGGAGAAATGGAGAGGTGAGGAGATGAAAAAAAAGAGTTAGTCAAGTTGTGTTAGAGTCATGCTGTGCCAGATTCCAACGTGAGTTACCAGCACGTAACTCATATTTGGATGATTTAGGCAAACATCTGAGTTACAGTTACACTCAAGTTAGAATTTGACTTGAAGAGTACACAACTAAGACAGTGGTTCACATCTAGCTGATTATGATTACACTCATTTACATTAACAAATAATTCATGTTTATTAATCAATCTTTCCCCCCAGAAGATAAGGTGACAGGCAGGTCAGGTCCTGAGCTTACCACTCTGTGCATCACCCTACAATGAGCTAAATGAAGTCACTACTCTGTGTCCTCTGTCGCAGGGAAGGAAAGACATGCATGAACTGGGAATGTGTGAGAAAGGAGGGGAACAGTCCTGGTTTTAACATCCAGAAGAAGAAAATAAGAAAATAATTGTAAGACTAACTTCTGTAACATTGGATTTGAATGACTGTTCCCCACTTTAAGGTCGTTGTTGACAATATAGTACAATTCAATCAACTCATCATTTCCCATCAGGATGTGAACAACAGGGGTGTCATACAAATGTGTGGCAAACCAGAAAACATCAAATCAGTTGCTCCACTGAATGTAGGCTTATGCTGCCTCATGGGAAAATACATAAATTCCTGCAGGGCAGTAGTGAAGCAATATGTTACAACCCAAAGTTAAACTGGAATTTCATAGAAATTTTCACTTATGAGTCAATATCTGATGACTTAAAACATGGCAACTTCTTCAACCTAAGTGTTAAATCCCAATGTCTGAGAAATGACTCCCCGACAGATAACCTTCTAAGAGCCTTGGTAAATCGTACGCCAAGTTTACAAGCATAACAAAAACCAGGTTTAACAGACTAGGACAGGGATCATCAACTAAATTCAGCCGCGGGTCGATTCTCTCTTGAACAGATGGTCAGGGGGCCGGAACATAATTACACATAATTTGTTAACTGCAAAATGATCTCAAGAAGCCCAAACAGATATAATAATTTGACTAAAACAGTCATTTCAAAACTTACATTTGTATAAAACCACTTATTTCTCTTTTATGCGCGGGAAATAAAATCACTGTGGGCCACCAGTTGAGATACCCTGAACTAGGAGATATGAGGAGCAGATTGCTACTCACATAGGCAGGTCTTTGGATCGGGGGTCCCACACTTTGGGGTCCTGACTGTTGAACCAGTTGAAGACCTCCTCCAGAAGCTGCAGAGAGAACAGTGAGGAGAGGGTGAATCTACACTCCTCTGTTGGCCATTTTACAACATGTACTGCTTTTTTCTTTCCAATAAACATTGCAAATATTCTTGGATTCAACCATCTTCTATGACTTTAGTTTGAACCAAGTGAACCTATGACCACCAGGGGAGTCATGACCACCAGAACCACAGCGCCCCATAACGCACTCCCAATTACATATCGTTCTGCTGACTAGACAGCCATATGGAACAACTTAAACACCACAAGACATACTAAGGACTGATGTCACTGACTGAGACAGACCATGCATTGTGTTAGGATGAGGGTATTTAAGTGTCTGTGTTGTCTAACTTTATGAAACTAGTGTGTACAGTCTATACACAATACTTCAAAATAAGTTGAGAATGTCTCAAGCAAGATGAGCGTAAACAGCTGTGTTCACAAAGTGCAGCCAAGTGTAGTGAGAACATTTGTATATCCGTTTATTATCACGTATGTGTGCTTTTAACAAAAAAGCTGTGTTTATGTAGCTAAAGTACCGGAAAAACGCGATAACATTGCAGAAGACATCGTTCAACCAACTGTTTTTCTGTCATACTGAAAGTACTGTGCTTGCAGCTACACGATCAAGTAAATACTTCAGATTAGTTTCCTCCCAGAGTGTTGCTGTCTGAGTACTCAGCATTACCTTCAAGTAGTAGGAGCGGGCCACGGCTGTGGGCCTTTCATCCTCCGGTAGAAATTCCTCCTGATCCAGACGCCTCCGTACCACTTGCACCACATCTTCATGGAATGATTTCTACAACATAAATAGACATGGAAATATACAAACATAGTTATTTAGCTGACACTACTCACTCATCTTCCTTTGAAATCTTTGAGATCCTGTCCTGCCAATTCAGATGCTATATAGATAGACACTGACCAGGGTGGTGTAGAGGCCTTTGTCAAACTTCTTGCCCACAGCACGAAGGTCACAGGCTGGCTGGCCCTCCGCTCCACTGTCAGGGACAACCTGGGTCACACACTACATGAGTGGAATAGGGACAAATTTAGTATGCTACAGAGAAACAACACTGAACATACAGCCACACAAGCACTTATGTGCAACAGTTCAAGAGGAACAGGCAAATAGTGCTAGCAGATCTCAGTCTGCAAATGTACATCTGATATCAGCTAATAAACGTTTAAAAAAGAGATTCGGGAGAGTCGTTACACTTGTTCTTTGAAATTATTTCTTCAGAAAAGCCACATCAAAACTTGATAGGTGTTAAAAAGCCTGTTGCTATTTTCAGCCTGCGCATCCTGTCTCATTTAGCATCGTGTGGTAAGAAGCATTGTACGGCCTGGTATCTCCCACCTGTGAGCAGGCAATGAGGTGCTGGGTGAGAGTGGAGGTGAGCAGGCAGGCCAGCACCTTCTCTATCCCGGCCCTCAGCTCCATATGGAGCAGCTCCCTCCAGGCGCTGGGCTGGGACTGGCTGCAGGGCCGGCAGGAATACGCCACACTCTCTGGCAGGCTGGACAGAATCTCATACAGGTCACCTGGGGGGGGAGGAGAGCAGAGAACAACCATAAAAACCATTCCTTGGCACTACATCAAAGCATGGGAGGTAACAGCATGTGATAAACTTCCGATTTGGGCTGTCCCAGACAGAGAGGCGTCTGTTCCTTAGACAAATCAAAATTGTAATTTCTTCCCCACATAGACACACCCTATGCATTTGAATAAAATCAACTATATGCACCGAGCTTGTCTGATGATTTAAGCTCAATGTTTGATTAAATCATTTAGACAAATTACTCATGAGGAAGCCCATTGTCCACACTGAGTAAAAACATTTATAACAAATGACAGCAAGTCTCTCCTCCCTGGTGCAGCAAACAGCAAGCAGCAAGTGTTTATTGCGCTGTACGTGCCAAAGCTGCACATAATTACAGCGATTTAGTTTCTTACTTGTTTCTTAAACTGAAAAGTTCTGTTACCGAAATACCATTTGTTTAGGAAAAACATTCCCTAGACCCTTGTTCTCTTTACGTGAAACATGTATGCACGTGACCAATAGGGCCTCGCCTATAGCCTAGAAAAATAAGATTTCAGAGTGCCCTATGGTGGCGGTGGGGTTATGGTATGGGCTGGCATAAGCTACGGACAATGAACACAATTACATTTTATGGCAATCTGAATGCACAGATATACCGTAACAAGATCCTGAGGCCCATTGTCGTGCCACTCATCCGCCACCAACATATTTCAGCATGATAATGCACAGCCCCATGTCGCAAGGATCTGTACACAATTCCTGGAAGTTGAAAATGTCCCAGTTCTTCCATGGCATGCATACTCACCAGACATGTCACCCATTAAATATGTATGGTATGCTCTGGATAGAAGTGTACGTCAGCGCATTCCAGATCCCGCCAATATCCAGCAGCTTCGCACAGCCATTGAAGTGTGGGACAACAATCTCATCTCTGTACCACACACACTTATCTGTAAGGTCCCTCAGTTGAGCAGTGAATTTCAAACACAGAATCAACCACAAAGACCAGGGAGGTTTTCTAATGCCTTGCAAAGGTCACCTATTCCTAGATGGGTTAAAAGAAATGCAGAAATTGAATATCCCTTTGAGCATGGTGAAGTTATTAATTACAGTTTGGATGGTGTATCAATACACCCAGTCACTACAAAGTTGCCAGAGAGGAAGGAAACCGCTCAGGAATTTCAACATGATGCCAATCGTGACTTTTTTAAAACAGTTAAAGAGTTTAATGGCTGTGATAGGAGAAAACTGAGGATGGATCAACATTGTAGTTACTCCACACTACTAATTGACAGAGTGAAAAGTAGGAAGCCTGTATATACTAAAAATTATCCAAAACATGCATCCTGTTTGCAGTAAGGCATAAAGTAAAACTGCAAAGAATTTTAATAAGAAATTAACTTTATGTCCTGAATACCAGTGGTGTAAAGTACTTAAGGAGTACTTTAAAGTATTTTTACCTAAGTAGTTTTTTCTTCAGTATCTGTATTTCACTATTTATATTTTTGACAACTTTTACTTCACTACATTCCTAAAGAAGATATACTTTTTACTCCATACATTTTCCCTGACACACGAAAGTACTCCCTACATTTTGAAAGCTTAGCAGGACAAGAAAATGGTCCAATTCACACACTTATCAAGAGAATATCCCTGGTCATTCCTACTGTCTCTGATGGACTCACTAAACACAAATCCTTCATTTGTAAATTATATCTGAGGGGGAGAGTGTGCCCCTGGCTAGCTGTAAACAAATGTAAAAAAAACAAGACAATTGTGCCGTCTTGTTTGCTTAATAAAGAATTTGCAATGATTTATACTTTTACTTTTGATACTTAACTATATTTAAAACCAAATACTTTTAGACTATTACTCAATTAGTATTTTACTGACTGTCACTTGAGTAACTTTCTATTAAAAAAGGTATCTTTACTTTTACTCAGTATAACAATTGAGTACTTTTTCCACCGTTGATGAATGCAAATCATTAGCTTTGGGGGCAAATCCAACAACAGATCACGGAGTACCACTTTTCATATTTTCAAGCATGGTGGTGGCTGCATCATGTTATGGGTATGCTTGTCATCGGCAAGGACTAGGGAGTTTCTTAAAAATACAAATAAATGGAATAGAGCTAAGCACAGGCAAAAGCCAAGAGGAAAACCTAGTTCAGGTTTGCTTTCCAACAGATATTGGGAGACAAATTAATCTTTCCGCAGGACAAGAACCTAAAACACAAGGCAAAATATACACTGGAGTTGCTTACCAAGACAACGTTGAATGTTTGAGTGGCCTTTTTAGTTTTGACTTAAATCTGCTTGAAATCTATGCAAGACTTTAAAATGGCTGTCTAGCAGTGATCAACAACAAACTTGACAGAGCATGAAGAATTTTTTAAAGAATAATGTGCAAATATTGTACAATCCAGGTGTGCAAAGCTCTTAGATATTTACTCAGAAAGACTCACAGCTGTAATCACTGCCAGAAGATGATTATAACATATATTGACTAAGGGGGTTGAATACATAATCAAGGTAAGGTTATTATCCCACTTTGTAACAACAAAATGTAGAAAGTCAAGGGGTGTGAATTATTTCTGAAGGCACTGTACATGCACTGTACATACATTCCCCCTTTGAATTGTCTTTTCAATGTCTGTTTAGCCCATTGGCATCGGTTACTTCTATCATTACTTCATATAGAAGAATAATTACTTGGGGAAGGTAGTGTATAGATTGTATTGGCGGGGAATAATAATGCCTCAATTTACAATGTGCTGGTCCTAGACATCCCTGTATGTAACCTAGAGTGTTTATCACCTTTTCCCGCTTCTTCCTTTCCTCAGATAAGAGGTCTCTCCAACAGGAAGGGATTCTTCCAGCGTGTCCAGGGCCTCATCTGCACTTGTGAATTCCATTCTTTGCTTTCCCTTCCAAACCCACAGCATTGCCAAGAATCGTAGATTAGTTTTTAATTCACTTTTCTCCAGTGACTATCTGATCGGAATGAATTCATAGTGTTTTTTTCACAGCCTAGCAGACAGGTCCTGGATGAATCTAATGGATTGGCCATGGATTTTTAATCTCTTTACACCCCTGTGCCTTCAGAATGTTGACTTTGGTCTGATAGTTCCACAACTTGAAGATTACCATGCAAGGGTATTTAGCGTTCTTCTATTTCACGCCGATCCAATGGCATCGTTCCAGATCCTCTGCTGATATACCCACATCAAGTTCCTCTGAAATCAGTTTGACCATGTAATTGGAAAGGGCTTCTTTTTCGTTGTCTTCCGGTAAGGACAATATTCTCATGTTTCATCTTGTTCTACAGTATTTTCGTGTTTGGTCCAATTCATCGTCCAAAGTTCGCAGCTGTGTTTCCAAAAGGCAAATGTTGTCGTCTTGTTCGCCCATACACATGCCTTGTTGGTGTGTGTCTGGCATGATAGACTACTACCTTCGAGCAAATCTACCTTTTTCACCACAAATTGTTTGTTTTGGTGAGCATCAAGAGCCTTTTAGCTATGCTTTCCTGGATATACCTTAGATATTCATTACTCTAATTTGCAACCTCCAAGTTGTTCCTTGTCTTTTCCTCTGAGGGAAGCCATGGTTGAGTCGCCGTGTCACTTTACCAACTGATTGGTTTGTTGTTATACATAGATTACCACTAACGCTCTCCCAGGTACTTGGGGATTGATCTATCGATTTTATGGGCTTAATTTAAACTCTGTTTTCTGGCTTTTATATATACAAACAGTTTTGTCTGTAAAAAAACAACTACTCACTCCCCATGCATCCTAAACAAAGCTACTCACTCCCCATACATCCTATCGGTACCCGCAAGCCTCTCCTATGGCGTAAATTCCAAGGAAAACTAACTGAAATTAAACAAACAAAAACAATGTGAGAAACATGTTCCTGAGAGCAAAGGTCAACTTCTTCATAACTGGAGAAAAAACCCACTACAAAAGCACAAGATGGGAAACTTTGTAATTATTTACAGTTGAAGTCAGAAGTTTACATACAGCTTAGCCAAATAGCTTCCCACAATAAGTTGGGTGAATTTTGGCCCATTCCTCCCGACAGAGCTGGTGTAACGGAGTCAGGTTTGTAGGCCTCCTTGCTCGCACACGCCTTTTCAGTTCTGCCCACAAATTTTCTTTAGGATTGAGGTCAGGGCTTTGTGATGGCCACCAATACCTTGACCTTGTTGTCCTTAAGCCATTTTGCCACAACTTTGGAAGTATGCTTGGGGTCATTGTCCATTTGGAAGACCCATTTGCGACCAAGCTTTAACTTCCTGACTGATGTCTTGTGATGCTGCCACCCCCGTGCTTCACGGTTGGGATGGTGTTCTTCGGCTTGCAAGCCTCCCCCGTTTTCCTCCAAACATAACAACGGTCATTATGGCCAAACAGTTCTATTTTTATTTCATCAGACCAGAGGACATTTCATAAAAAATACAATCTTTGTCCCCATGTGCAGTTGCAAACCGTAGTCTGGCTTTTTTATGGCGGTTTTGGAGCAGTGGCTTCTTCCTTGCTGAGCGGCCTTCGGGTTATGTCGATATAGGACTTGTTTTACTGTGGATATAGATACTTTTGTACCTGTTTCCTCCAGCATTGTCACATGGACCTTTGCTGTTGTTCTGGGATTGATTTGCACTTATCCCACCAAAGTACATTTATCTCTAGGAGACAGAACGCGTCTCCTTCCTGAGCGGTATGACGGCTGCGTGGTCCCATGGTGTTTATACTTGCATACTATTGTTTGTACAGATGAACGTGGTACCTTCAGGCATTTGGAAATTGCTCCCAAGGATGAACCAGACTTTTCTGAGGTCTTGGCTGATTTCTTTTGATTTTCCCATGATGTCAAGCAAAGAGGCACTGAGTTTGAAGGTAGGCCTTGAAATACATCCACAGGTACACCTCCAATTGACTCAACTGATGTCAATTAGCCTATCATAAGCTTCTAAAGCCATGACATCATTTTCTGGAATTTTCCAAGCTGTTTAAAAGCACAGTCAACTTAGTGTATGTAAACTTCTGACCCACTGGAATTGTAATACAGTGAATTATAAGTGAAACAATCTGTCTGTAAACAATTGTTGGAAAAATGACTTGTGTCATGCACAAAGTAGATGTCCTAACTGACTTGCCAAAGCTATAGTTTGTGAACAAGAAATTTGTGGAGTGGTTGAAAAACGAGTTTTAATGACTCCAACCTAAGTGTGTGAACTTCTGACTTCAACTGTATGTTTCTGGGTAACCCTGACAGCAAAAGGACAAAGCAAGAAAGCAGAAGTCTAGTCGTGCATTTTTACTACTCCTTCAGGCAGAAAGTGACATCAGTGCATTACATTAAATAACTATTTTGAGAATCACCCACGTATTTCATTCGACCTTTCATACTAGTTTGGAAACTCCTGTGCTTAATGTGATGAGTCATTTGTTGAATGCTCTTTAATGCTACTGGGCTCATTGCACCTGATGTTCTGACTTGTGTCAATATACAGTGTGGGCTTGTCACAATACCAACATTTTACAAACGATACAATACCAGGCCGAGCAGTATACCGAGCAGTATCAGTGGCCTTGCATCCCCTGGATGCTTTTCTAAACGTTCTCCAAAAACATGTCACTGAAATTCACACTTGTACGCAATTCAACAAAATTAACTTAATAGAATACTGCATAGAATGGCTGATTTGCTTATATTTGCAAAGCCCTACCTGTGATTTGGCTGGAGTAATGGGAGGAAGGAATATACATCAGTGGAGAGTGCTGAAGGGAGGACGGCTCATAATAATGGCTGGAACAAGACAAATGGAATGGCATCAAACACATAGAAACCATGTGTTCGATACCATTCCACAAATTCCGTTCCAGCCATTACAACAAGCCTGTACTCCCCAATTAAGGTGCCATCAACCTCCTGTGAAATACATGCATAATGGTCTGCATGTCATTGTGTCAGTAAGGAGAAGACACTGCATGAAACCTTCTTTACTCTTCAGTTAACAGACACACACTCACCCTCCCTTCCTCACACACTGTCTTCCTCACTCTCAAACATCCCTCTCTCTCCCACAAACACACACTAAGCCCAACTTAAAACATTAGGCACCAAACATAATTTAAGGAGCACCAGAAATAAATTCGATTTTTCTATATAGTTCAGGCTTACATTAGGCCTATATGAAGCACTTTTTAAAGCACATCTCATGAGTAGCAGACCCAAATTCCGTTCCTCGTGTACCAATCAAATTTGCCCAAACCTACTGTCAAGTTACCAGGTTGTTAGATAACCGAACCGAATGACCGAACAACGTTATTTGATGTCAAATCAATAATGAGCAACCCGGGGTTTGTTCAAAATGTCCCGCGTCATGATTTGTGATATATAAAATGCGTGCGAATCCTGATACAAATAAAAAAGGCATCTCTGGTAATATGGGTCATATTTTTGTAACCGTTTAGGCTAGAAACAATTTGTTGGGGCATGGACTCTACAAGGTGTTTAAAGCGTTCCACAGGGATGCTGGCCCATGTTGACACCAATGCTTCCCACAGTTGTGTCAAGTTGGCTGGATATCCTTTGGGTGGTGGACCATTTATGATACTGTTAGATTCTGGGTTCTGACTTCTTAAACTTGGAACATTGTTAGAGACATGATACATCAGAAGTAATACTATAGTATCTGAGGAGTGATAGAGACTGGTTTTTATATCAGAAGTTAATGGTCATCTGTAGGAGCCAGATGGCTTTGGAATGTGCTGAGGGGAGGCAATCACATGATTGTATAGGTGGAGAGCTTTGGATTAGGCATCAAGGGGGTTGAGGTCAGGTCACCTTAAGGGAGAAGGAACGGTTTATTACCCCATTCCTCACCTTCCTCGAACCATAAAAGATGTACGGGTTGGAGAGAAGGAGGAGTGCATCTAAATTGGAGTATATATACACATGTGTTGGTGGAAACATGTTTTGTCTGAATGAAGCTGTATTGACCCTCTGGGAAGAATACAGTTGGTTAAGCTTTCATAGTATCCGTTGTGGGACGGTAGCGTCCCACCTGGCCAACATCCGGTGAAATCGCAGAGCGTGAAATTCAAAAATACCAAATTCAAATATTTAACATTCTTGAAAATATATGTGTTAAACATTAAAATAAGGCTCAACTTCTTGTTAATCCAGCCGCTGTGTCAGATTTCAAAAAGGCTTTACGGCGAAAGCAAACCATGCGCTTATCCGAGGACAGCGCCCTGCATACAAACACATGAAAATCATATTTCAACCAGGCAGATGCGCCACAAAAGTCAGAAATAGCGATATATTTCATGCCTTACCTTTGAAGATCTTCTGTTAGCACGCCAAAATGTCCCAGAAACATCACAAATGGTCCTTATGTTCGATAATGTCCTTCTTTATGTCCCAAAAATGCCAATTTATTTGGTGCGTTTGATTCAGAAATACACCGGTTTCAACTCGCCCAACATGCCTACAAAGTATCTAAACTTGGTCCAAACATTTCAAACAACGTTCCTAATCCAACCTCAGGTACCCTAAAACGTAAATAATTGATACAATTTAAGACGGAATAAACTGTTTCTAATACCGGATAAAAACAACGTGAAGCACGCTCCAGTTCACACGCATCAAAACAGTAGAGTCCACCTGGAGTGACACTTACAATGAATAGCACTACGTTTCTCAAAAGAAAAACATATAACAATTTCTAAAGACTGTTGACATCTAGTGGAAGCCATAGGAACTGCAATCAGGTTACTAATAATAAGGGTATCCCATAGAAAACAAATGGAAAATCCTATGACCTAAAACAAAATTCCCCCTGGATGGTTTGTCCTCTGGGTTTCACCTGCCATATCAGTTCTGTTCTACTCACAGACATTATTTTAACAGTTTCAGAAACTTTAGAGTGTTTTCTATCCAAATCTACCAATTATATGCATATCCTAGCTTCTGGGCCTGAGTAACAGGCAGTTTACTTTGGGCACGCTTTTCATCCGGAGGTGAAAATACTGCCCCCTACCCAACAGGTTAACTTGTCTCCTCCCCTTCATCTACACTGATTGAAGGTAACATCCATAAGGGCTCATAGCTTTCAACTGGATTCACCTGGTCAGTCTGTCATGGAAAGAGCAGGTGTGTCTAATGTTTTGTACACTCAGTGTGTGTTCTCTATTGTGAAAGCGGGGATGCAAACTGTTGAGGGCCTAAAAAGGTGACAGAAATTCTTCGCACATTAACACACAAAAAAATACTACGTAAACTGCAAGAAAATGTGCCTATTTTCAGAATGGGGTTGTCACCATACCAACACTTTACTAAGGATGTGCTAACAGACCAAGTATCATAATACAGAGTAATATGTATCTACTTCCCTTGCACTGCGAGCAGCTCCAATTATTAAACAAATGTAACAGAAACCACATCACTGTCTGCATACCCCAGCTCGCCATCACGGCTAAATAGCATTTTAAAAGTGATAGAGATGTGCAGAAAGAACAGATGGCGAGAGGCCGCTGAGCAGGCTAACGGCTGGTTAGTGGGACACAGCTGGCTGCTCACAGCTGTCACACGTGATATTGGATGAAGCACTCGTTCTGATATGACATCTTGATCTAAACTCTGGTATTCTATTTGTAGGACGCAGAGGGTAGGGATGCATTCTGTACAGTCGGTAGTGATCACACAGGGAGAAGATCTGTTGGGGCCTCGTCGTTATAACTCAATGAGTGATACACTACATCTACGCACTTTATGTCAGATCTACATGACTCACGTGGATGACCTTCTTTATTCTGAGATAAAAAGGCAAATATCACGGAAAAGTGACGGGTTTGCATCCCTGTGAAAGGTACTGCTGAGCATGGGAGCCTGTTACACAGCACAAGAAGTTGGGCGTAACACTGGAAAACACACCTGTCAGGTCCTCACACTTGGCATGGACCCAGTGGTTACAGGTGGCACACTGCATCATCTGACTGTCGTAGTCACTGTCCTCATAGCACTTGAAGCAGATCGGACAGTAGTTGCCTTTAGAAAGAGATATCGTCAATATCCTGCCATTCCCATATGAACAGTGAAATCAAATAAAAGAACTTGTCTTATCATGTTTTAACATTTGTGTTTGAAGATTAACTTCCCCAAAGCGCTCACGTCATCTCACCTTGGTCGTGGAGCTTGGTGCAGTCTGGACAGAGTCCTTTATCGTGGTTCCACTCGGTGTCCCAACTCTTCCCTGGTGTAACCCCACAGCTTTTACATCTGATGCACGTCATACACACCCAGGCCTTCCTCCTCCTGTTGGGTTTTGGGTAGTTAGGACCCAGGCATGAAGGGTGATAACAGTTCTGACATCTGTCACACTCCAGCAGAGGCTGAGGAAAACCAGAGAGATACAGTATTACAGTTACACATAGATTGGTGGCAACACTGATGTCTCAGTTTTTTCCTGATCAGTGACAACCAAAGATGGTGGATATATGAAGATAGTTCACACTCAGGCCGTTAACAATTGAACAAAATGTATTTTGTGGTCTACTTAAGTGTCTCTCCCATAGACATCAATAGCAGCTAGATCTGGTCTACTCAGTTCATTGACTCTCAATGAACCAGAAAATAAACAGAGTGGAGTGTCTCACTTCCTCTTCAGTCTATGGGTTAACTATAGACCCTAGATATAGCCTAAAAACTAGTGACCAGGTGGTGAAGTCCTCAGGAGTGACTGGGGCCTTGTGTGGACCCATACCTTGGAGTGCTTGCTTTTTCTGCCACATATATGGCAGCACTTGCAGCGGCGACAGCACCAGTTCTCCTTGTTCTCCTCAGAGGGCCGCTCCGTTGGCTCAAGGCAAAACCGGTGGAATGGCTCACAGCACACCTGGCAGTACAGCATTTGCTAGGATAGGAACAGACAACGATCTGCAGGTTTAAGACTTTCCAATGGTGGATTCAAAAGATCCATCATGGCCATACATTGACAAAAACATCCTACATGTCAAAACATCCTATAGCAAATAGCAGTGTTGAAAACAAAGACATTCCTCCAATGGGACATTGTAATAATAGAGCCATGTTGTGAGCCTTTACCTCTTGTTGTCCTTTACTGGCACACAGCAGGCAGACACAGGGGGGCATGATGGGCACAGAGGTCAGGATACTCAGGCCTCCCATCATCCACACATTCTGGAGGTCACAGTCCTCCTGCATGGCAGACAGGGGAGGCTTAGAAACAGCTTTCAGCTCTCATACTGAGGCCCGCAGGACAGAGTCAGACACAGGAGTGGGAGATACAGAGATGGGGAAACAGCCTTCTGGACTCATGATGTAGAAGAACACTGACATCCAGTGGATAGATAAGGGTATTACAGAACTAAACCAAACCAAAGACAAAACCTGATAATGATAATGGGTAATTTAACCATGGTTATAAACGGAGTAGTTTGGGTCCTGGATGCTGATGGGCTGAAACAGCATTCTTGCCGTGTATTTTGCATACAATATAGCACGGGTATGACACAAAACAACTTACTGTTATATTTATGTTGGTAACAGTTTATAATAGCAATAAGGCACCTCAGGGATTTCTGGTATATTGGCCATTATAAACTGGGTGGTTCACACCCTGAATGCTGAATGGCTGACAGCCGTGGTATATCACACTGTATACCACGGGTGTGACAAAACAATACATTTTTACTGCTCTAACTCCGTTGGTAAACGGTTTATAATAGCAATAAGGCACGTCAGGGGTTTGTGATATATGGCCAATATACCACGGCTAAGGGCTGTGTCCAGGCACTCCGTGTTGCGTCGCGCATAAGAACAGCCCTTAGCCGTGGTATATTGGCCACATACCACACTCCCTCGGGCCTTACTGCTGAAATATACCACACCTCCTCGGCTTTATTACTTAATTATAATGCAAGGCTCAAGTTCAGTTGTTTAAATCAATGCACTTGAGCTGGGCCTAAATCTTTCTGGATTGGCTCGACAAGCAAAATCAGTAGCTAACAGGTAAATGAGATCTCTAAAAACACAGCTACAAGAGTCAGGGAAAAGCATCCGACCTTGAAGTCCACGCCGATCTTGTGCGTAGGCTCGGAGGGCTCCCTCTCCCTCTGGTCGAATCCATTGGCCAGGGCGGCCAGGACGCTGGGTGGCGTCTGTTCCAGAGGATTCTGGGAAAAATATGACGGAGGATGAAAACGGGCTCGTCCCCACCCCGCCTCCAACATCCTTCCCCTCTCACCCCCTACCCTGGCCCTTTGCCACCCCGGGGTGGCCCCAGTGTGGGATAGCAGGCGCCAGGGGTGGGGGGACCCCTGGTCCTCGGGGTAGGAGGAGGATAGCTCAAGGTCTGACTGTGGGTGTGGGGGGGACTGCGTCATCTGCAGCAGTAGCTGCTCCGCCGACAGCCCCTCTGACTCTCTCTCTCCCTGGTGGTCATCGTCCAGCCATCTGTAGACACCACCGCTCAACGGGCCTGTCCGCCTTCGCTGTGCCTGTGAAGGGTGGGACTGCTGAGGCCAAAGCAAAAGAGCACCAGCGTTATCTGCCACGAGCACCTATAAGCAAGCAGCAGCTTAACTCAGAATGAGAGGAGAAATAAGGAAGAGAGGACAGGGAATCCCACCATAAGGTGCAGCAGAGAGAAGATGAAGTGAGTGGAAAGATAGAGGGGAGATTGGAGAGAGAGAGAGAGGGGGGGGGGGGGGGGGCGGGGAGTGGGTTGTGGAGATCCTTTGTGTTATACACCTAGGAGACCCAGAAACTGTCAATTCATGCACCGCCTGCTCAGTGGCATCAGAGCAGCAGCCCTGTTGTGATTCTTTACCTTGTCAGTTTTACGGCGACCAGGAGGGACTCGGTGGTGCAGCCTGCGATGTCTCACACCGTCGTCCGACAGGTCTCCCAGGAATCCATCCAGAGAGACAAAGTCTGAAGACGAAAAGGAACCATTGCAGTGGTCATTAGACATACAGCGTTAATGCATTACCTCACAACTATGAATGGGATCATCTAGAACAGTGGTTCCCAAACTTTTTATAGTCCCGTACCCCTTCAAACATTCAACCTTCAGCTGCACTAATACCAGGGTCAGCGCACTCTCAAATATTGTTTTTTGCCATCATTGTAAGCCTGCCACACACACACAATACATTTATTAAACATAAGAATCAGTGTGAGTTGTTGTCACAACCCGGCATGTGGGAAGTGACAAAGAGCTCTTATAGGACCAGGGCACAAATAATAATCTAATAATATTTGCTCTTTATTTAACCATCTTACATATAAAACGTTATTTGTTCATCAAAAATGGTGAATAACTCACCACAGGTTAATGAGAAGGGTGTGCTTGAAAGGATGCACATAACTCTGCAATGTTGGGTTGTATTGGAGAGAGTCTCAGTCTTAAATCATTTTCCACACACAGTCTGTGCCTGTATTTAGTTTCATGCTAGTGAGGGCCGAGAATCTACTCTCACATAGGTACGTGGTTGCAAAGGGCATCAGTGTCTTAACAGCGGGATTTGCCAAAGCAAGATACTCTGAGCACAGCCCAATCCAGAAATTTGGCAGTGGCTTCTGATTAAATTCAATTTTCACAGAACCGCTTGTTGCAATTTCGATGAGGCTCTCTTGTTGAGATATCGGTAAGTGGACTGGAGGGAGGGCGTGAAAGGGATAACGAATCCAGTTGTTTGTGTCATCCATTTCGGGAAAGTACCTGCGAAATTGCGCACCCAACTCACTCAGGTGCTTCACTATATCACATTTAACATTGTCCGTAAGCTTGAGGTAATTTGCACATACAAAAAATCCTACAATGATGGAAAAACCTGTGTGTTGTCCTTGTTAATGCAGACAGAGAGGAGCTCCAACTTCTTAATCATAGGCCCAATTTTGTCCCAAACAATGAATATAGTTGCGGAGAGTCCCTGCAATCCTAGATTCAGATCATTCAGGCGAGAAAAAACATCAACCAGATAGGCCAGTCATGTGAGAAACTCGTCATCATGCAAGCAGGATATATACAAGTGAAAATGATGGTCAGTAAAGAGAATCGCACTTCTGTGTGAGGTTAAAGCGTTACATGGTCGCTGCCCATATCATTGCATAGTGCAGAAAATACATGAGAGTTCAGGGGGCTTGTTTTAAAATGTAACCATTTTCACTGTAGTGTCCAAAACGTCTTTCAAGCTGTCAGGCATTCCCTTGGCAGCAAGAGCCTCTCGGTGGATGCTGCAGTGTACCCAAGTGGCGTCGGGAGCAACTGCTTGCACACGCGTTACCATTCCACTATGTCTCCCTGTCATGGCTTTTGCGCCATCAGTACAGATAACACATCTTGACCACCAAAGTTCATTTGACAAGGCCCAGCTTTGTATCAAAGCTGTCCAGTATTTTAAAAATATCCTCTCCTGTTGTCCTGGTTTGCAGAAGAGAATGTCTTCCCCCATAAACATAACGGACCTATACCAGAAGCTGTGCCAGGCCCACCACGTCTGTTGACTCATCCAGCTGTAACATATAGAATTCACTGGCTTGTATGCGAAGCAGTAATTGTTTCGAAACATCTGCCATGTCACTGTTGCGTCATGAAACAGTGTTGTTTGATGAAGGCACTGTCTGTATAGTTTATTTGGCCTTTCCACCCTGCCATATCCATGTCAGCAGGAAGAATTCAGTCCTTCACAACAGTATGGGGCTTGCCTTTCCTAGCCACTCTGTAGCTCACCATATAAGATGCTTCTAGCCCCTTCTTATTAATGGCATCTGTTGCTTTTATACATCTTACTACTCGAAAGTCATCTTAATTCTCGCTCAAAAAACTCCTTTGGCTTATTATTCAAATTGGCATGTTTTGTTTCTAAATGTCTGTGCAAGAGTGAAGGTTTCATTGAGTTGTGAGATAGTACTTTTACACATATAACACACTGTGGCTGAGGAAAGGCACTACTCCCAATGTAAATGAACTCCAAATCAATGTAGTTGTCATCATATTTGCACCTCTTCGATGGTTCAATGTCCTTGCCTGTTGTTCAGTGCTTTCCCAGGTAAGGGGACAGTAGCTCTTCGGCTGCATCAGATTCACAACTGTCAGTGTCCATGCTAGCTGGGCTAACAACAAATGTAGAATTACTAATGCTAGCATTGGACGTGCTCGTGGAAGCAGAACAATGTGTCGTCGACGGGTGCAGGTGTAGTACTACTGGTAGTAGCAGTACTACCAGTAGAGCAGGTATGTGTCTCTATGGACGTGGGCCTTACAAAATGGACTGTTTGAAAATGTGAAGAAAAAACTTGTGAATCACGTTTTTATTTGGCGTACCCCCGACTGCATTGCGCGTACCCCAGTTTGGGAATACCTGTTCTCGAAGATCTGACAATATTAAATAAACAGAGGAAAATCCCTTTGTATGATCACTTGTCAATGTTATATTACTACCTTGGCTGCGTGGGCCGGGGCCTCTCCTCCGGCCGGGGGAGGCAGAGTTGGAGCCCACAGTGATCTCCAGGTCGGAGTCATAGTCCAGCAGGTCAAAGTAGGAGCGCGGCTTCACACAACGCCGCGGCTGCTTCCTCACAGATGGGCTCTGGCTGTCCCCCACCTCCATCCCATCAACTTCCTCATTGCTAGACTGAACCACGCTGAGGGAGTGCCGCGGGCGCTTCCCAGGACCTCTAGGAATCTTGCAACTCAGACGACGTGCCTTTCTGTCTTCAATCTGATCGCATCTTTTATATCTTTTGGAGAGAGAAATACATTTGTCATTTTGTCAATAGCATATATGTGAGTTGGTCACCTTTGCAATTCTGATGAGCAGTACACTTACATGCAGCACTGTCGCTTCGTATTGGGCCCTCCAAATTTGGGTTTGTCCAGGCAGTTCATGCACTCGCCACAGTCCTCCTCGTGGTTGCAGCCCTTGCAGATCCCACACCTCCGAGAGCGGAGCCCGAACGTTCCAAGGCTCTTTTGTTTACCAAAACCTGCTCCCGACTTCCTGACCGTGGTAACCTTCTGGTCTGGCAGCCCAGGGCTGTCTGGCCCAGAGGGAGACCGACCACCTGCAATAGGTAAGGTATATAATTATGATATCTTTCATAGGAAAGTCAAAGAAAGTTGTGGGGAAAGACAAGAACGCATGATGTCACTTAAAAATGTTTGTTGAGAGATTTGCATTGATAATCAGTTTTGAAAGCTTGAGGCTCTACCTTGGTTCTTGCCAGAGGGGGATATGCCAGTTCTCTCATGCAGTGGCAGAGCACTGAGTCTGGGGATCATGTCATCGGGCACCAGCGCACGAGGCTGGCCAAGCACCACAGCTGCTGCACGGCACACGTGTTTGATGCGTGGACCCCCCGCTCTGCGGAACTCCTGGTAACAAGGAGAGAGGGGGGACAGGGAGGGATGCTGTTATGACACATTCTTTTATCACAACGAAAAATGTATTCATGACCAGAATAGGTGGGTCTTAGTGAGGAAGAAACAACATACTGATACTTTATTGAGTAAGAGAAAGAGACAAAGTTGCATTCAGACACATTGAAAAGCGAGAGACACTGAACATAAAATATGCAGAGAACAGCACAGTCCAGGATTGTGTTTATATGCCCATACCTGTGACAGTGGAGGGTCAGTCATGTTTGAGGCAGCAGGCTCAAGCTGCTCTTTCGGTTTCCTCCTTTGTCTCTTCCCTGCTGCATCTCTGGAGCCAGCAGGCCCTGATAGAAGCTGCAGGTAACATGTTTCATCACTATGGGCTAACACAGGAAGCTCTCCAGAGATATCACAATATTGATGTTAATGAATATCATCCTATTTAATGACAATGAAGGGAAACATAGCATATTCTGTATCAGAAAAAAGTCCCATCATGCATGTTGTTTACTGCAAAAAATAAATTTCTGCATTCCAATTTTAAAGTGTATTCTTTTTATGAGTGAGACAATTATTACCCCTGAGGACTTGAGTTGTTTCTGCTGGTCGATCTTGTTGAGCTGGACCTTGGCTTTCTTGAGCAGATTGAACATCCTCTTATTGGCCCCTGTGAGGCAAACTCTCTGGGTGGCTCCTTTCTCAGCAGTAGCACGGTCAGCCTCAGCGATCATGTCCAGATGCAGTTCCTGTGGCTCAAGCTTTCCTGCTTCTGGGACAGACAAAGTCCAAAAGGTATCTCACTTTACTTTCCAGGGTAGTTTAAGCAGTAAAAACACACTCATAGACATTAAACCAAGTAACATACAAATAAACAAAAATACCAGGTTTACATAATGTGCAGTTACTTATCAAGCAAGCTAATGTTGAAAAACTATACGCATGAATTGATTGATAGCTCTTTTCTTACCTGCAATAACATTTTCAGCATTTGTTTTGTCTTCCTCTGTCAACTCCTCATGTTCTCCATATTGAAATGTTAAGAACTTTGAGTTCATAGTCCGAACACACACAGAGACTTTTCGCACAACCCCAGGGCTATCAAGGTCCTCAATCTTGAGCTTGGATTTGCCTTGCTTTGATTTGGGTTTGCTTGGAGCTGTGATTGTGGGACGTTTCTTTAGACAGATGCTCTTGACTTCATCATCCAGACCTTCCGCTAGCATATGAACAGAAGATTGAAGAGTATTGCAAACACCATCTGTCATCACGTTTTTTCTTCTCCTTTTGGGAAGTCCTGGTTGCAGCTTCTTCAGTCGCTTGTACATATTTAGGTGAGATGTTTGCTTGTTGAACTTGCAGGGCCTTTTCTTTTTCTGAACCTCCTGGGGATCGGTTGATGGGTCAGAAGCAATTTGGAATTCTTTGGATAAAAGTAAAGTCTCATACTCGCTCTGAAGAGTTTTGTCCAGCGTATATACTTCCTCACCAGACTCTCCTGGCACATGCCACTTGAAACTAGGATTCCTCAAAAGGGACCTCCTCTTTCCAAACTGCTTTCCGGAGGATAAGCAGTCACTCACGTCAGTGGTTTCCTGTTCTAGTTCCTGAGTTGAGAACAAATCGACATCTAACTGGGCCTCATTCAGAAATTCTTCCTCGTCGATAGGCAGATCAGGAGTAAGCTCTCTACCTGTGCCATCTTCTCGTTTCCTTCCAGTGCGTGGGTGTAAGCCGAATAGTTGGCCTTTCTTCGGGGAGTTTCTACGAGGCAAAACAGACATGCCAGCATCATCCATAAACCTCTGTGGAGTCTTGATCACCCGTGAGGACCGTGCACTGACAACAGGCATGATGAAGTGCTTTATGTTTTTAAGGTACTTTGATTTACCATGCTGGTCATCAAAAGCATCAGACTGTGGTTCATCATCCACAGTGTCTCGTATATCCTGCTCCTCCAAAATTTGCTGGGCGAGATCAATTTCTACCTGCTTAGATAGAGTTTTAGGCCTGGCTCTTGGTCTTTTGCTACCAAGGAACTGAAGGCTTGAATTGGGGACCTTTTTCCTTCTGTACTTGGTCTTGAGGATGCCAATGAGTTTAGAGCTTGCCGGTGTGGAAGCAGCCTCTGGGGAGGAAACTTCCTTTAGGTCTACCTCTTCAACAGCTTCAGGTACCTTACTTTCAGGTGATTTACTCTCATCACTCATTCTCCCTCTTGGCCTTTGTTTCTGCCTCGGTCCAATCATGGCTCTTCGATTCTTTTTGCCATGTTTGAACAAACTTCTATGACGGCGTGGTTGTGTCTTTTCAATAACAGATGGCTCCAAAAGCAGCATGTTTCCACTCCCTATTGGCTGGGTCTCTGCCTCCACCTTTACCGCTGGTTGAGTGTCAGCCAAAGTCACAGGCTCAGATTGGGCTAATTCTATGTTTGGAGTGTCAGATGTTGGTGTCTTTGTCTTCTTTCTAATTGAAAGGCTAGAAGTTCTTCTCCTAGGTTTAGAGACAACAGACAACGTGGAGACCTCCTCTGTCTGTGGTTCAGATGGGGCCATCTCTGTGTTTGGAGTTTCAGATGGTGTCTTTCTTGACTTCTTTCTAATTGAAAGGCTAGAAGTTCTTCTCCTAGGTTTAGAGACAACAGACAATGTGGAGACCTCCTCTGTCTGTGGTTCAGATGGGGCCATCTCGGTGGTTGGAGTTTCAGATGATGTTGGTGTCTTTAACTTCTTTCTAATTGAAAGGCTAGAAGTTCTTCTCCTAGGTTTAGATACAACAGACAACGTGGAGACCTTCTCTGTCTGCTGTTCAGATGGGGCCATCTCTGTGTTTGGAATTTCAGATGGTGTCTTTCTTGACTTCTTTCTAATTGAAAGGCTAGAAGTTCTTCTCCTAGGTTTAGAGACAACAGACAACGTGGAGACCTTCTCTGTCTGCTGTTCAGATGGGGCCATCTCTGTGTTTGGAATTTCAGATGGTGTCTTTCTTGACTTCTTTCTAATTGAAAGGCTAGAAGTTCTTCTCCTAGGTTTAGATATAACATACAACGTGGAGACCTCCTCTGTCTGCTGTAAAGATCGGGCCGTCTCAGTGGTTGGAGTTTCAGATGTTGGTGTCTTTGACTTCTTTCTTATTGAAAGGCTAGATGTTCTTCTCCTAGGTTTAGAGACAACAGACAACTTGGAGGCCTCTGTCTGTGGTTCAGATCGGGCCGTCTCGGTGGTTGGAGTTTCAGATGTTGGTGTCTTTGACTTCTTTCTTATTGAAAGGCTAGAAGTTCTTCTCCTAGGTTTAGAGACAACAGACAACGTGGAGACCTCCTCTGTCTGCTGTTCAGATGGGGCCATCTCTGTGTTTGGAGTTTCAGATGGTGTCTTTCTTGACTTCTTTCTAATTGAAAGGCTAGAAGTTCTTCTCCTAGGTTTAGAGACAACAGACAATGTGGAGACCTTCTCTGTCTGTGGTTCAGATGGGGCTAACTCTGTGTTTGGAGATTCAGTGGGTTCAGGTAACATCAGTGTCTTCCCTGGCCTCTTTCTAACTGGAACACTCAAACTTCTCCTTCTAGGTTTAGAAACAGACAATGTGGAAACGTCAGTCTTCAAAACCTCATTGGTCTGTGGTTCTGCTTCACTGGCAGGTTCATCAGATGGATGTTCCACATTTGGACTTGTTTGAAGCTTGTGTTTGTGGGTTGTCCAGGGTTTATGACTTCCACGCTTCTTCCGTGGTGTAGACATCTTCGCCAGTCTTCTCCTCCTTGCTTTGGGAGTTGGCACAGCATTTGTGTCCGATAAAGAAATTCTTTCCTCCAGAATTTCACTTGAATCTTTTGTGATTACCAGTATCTTTTTTTCTTCAGGCGCAGGAGTAGTTTGATGGATCAAGAATGATGGTTTTGAGCGTTTAGGTTTACCGGGTGAGGAGACCTTTTTTATCTGAAGGGGTGGAACAACCTTTGCCACAGTATCACCACAGTCAGTTTGAGTGGCCTCCTCTGGATGTGGTTGTGTTACCTGTCCCACTTCAACATGAAGAGATGACTTTTCCTCAAGAGACGAAGTCTGCTTAGTCTTCTTCTTGGAAGACTTCTCATTATGTGTGTGCTCAGCATCTCTGGAAGTAGTACAACTCGTGGCCTCTTTCTCTTCAGGGTTCTCAACACTCTTGATCACACTGGGTTCAAAAAGAGAGGCATTGTCTAATTCAGTGGTATTCTGCTGCTTCTCTGTTCCTTTGACAGTATTTCCAGAGCTTTGCACTTGGGTGTCCTTTCTTTTCCCCTTAACCAATGTAAGTGTCCACACAAACTTGCTTCGTTTCTTCTTACGAAAGGAGCCCTTACTGTCAGACCGAGATGAGCCTTCCAATTTGGGGTTTCTGATTTTAATCAGCTTAAAACTTGGAATCCCGATTATGTCATCATCATTTTTAAAAGCCAGACCGTCATTGGATTCAACAATTGGCTTTTCAGGTTCTGTGGCTAACGGAACATGGATTTCTGTGACAATCTTCTCTTCTTGATGTGCCTTGCCTTGTTTACGCCTACTCTTTCTGGATGGTGGTTTGGCTTCCTCTATTCTTGAAACCTCTAACAATGACTCTGCCAGACATACTTTGTCAATGCTCTGGTTTTTCAATTCTGTTACAAGGCCTTCATGTAATTCGGAGGGTAGATTAGTAGTTCTATTTCTTCTCCGGATCACCAGTTTATTGACTTCAGTGCTTACCTCTGGGGTTCTTTCTTTCCGTTTGAATTTCTTAATGTCAGTTTTTGGCTCTGCATTTCCACTTTCCAGTGCAATGTCCTGTTTGCCTGTTGACGTTCTACCCCCCTCTGATTTTTGGTCATCAACATCCCCAACTTTGGCCCCCCTTTGAACACAGGGTTCAGTGATCTTGGAGGCAGATCTACCACGCCTCCTTGCCGGTATGGCTCCTCCACCTCCCTCATCCTCAGTGCCATTCAGATGCTGTGCATCTGCTTGTGTCTCTGTCTTTAATTTGACATGGGCACTGGAGATCTGGTCACCTTTGACGTCATTAGCCTTTGATTGAAAATGTAATCCTTTTACCTTCAGCTTCTCCACAGATTTTAGACGCCCTCCCTTTTCCTTTCTCACCGTCTTCTTGGCCACCAACTTGATGGTAATCCTTGGAGTTAAAGCTGCCCCGTTTTTCGCAGGATGCCTCTCCTTTGCTGGGTTTGAGTGCTTGTTTTTTGAACCCTTCCTACCATCCTTGGAAGGCACTGCATCTGGAGGAATTGCACAGTGGATTTCTTGTGAAGATTGTGCATCTTCTTCAGGAGTCGGAGACTCATCAGTCTCCTTTGGGGTGACTACAAGGGGTGGCTTCTCTCGTATCCTTTTTGATTTTGTTTGGACAGGATCACCTTATGGAGGAAAATAACAAATGAGAGAGGAAATTACTATCATATCTTAGCTGATATACAATGGCTTCAGAAAGTATACATACCCCTTGTCTTATTCCACATTGTTGTGTTAAAGCCGGAATTCAAAATGGTTTAAAATGAAATTTCTCACCCATCTACACACAATACCCCATAATGACAAAGTGAAAACACACAAAAAAAAAAGGTTTGCTAATTTATTGCAAATGAAATACACAAATCTGATTTACTCAGGGGTGTGAAAAGTTGTCAGAATCACCGTTGGCAGCAATTACAGCTGTGAGTCTTAATGAGTGAGTCTAAGATCATTGCACCACTGGATTGTACAATATTTGCACATTACTCTTTTTAAAATTCTTCAAGCTGTCATGTTGGTTGCTGATCATAGCTAGACGTCCATTTTCAAGTCTTGCCATAGATTCAAGCAGATTTAAGGGATAAACTGTAACTAGGCCTCTCAGTAACCTTCAATGTCGTCTTCGTAAGCAACTCCAGTATATACTTGCAGTGGTGGAAAAAGTACCCAATATACCTTAACAGAAAATGACTCAAGTAATAGTGAAAGTCGCCAAGTAAAATACCAGAGTAAAAGCCTACAAGTATTGGGTTTTAAATATACTTAAGTATCAAAAGTAAACGTATAAATACATTTCAAACTCCTTATATTAAGCAAACCAGACCACCATTTTTTTCCCTTCTGGATAGACAGGAGCACACTCCAACACTTACACATCATTTACAAATGAAGCGCTTTGTGTTTAGTGAGTCCTCCAGATCAGGCAGTAGGGATGACCAGGGATGTTCTCTTGATAAGTGTGTGAATTAGACCCTTTTCCTGTCCTGCTAAGCATTCAAAATGCAACAAGTAATTTTGAGTGTCATAGAAAATGGAGTAAAAAGTACATTCTTTTCTTTAGGAATGTAGTGAAGTAAAAGTAGTCAAAAATATAAAAAGTAAAGTCCAAAACAAACTACTTAAGTAAAAATACTTTCAAGTACTAAAGTACTTTACACGTACAGTTGAAGTCAGACATTTACATACACCTTAGCCAAGTACATTTAAACTCAGTTTCACAATTCCTGACATTTAATCCTAATAAAAATTCCCTGTCTTAGGTCAGTTAGGATCACCACTTTATTTTAAGAATGTGAAATGTCAGAATAATATTACAGAATGATTTATTTCAGCTTTCAATTATTTCATCATATTCCCAGTGGGTCAGAAGTTTACATACACTCAATTAGTATTTGGTAGCATTGCCTTTAAAATGTTTAACTTGGGTCAAATGTTTCGGGTCGCCTTCCAGAAGCTTCCCACAATAAGTTGGGTGAATTTTGGCTCATTCCTCCTGACAGAGCCTGTGTTACTGAGTAAGGTTTGTAGGCCTCCTTGCTCACACATGCTTTCTCAGTTCTGCCCACAAATTACCTATAGGATTGAGGTCAGGTCTTTGTGATGGCCACTCCAATACGTTGACTTTGTTGTCCTTAAGCCATTTTGCCACAACTTTGGAAGTATGCTTGGGGTCATTGTCCATTTGGAAGACCCATTTGCGACCAAGCTTTAACTTCCTGACTGATGTCTTGAGATGTTGCTTCAATATATCCACATCATTTTCTTTCCTCATGATGCCATCTATTTTGTGAAGTGCACCAGTCCCTCCTGCAGCAAAGCACCCCCACAACATGATGCTGCCACCCCCGTGCTTCATGGTTGGGATGGTGTTCTTCGGCTTGCAAGCTTCCCCCAATATCCTCCAAACATAACGATGGTCATTATTCTATTTTTCTTTCATCAGACCAGAGGACATTCTCCAAAAAGTACGATCTTTGTCCCCATGTGCAGTTGCAAACCGTAGTCTGGCTTTTTAATGGCGGTTTTGGAGCAGTGGCTTCTTCCTTGCTGAGCGGCCTCTCAGGTAATGTCGATATAGGACTCGTTTTACTGTGGATATAGATACTTTTGTACCCGTTTCCTCCAGCATCTTCACAAGGTCCTTTGCTGTTGTTCTGGGATTGATCTACACTTTCGCACTAAAGTTTGTTCATCTCCAGGAGACAGAACGCGTCTCCTTCCCAAGTGGTATGACGGCTACGCGGTCCCATTGTGTTTATACATGTGTACTATTGTTTGTACAGATGAACGGGGTACCTTCAGGCATTTGGAAATTGCTCCCAAGGAAGAACCAGACTTGTGGAGGTCTACAATTCTTTCTGAGGTCTTGGCTGATTTCTTTTGATTTTCCCATGATGTCAAGCAAAGGGGCACTGAGTTTGAAGGTAGGCCTTGAAATACATCCACAGGTACACCTCCAATTGACTCAAATTATGTCAATTAGCCTATTAGAAGCTTCTAAAGCCATGACATCATTTTCTGGAATGTCCCACGCTGTTTAACACAGTCAACTTAGTGTATGTAAACTTCTGACCAACTGGAATTGTGATACAGTGAAATAAGTGAAATAATCTATCTGTAAACAATTGTTGGAAAAATGACTTGTGTCATGCACAAAGTAGATGTCTGAACCGACTTGCCAAAACTATAGTTTGTTAAGAAGAAATTTGTGGAGTGGTTGAAAAACAAGTTTTAATGACTCCAACCTAAGTGTGTAACTTCCGACTTCAACTGTATGTATGTATGTATGTATGTATGTATGTATGTATGTATGCATGTATGTATGTATGCATGTATGTATGTATGTATGTTATTCTCTCTAACACCGCATGGCAAGCGGTACCGGAGTGCCAAGTCTAGGACAAAAAGGCTTCAACAGTTTTTACCCCCAAGCCATAAACTTCTGAACAGGTAATCAAATGGCTACCCGGACTATTTGCACTGTCCCCCCCCCCCCCCAACCCCTCTTTAACGCTGATGCTACTCTCTGTTTATCATATATGCATAGTCACTTTAACTATACATTCATGTACATACTACCCCAATTGGGCCGACCAACCAGCGCTCCGAGAATTTTGATCCTACCTCAATCAGTCTGACTAACCGGTGTCTGTATGTAGCCTTGCTACTTTTAGACTCGCTACTGAATATAGCCTGTCTATTTACTGTTGTTTTATTTCTTTACTTACCTATTGTTCACCTAATACCTTTTTTGCACTATTGGTTAGAGCCTGTAAGTAAGCATTTCACTGTAAGACCTGTTGTATTCGGCGCACATGAGAAATATTGATTTGATGTATAAATTTGTCCTTGTGTAGTAGGTTATTGTCTTGTTGAAAGGTGAACTTGTCTTCCAGTGGCTTTTGGAAAGCACACCAAACCAGGTTTTCCTCGAGGATTTTGCTTGTGCTTATCTCTATTCTGTTTCTTTTTGTCCTAAAAAAACTTACTAGCAGTTGCCGATGACAAGCAAACCCATAACATGAAGCAGCCACCACCATGCTTGTAAATATGAAGAGAGCTACTCAGTGATGTGGTGTGTTGGATTTACCCCGAACATAACACTTTGTATTGTAAACATGTATTGTAAACATTTCACCAATACTTCCATGATACATGAGTAGGATTGCAAAGGGTCGGAAACTTTCCGGGAATTTTCCATGGGAAGATAAGCCTGGGAATTTGGCTTAAATTCATCAAAAAAGTTAGCTTATCACAGTGAACCTTTTTTGTGGGATACATAAATTTGTTAACTAGTAAATAGTTGCCTACAGCAAAGTGTGTTTAAATAATTTCTAACTGGTTAACCATTTCTGCTAGTTAGTGTTTGCTACCATGTGGCTTTTAGCTTGCTTGAGCCTGCTAACTGAGGAGTGTTAATTCACCCGTTTCCATACATGTTTCATTTTAAAACATTTATCTTACAAAGGAGTTCTTTAATCTAACTGCCTAACTATTTATCTGTACATGGAATTGTATTTTAGTTTTTCTTACAATTTTTTTCTAATCTTCACAGGAAAATGCCACAGGCACTATCTGATGTGTGGAGACATTTCACTGCAGCCAATGTAGAAGGAAAAGCTGTGCACATTTGCAAATACTATGCCAAATCATGTGAAGAATGCAACAAAGATGCAGAATCATCTGGCCAAGTGCATAAAGTTCCCTCAGCGCTCACAACAAGCAACCTCTGACAAAAGTCCCTCTACTTCTATTCGAGGTGAAAATGATGAGACACCTTATCGATAGCAACAGCTCATGGTCCTCCTGGAATCAGAAGTTTCTTTGACTCAATGGAGGAACGTAGTCAGAGAAATGCTGATGAATGTCTTGCTCGAGCTGTGCATGCAACTGGTTCACCTCGGATGCAATGTGTATTGGAAGAGATTTCTGAATGTTCTACGCCCAGCATACACCCCTCCAACCAGACATGCTTTATCTACTCATTTGCTGGATGCAGAGTTCAAGTGAAGGTCAAGCAAATCATAGAGAAAGCAGACTGTATTGCAATCATCTCTGATGGGTGGTTGAATGTTCGTGGGCAAGGAATAATTAACTACATCACCCCCACCCCTCAACCAGTATTCTACAAGAGCACAGACACAAGAGACAACAGACACACCGGTCTCTACATTGCAGATGAGCTGAAGGCAGTCAATGACCGTGGACCACAGAAGGTATTTGCACTCGTAACAGACAATGCTGCGAACATGAAGGCTGCTTGGTCTAAAGTGGAAGAGTTCTACCCTCACATCCATTGGCTGTGCTGCTCATGCATTGAATCTGCTCAAGGACATCATGGCACTGAAAACAATGGATACACTCTACAAGAGAGCCAAGGAAATGGTTAGGTATGTGAAGGGTCATCAAGTTATAGCAGCAATCTACGTCACCAAGAAAAGTGAGAAGAATGAGAACACCACATTGAAGCTGCCCAGCAACACCAGTTGGGGCGGTGTTGTCATCATGTTTGACAGTCTCCTGGAAGGGAAGGGGTCTCTCCAAGAAACAGCCATATCACAGTCTGCCAATATGGACAGCCCCATCAAGAAGATCCTCCTGGTTGATGTATTTTGGGAGAGAGTGGTAAACAGCCTGAAACCTATAGCAGTAGCCACTGAACGGATTGAGGGAGACAATGCCATCTTGTCTGATGTTCAGACTCTGCTTGCAGATGTAAGAGAAGAAATCCGTACTGCCCTGCCCACTTCACTGTTGCTCAAAGCAGAGGAAACTGCAGTTCTGAAATTAATCAAAAAGCGCAAAGATTTCTGCCTGAAGCCCATACACTCCGCAGTGTACATGTTGGAACCCAAGTATGCTGTCAAGAGCATCCTGTCTGGTGCAGAAATCAACAAGGCCTATGGTGTCATCACTACCGTGTCTCGCCACCTTGACCTGGATGAGGGCAAGGTTCTTGGCAGTCTGGCGAAGTACACTTCCAAGCAAAGGCTTTTGGATGGAGATGCAATATGGCAGTCGTGCCAACATCTCATCAGCCATCTGGTGGAAGGGGCTTTGTGGATCTGCGGCTCTTTCCCCTGTTGTCTCCAACATCCTCCAAATCCCACCAACATCAGCCACCTCAGAGCGCAACTGGTCCTTGTTTGGAAACACACACACCAAAGCAGACAACAGGCTGACCAATACAAGGGGTGAAAAATTGGTGGCCATCCGGGCAAATTTGAGGCTTTTTGAGCCTAACAACGAGCCATCCTCAACAAGGTTGGAAAGTGATAGTGAAGATGAGGCCTCAGAGTCTGATGTTCAAGAGGTGGACATTGAGGAGGTCCAGGGAGAAGACATGGTAGACAACCAAAGCTTTAGTTTCTAGACTATCATTTTACAGATGTATGTTGAAAACATTTTTGGGCAGAAGCGATGGATCATTCAATATTCCCTTTCTTTTGTTGTTCAGTGAAATCATGCCATGTGAAGAGTCAACTCATTTAATTAAAGTTCAATTCGTAACTACATTTTATTATTTTTTTTCCATTGGAAGGATTTAATCATTTGCAATTACGTCTACATATGATAAGGTAAAAGGTTTATGTTTCTGTCTCCATATGATATGGTAAATATATCCAATGCAAAAAACATCTACATTTAAATGGTATTAATATTAATTTGCATATATTTCCGTATATTCCCACAGAAAGTTTCCACCTCTGAATATTCCTCAAAATGTGCAACCCTATTTCCCCGGTCACATATTTATTTATGAAGCATATCATAGTTTCCCAGAACAGCAGCCAGTCATGTGTTCGTTGTAAAGAACACAACGGGAGAAAGCGGGAGCTGGTGAGTCCATTGTGTTCAATATCTATCGGTGACGCACATGAGGTGATAAAGTTATACTTGTATGCAATTCACTACTAAATGTTAGCCATCAGATATCTTAAAACTGTCTAAGATGTGGTATACTCTCCAGCTGTGTATTTGGTTACTTGTTAGTTATCTAAGTAAGTGGCTGAATTAATAAGGAGACGGGTGGTTAACTTTCTGCCGTGTTTGATAAGTCAAAGAGCTCTGGATGAATCATCTGTACAGTTGCCATTTTTTGTCTGTGCTTCCAACTATCGTTTTTTTCATCCTTTCTGTTCTCCTCCCCTCTTCTCAGCGTACAGATGCTGTTCTTCCTTCAGACAAGCATGCATTACAACTTTGTTTATTTGCAAAATTTCTCTCGTTCACTTTAGCTTGTAAGATGTCCACACCAGAAATGACTACTAGCTATACTTGTATAACTTTATGAGCTGGATTTGCCAGTCTTTGCAATTGGTTTGTTCGTTTGCGCTCGTTAGCATTCAGCTAAAAGCGTCCATGAGAATTTGCCATTAATTGTGCTAATTTTGTTGGAATTCTGGTAATAGACTGCCAATGGGCCTTTTTTGCATTTTGAGCCTCGTGTGCTATACCAGTAATACCGTAAATCCCGGGATGGCAGAATAACAGTATGAAAATCTCGATTCCGCCCAAGAATAATAGATAGGTGGCAAGGGATGGGCATAGGTGTAGAATAGGCTAATACTTACTTTTGGAGGGATTATGTCTGGACCGTATGGGGCCTTTATATCCTTTACGAACAGATTCAAATCCTGTGAAATCATCTCCCTGAAAGGCAAGGTCAGATTATTAACTTTGGACACCCAACATGCATTTTCAGACTGTTTCACAATTTTCCATAACCTCACAACAGTTTGATACCGAATATGCATTTGAAATTGATGAATAGTAGTTTACATGCAACAATTAGGTCTAAAAGCTTAGACAACAGTGACAATAACCTAACACACACACACCTGAACACAACTAGGCCTATGCAATTGAATGCTAGTACTAGTACGGTTGACTACAGAATTTTGTTTTTATATCCCAATCTTGAGGGAGAACAGTGGCATGGCAATCAAAAATTATATTGTGTAATGTCATGTAGTGAGTAGGTCATTCCATGATAACAGAATTACACTGAGACTCCTATTTTTTACATTAAAATGTATGCTAAACAAAAAACATTGATTTCAAAGTTGAACAAACCATACAACTCTATGCACAAGGAGTACTTTGAACAATTTACACAGAAAATTTCACAAAAATACATTTACTGGTAGAACTGTGCAGATGCTAAATTTGGTAACAGTAAAATCTCCCTCTGTTTATGCAACCACATTTTCCAAAAACTTCAGATTCAAAGATGTTTGCAGAAAGAATGGAGTGTCAGCTATGACATGACACCTTGACTTTGAAATTCGATTTTGGTTATCGAATACACTATGTGAAGTGAATTTACAACCGGTAACAGAACAATGATTGCGGAATTACCTAATCGGTCTCTGATCTGTACAACACAGAAATGCATAATTATGGATATGAATTTCACTCTTCATGGTGATGTATCCTGAATTAGGTACACAAAAGGTAAAAATATGCAAGATCTTACTTTGCATATTTGGGTATTATTCTACACACTGGCCATTATTCTCATGATCTCTGTCACCAATTAAGACCAAATTTGGTTGGTCCGGAACAAATCTGAACCAACTTCTATGTAGGGTACAGTACAGTACTAGAATTGCAAATTTCGTTAAATTTTGCTGCCGACTATCCGACCATCATTAACCGGTCAATAAAACAGCTACATTTTTACAAACAGTAAAATGGCATGACCAACCGAAAATACTATGCATTAAAAAAAGGAGCGGACATTTTTCATTAATTAAGAGCTTAATACAAACATGCAACAATAGCAAGCCTATTGTCTTACAGTCAAACTGTTATAGCCTATTATGGAACATGCAACTCTTGTAATGAAGCAGCTAATAAAATGTCATTCAAACATTTGCCAAAATGCATTACGCGGGAAAAGCAGTTCAAAAACTGCTCACCTAATGCGAGCGGTTTCATGTGTGACACAAAAAGATGGGGAATCTAACAGCAACAACTAGGATGGGTTGCTAATATGACTAGGATTGTGCCTTTGGCTTCTAGCCAACAAAAGAAAGTTGATATGAAAATCAATAGAACAGTAAAGAAATTAAAGTTAATGGCATGAGGAAGTCTATATAAAATAATTGCCTGTTTTTATGGTTGGATTTTCTCTGGGCTACCTTGAAGCCAAGTAAGACATGTCTCATTATTTGAAGTAAAGTAAAACTTTCAGGTTTCAAACAATTATACTGCCTAAAGCTCATGTTGCAAAGTGGTGGGTGATAGCCTAACTATCGTTGACTATAGCATATCAAATCAAATTTTATTTGTCACATACACATGGTTAGCAGATGTTAATGCGAGTGTAGTGAAATGCTTGTGCTTCTAGTTCCGACAATGCAGTAATAAACAACGAGTAATCTAACCTAACAATTCCACAACTACTACCTTATACACACGAGTGTAAAGGGATAAAGAATATGTACATAAAGATATATGAATGAGTGATGGTACAGAACGGCATAGGCAAGATGCAGTAGATGGTATTGAGTACAGTATATACATATGAGATGAGTAATGTAGGGTATGTAAACATAAAAGTGGCATAGTTTAAAGTGGCTAGTGATACATGTATTACATAAAGATGGCAAGATGCAGTAGATGATAGAGTACATTATATACATATACATTATATTAAGTGGCATTGTTTAAAGTGGCTAGTGATACATATGCATATGCACTCGAATGGGGAATGGGAAGCGAGCTTAAATTACGAGTTGAGATTGAGAAAAAAAAAGTAATATATAAAAGCACGTTTCACTCCAGTACCATCTTTTGAGGAGCTGCTCTCTGACAGGTGATAGGCTATTCTCTGTATGCTGTGCGCGTGCGATAAATAAGATACATGAGAACCAACGAAAATACACACGGACAATTTAATTCCCCTAAATTATGCAAATTAACCTATAGACTGATAAGCATGAGCGGTCAACTGTATTTTCGGCAGCTATCCAATTAACTGGTAAGATCCCTATTCAGTACAGTAGACTACTGTACCAGGGATCACGTTAGAGTTTAGAAATCTGCATTTTCAAAAATGCACACAATCAAAAGCTGCGTTTTAAACCATTTCCCACGCGTTTTATGTTGAAAGTGTCTTTATGTTTCAATAGGGTGATCAGGGGAGTGCAACTATAGTTCTTCTTCACAGAAAATACATTAGTGCAACACATTTGTCAGATAATAGCTTAATTTTCATCAGATGACAACAGAAGTGCAACACTATCTGGCTAACAGCCACACAAGTAAATTAGCTTACAATTTTAAAAATCAAGGTATTTTTTGCAAAAACGATGCATGACCATCATATTTCTATTGTTTATCATAGAAAGAGCATAGCCAGCTACATTTCCTAATGTGTTGCTTGAAGTTAATCTAGCATTTTACCTGAGAAAAATAGGCTACACCGAGAAAATTACCAGAGAAAAGTACCTACACATCAGTCAGAGCACAATGCCTGTTCGTGAATTCTCATTAGAGTGAAGTGCAACTGAAGCACAAAATTAGTCTGATGCCTGGCAGAAATTACAATAAGCATTTTAGATCTGTGCTTAAAAAACGCGGTAAGATACAGTATCTTAGGAATTCTCTTTTTCTGAGTGAAAAATGCAGAATTCTGCATTAACGCGTAATGAACTATGGTCTTCTTTACTGTACCCAGTTGTGCTTCACTGTACTGTGCAAACTTGTGAAACAGACATCTAAGATTGGTGATCGGACCAAATCTGAACCAATCATGGACGTCTACGCTGCTGCTACTCTGTTTATCTTATATGCATAGTCACTTTAACTATACATTCATGTACATACTACCTAAATTGGCCCGACCAACCAGTGCTCCCGCACATTGGCTAACCGGGCTATCTGCATTGTGTCCCACCACCCGCCAACCCCTATTTTTATGCTTCTGCTACTCTCTGTTCATTATATATGTATAGTCACTTTAACGATACCTACATGTACATACTGCCTCAATAAGCCTGACTAACAGGTGTCTGTATATAGCCTTGCTACTCTTTTTTCAAATGTCTTTTTACTGTTGTTTTATTTCTTTACTTACCTACACATACCTTCTTTTTCCCCCGCACCATTGGTTAGAGCCTGTAAGTAAGCATTTCACTGTAAGGCGCACGTGACAAATAAACTTTGATTTGATTTATGTTTTGGCCAAATCGAGGCCGGCCTAAACTGACCAAAAAAACTGTCTGTGGACGTTGAAATCAAGGCCATGGCGGACTGACCAAACGTCCATGGACGTCCGGTGTCAGTCGGTTCAGATGCCAGTTCCAGTAAATGGAAAGCAAGTGGTCTCATGGGCAGTTGTCAGTAAGAGCTGGGAGAGATAACATTAACTGGGGGGGGTAAATCAGACCCATTTTACTTTTTCCACAACAAAGAAATATGTTACAACCTTATTCTAAAACGTATTACATTGCCCCCCCCCAAATCTACACACAATACCCCATAATGACAAAGCAAAAGCAGGTTTAGACATTTTTGCAAATGTATTAAAAATAAACTGAAATATCACATTTACATAAGTATTCAGACCCCTTACTCAATACTTTGTTAAAGCATATTTCAGGTCTCTCCAGAGATGTTCGATCGGGTTCAAGTCCGGGATCTGGCTGGGCCACTCAAGGACATTTAGAGACTTGTCCCGAAGCCACTCCTGTATTGTCTAGCCTAGTAGTTAGAGCGTTAGGCCAGTAGCCGAAAGGTTGTTGGATCGAATCCCCGAGCTGACAAGGTAAAAATCTGTCATTCTGCCTCTGAGCAAGGCAGTTAACACACTGTTCCCTGGGCACCAAAGATGTGGATGTCAATTAAGGCTGCCCCCCACACTGCTCTGATTCAAAAGGAGTTGGGTTAAATGTGGAAGACACATTTCAGTTGAAGGCATTTAGTTAGTACTCCTGACTAGGTATCCCCCTTTCCCTTTCTTGGCTCTGTGCTTAGGGTCGTTGTCCTGTTGAAGATTCAACCCAGTCTGAGGTCCTGAGCATTCTGGAGCAGGTTTTCATCAAGGATCTCTCTGTACTTTGCTCTGTTCATCTTTCCCTCGATCCTGACTCCCAGTCCCTTCCACTGAAAAACATGCCCATAGCATACTGCTGCCACCAACTTGCTTCACTGTAGGGATGGTGCCAGGTTTCTTCCAGATGTGACACTTGGCATTCAGAGTTCAATTTTGGTTTCATCAGACCTGAGAATCTTGTTTCTCATGGTCAGAGAGTCCTTTAGGTGCCTTTTGGCAAACTCCAAATGGGCTGTCATGTGCCATTTACAGATGAATGGCTTCCGTCTGGCCACTCTACCATAAAGGCCTGATTGGTGGAGTGCTGCAGAGATGGTTCTCCCATCTCCACAGAGGAACTTTGGCGCTCTGTCAATCAGAGTGACAATCGGGTTCTTGGTCACCTCCCTGTCAAAGGCACTTCACCCCCGATTGCTCAGTTTGGCCGGGCGGCCAGCTCTAAGAAGTGTTTTGGGGATTACGAACTTCTTCCATTTAAGAATGATTGAGGCCACTGTGTTCTTGGGTACCTTCAATGCTGGAGAAATGTTTTGGTACCCTTCCCCAAATCGGTGCCACGACACACACAATCCTGTCTCGGAGCTCTACGGACAATTCCTTGCTCTGACACGCACTATTAACTGTGGGACATTATATAGACAGGTGTGTGCCTTTCCAAATCATGTTCAATCAATTTAATTTACCACAGGTGGACTCAAAATCAAGTTGTAGAAAAATCTCAAGGATGATCAATGGAAACAGGATGCACCTGAGCTCAATTTCGAGTCTCATAGTAAAGGGTCTGAATACTTATTTACATGGATGTTTTTTTTTTTTTTTTTAAATATACATTTTCAAAAATTCCTAAAAACCTGTTTCTGCTTTGTCATTATGGGGTATTGTGTGTAGATTGTTTTCATCAATGTTTTTATTTAATCCATTTCAGAATAAGGCTGAATACTTTCCGAGTACACCAACAGTATGCCAGTGGGAGGGAGGACAGTAGTAGGTGATTCAATGGTGGTTTGTGACTACTATGATTTCCCATTGTTGACAATTGCAGTAATTTCATTAATTATTACTTAATAATTGATTAACAAAAATCAGTAAAAACACTAACTAATTGGTAGGTCTACATTTACTCGTTACTTCTGTGAACGTTCATTATCCTCCCTCCACATGAGGGAGATACATTTGAAAATATCTTAAAGACGTGGGATTTTGCTAACGGAATTACAGGGCACAAGGAAAAGTTTCTTCAACTTAAAGGCAAATAATTTCTCTAAAACTAAAAATAATTGTTGATATTACTTGGCAGGGGTCTTTACTTCAACATTATGTTTTGATTTATTTCTAATACCTTTTATGACTTTCTGGTAGATATTTTTAAAGACCCCTTTCCATCTTTTTTGCCAGAAATCAATGCCTAATTTGCAAAAATACATATGTTTTTAATGCATCTGTACCTTTAATTTCCAAAAATATAGACTCTTCACTTTCATTTGACACCCAATTTGATATGCTCCTACGAACTTCACGTTGGTGCTCATGGGTTCTTTTACATGGAAACGACCATGTATAGTGTTATAGGTTACTACCTACTTGGAATAGGTCTCCCATGTCAAATGTTTACCATCATTGGGATGACCTGTAGATTATCGTGCTAGTCTTGAGCACCAAACTATACCATTACAAACCCAACACAAGTGCAATGGAAAAGCCATTACATCAACTAGTTAAGTTAATCATTAAAAAACAGTCCAAGCACATCTTTCAAATGATCTTCTCCTCCTGGTAATGCATCTTTGTTCATGGATGGCGAGGCATTACCAAGAAACCAGCAGCAATTTACCCAGTCATGCCTGGGAACTGTGGAGGGGTTGCAGGCCTCTAACTACACCTGCTACATGCCTGTTAATATGCAAATAAAGTCGATATTGTGGCAGCGGCATTTTGTCAGCTAATGTGGAGCTTGGGTCCAAGACAGATTATTAACATATGAATACTTGCAGTCATTAGGTAGGCCTAGGTTATTTATATTTCAAATGTAAATATCTAATATGCTTGGTGCTCCTCTCTTGCTTGTAATGAAATAGAAAATGGACTGCAATAGCAGGCCAAGTAACGTTAACATCTCACATCATGACAAATGTACCCACTACCGGGTTTCGTTATCATAGTTTTCCCTCCAATGACTTCTCCAACAACCTAGTTACATTAGCAAGCGTTACAATAATTGACTCAGTGACAGCAACAAAAAAAACTGACCTGGTGACATTCTGCAAGCCATGTTTTTTAAAGGAACGTGAAATGATCCCCATACACGGTAGTTAGCTATCATAGAGTAGGATTCTGACGTAGCCCCTCCCCCTCTTGAATTCATAGAAACATTTATGTAGCTACGTTCGTTACTCACTGCAGCAAATACAGGCATAAACGAGCTAAATACTAATTTAAGACAAATACCTGGCTAGCTAGCGGGGGTGTAAGTTATTCGTGGTAAATCTTATGTCTAACTAACCATAGAGCTCCAATGCAGACAAATATTACATTAGCCTTCCCCTTTGTTAGCTAGCGCTATTGACGAACATCTCATGAAGTCGCTACTGCTAACGTTAGCTGGCTAGCTAACTAATGTTGACACTTAAAGCAAAGTATTATGAAACGGGGCTAACTCTACATGACACACACACACACAACTACACACCAACACAGGTAACCAAAATGACATGATAAAAGAAGCAAAAATATACTAACTCCAGCAGCGATTTGGGCTCTCACCTCTTCGCTCCCACTTGAGCTGTACCCAGCCTCCGCTAAGCTCTTGTGGTTCGACTCTATCCCAAGTAAGCGCAAGTGAGACTGGTCCTCGTTTAACGAGAGAACCAGGCTTGTGGGCCTTGGGCCTCCAGCATTAGTCACATCGTCAGCTTCTGCCCCTGATCGGTCGAGTTGCCATCGCTTCTCAGAACGCAAGCGGCTGCGAGACGACCAAGGCCGACCAGGGAAGCGACCTCGGGGTGCAGCAGTACCAACTTGGCCTCCTATGGCAGCCGCGGTTGCTGATCCGCATCCCGCTGCCGCCATCATAGCTTCAAAAACAACACCGATAGCAACTTGAGGTGAGACAAGAGGGAAGGCGCGAGATAGGGAGGGGGGACCTGCAAGGCTGCCGGGAAATGAAGTATGTCCAAGGAAAGCTTCACAGGGTAACTTGCAAATCTTTATTTAAATGATGATTGGAATTTATAGGAGTGGTGTGTGCAATGCAATATGTAATGCAAGTAATAAACCCATTTAATATTAAACAAAGGACACATTGCTCGATCATCGTTTCATTACAACCATTACGTTTATTGATAATTAACTACAAGGCCCAGCTTCCCTCCATGCAAAAAAATACACATTTTGTGAATGGCCATCTACCGCTGTACCAATATTTTTAGGCTTGTCCCTATTCCTCAGTGGCGGAGCGGCTTGTCCTCGTCTTTTGATATGATCATACAAATTGAACCACTATGCATTATGTGCGCGCTCCTCACATGAGAGAGAGAGTCAATGCACTTAAATCAAGCTCTAAACATAATTTGAAAATAAGAATTGAAAACATCCACAAGTCTAGGCCTATATTTTTTTGCATTGATAAGAGGAGAATTATGGTTGTATATTGTAGTAAACTTCCCTGATGGAAATTATTCACAGAATAAGACAGGCAGGTTAACAGTAATTTTGCAACTGCAAGGCACATATTTTGCATATCTTTTGCATTGCAATTCAGATCATCTGCACCGTCAGCAATCATAGGTGATTTACTACAAGCAAAAGTTAATTACACTGTTGAAATATATTTGAATTTAAGTGCCAAAACATACGTTTCTATGTACGCTATCTGAACTACATTACCCACAATGAACGGGGGGGGGGCAATATGGACGTCACATCCCCCTCTTCAGAAAACTGGAGTAGGAAGCGGAAAGGAACAAGTTGAAATTCTCTTTTGTGTTGATGGTTTGAGCTGTTTAACGTTAAGTTGTCAAGCAATTTAGAGCTATTTGACATCTTTATAATTAAAGATTACAGGTAAAAGCCTCGGGAAATATTATTAATGATGTATTTTCTGTAATAGAGGACAATTGCTGTTAACATTGTAGCATATATTGTTAGCCATCCAGTACGCAGTATTTTCGACTGCTTTTTCAAAACTTAGCTACTAGCCTACACATTTCGCCTTAAAATACTTCAGATCGCAAAATTGGTGTTTAAATATGTTATTTTATCGTGTAATCTGAGCAGATAGCCAGGCAAAAGCTAGGTGGAAACACAAGACTTGTTCCATTCTTTATCGATAGGGGGCACCCTCGTATTTTACAGACGGGCAGTTCCATGAAGCCTAAATGTGCCAGTCTAGATCTTCAAAATACCCTCTCACTTTTATACTCTTCCATCATACTTCAAGGTCTCTTTGAAAAGCTGTCAATACGAAGGGGGAAATAACAGGAAATCAACATGAACCTAGAGCGCCTTCCCAATGAGGAGAAACTCACCCTCTGCAGGAAATACTATTTAGGTAAGTTGGTAAGTCTGAACCACCAAGTGTTGTTTTTCTCTAATTATAAGCCACGTGACCAGGGGATTTCTGTCCCCTGGCATGGTTCAAAGAGAAAAACATTGCATGAGCTATCCAATGTTAGTGTTTACAACGTGTGTGTGTGTGTGTATATATATATAAGTAATGCAAGAATCATGTAGTAATACTGTAATGACTTTCTATCTCAGGGGGATTTGCATTCCTTCCGTTCCTGTGGCTGGTGAATGTGGTGTGGTTTTTCAAAGAGGCCTTTGTAAAGCCAACATATACTGAACAACTTCAGATCAAAACATGTGAGTGTCAATCTGCCAATCAGAGTCTATGCACACAGAGAAAGTGCTGTTAATTAATATAACTCAAGATTCCTGTACAAATTATTAGTAGTCCAGGTTTGTTGTGGCACATCCACATACTGGATAAATAATACATTTATGTTACAGGTTGTGTGTCTTATGAGATGTAGGCCTATGATCCATGATGAGATAAGATGATCCAGCTAAAACATAAAGTTGGCTTTGTATTAGTTTAACATTAGTGTAAGTATTAGTGAAAGCATGCAGTTTCTATGCAAACATGACTACAATAAATTACATCTCTCTTTCAGATGTAAAGCGATCAGGGCTGGGGTTGCTACTGTGGGTTGCAGTACTCACCACATGGATAACCATATTCCAACACTTCAGAGCAGAATGGGGTGAGGTGGGCGACTACCTCTCCTTCACCATTCCACTTGGCATTCCCTGAGACAGACAAGGCGGGGAAACAAGAACGCTTCCTACTGTATAAAACTTTACCATGACAGAATTAATAGACAAATCTAACATAGGTTGAAATGGTTAAATGTGTAGTTGATCTCAATGGATAATCATGGTAATTTTTTCTGGGCTTTAATGAGTGGGAAGATGTCCTATGAACACTGCACCTTTCCCCCAAATTGTGTGTAGTGTGTGGATGTCTCAACACGTTTGAGTAAATTTGGAAGGTTATACAGGCGAATGGTATGTATGACAAAAATAAATAGCAAATTCATTAACTTTCTAAATTAAATGGAAGTGTATGCCTTTTTTATTTGCTGTAATAAAGTTCTCAGTTTAGATGCCAGATTGTGGTCTAGTGTGCATTTCATTAGACATTTGGCTCCTATGGATAATATGAATGGTATGAGCATAGCTTTGGATAACAATATCCAATTGGATTTGTGTTTAATATGTCAGTATTTGTTTAACACTGCTCACGATAACAACATAGTTATTCCAGATAATAATATTCATAGTATCCTTTGTACTCTGTGTAAACAATTCCAACAGTGATGAGATATTAGCCAGTAAAGTACTTTATGATTGCAGAATTATGATTTTTAAGTGCTTAAATGAGGTCTGCTTCTGGCCAATCTCTTAGGCGCCTATTATGAAATTCAATCCATCTGTAGCAAATGTTACCCCCCCCCTCTTCAGGATCATGGTTGATGCCATTTTTAGGTACTCAGAGTCAGACTCTACTTCTATTACCAACCGACGCCATGGCAGGAAGGACATGTCATCCCACCAGCTCCAGTACTTAACAAGTCCATTGAGTCTGCCAGGGTTGTATAAGTCACACGACTGTCTGCTCTAAATGGGGTCAAGGGGCAGTGGATGTAAACCCAAATCAGATGTGTGTGATGGATGGTCATAAGATACCCAATCGATGAGGTGCTAAGACCTGTGACATGCGGGGGGCTTATATGACATTGTTGTGGATGTGGTGTCAGTGTAATTGTAGAACATGATGTTCACCCTGCATGTCATGATGACCTAATTATTAATAAGGTCGTTTTAATCATCTCCCCCAATTCCTCTCCAGGACAAAGTGGCTCGGGGAGACTGGCCAACATTAATCACAGATTTGTTCATCCCTCTCTTTGGGATTATGATCATCTCTGTAGAAATTATAGAATTAATACAAATATTGAATCATTTTTCTTTCGAATATAAAGACTTCCAAATAAGGCCAATGTGATTGAAGATTAGTGTGCTTAACACCTGCTTCACATTGATCAAAAGATCATTACATAAACAATGTAACAGAAAAATCTGAAGTATGTAGACCTATAAAATAAATGTTGTAACATCTTTAACATTCCAGTGTTTGGTAAAATATTGTTACATGGTGTGACATTGACAATGTTTGTGACCTTGTTCAACCTCTGTTTAATAAGCGTAGGATAAAAAAAAAATCCTCATGCCCCAGTTGATAACCCGGGATAAACACAGTTTATGCAGTGTAGGCCTAATGGATACCATCATTCCAATTAAGCCTGTCAAAATAAAATTGCAATATTTAATCAGTTTTCAACGAATCTGTAGCAGCAATTATTGAGCAGTCCAGTCCGTTATGCAGTCTATCCCTAGAAGGAAGCGTCTGAACTGTTGCCTGGCAGAACACTGTATTGAGATTACCGCTTTTGGCAGTGTTGAATGCCAATTGCCAAATCAACAAAAGGGGCTCCCAACAGGTGTCAAGGAAAACGACCATGTAAGGTTAATTAAAAAGGTGCATTATCACACGTACACTATATGATTTTAATGGAGAATATCGTAACAGTTCTTCATATTTAGGTTGATATTATAGGGAGGAGTGTTCCTTAAGGCAGGTCCCTACGCTATCGAAGCATTTGAGAACAACTAAAACAAAATCATAATTCCCATAATTCCCAAACAGGCTGGTGGTGAATCCAAAGCAATGCAGCGAAGTTCCCGCCTCATTATGTAACTCCTGCTATCATAAATACAGACCTTAACTGGAACTTCCACAGTTTATGTCAGGGAAAAGGGCAGAGTCAGATACACGGACGCAGCAATCCATCATATTGGCAGTCAGAACATAATAGGACTTGCTGGCATCTCATAACGGTAAGTGCTAACGACTCTACATCTCAGACGGGATTTTACACGGTGACCCTTCCCAGCAACAATTTGAAAGGTCTTTGAGGTTCAAGCGGATTCGGTATTATTTATTGCAATATTCCAGATTTGACAAGGACTATAAAAACCATCGCTGTAGCCTTTACGAATCAATCACTTTCTGAACCACAGCAGTGAAGAAGCGGGTATATTATGGTTGAATTATTTCTTGCTTCATTCTAACAACTTCTATTAGGCTAATAGTTTCTCGAATAGACCTACATTTATTGGACTATCATTTTTCCCATATGCTATTTCTTCCTGTGGCCTAGAATATTCGTAACATCCCCGGCCCATACTGGTGTGAAAGGCTGTAGCAATCACCGCATATTTTATTTTTTACCTCAGACGCGAAATGGACTTCGATCTGCCACCCACTTTTCCAGCCAGCGGTATAGCATGGGAGAGGGTCCTGCCGCCTCTTCTTCCCGGGCTCAACGGGACATTCGGGCTGTACTCATTCACTCCGTCGGAGCTGCTCACCCCAGTGACGGAGCACACTGGCTCTGCACAGGTAGGTTTATTCCCGTTACACTGCATGCAGTGCTCTAATTTCTCAATGATCAAACCATTTCTGGATTCATTTTTATATCAATTTTGTATCAATGAGGTAGCCTTGATTAATTAATTTTATGTTTTACTTTCTATATTCTACTGACATTTTAATGAATGCCCATTTACTGCAGATGCTCTTGCATTTTCTTATCATTTGAATAGAATTACATAAAAGTAGATTAAATCAGCAGTAATAGAGCAGCAATAGTGTCAATTTGAGTAGTAATATTGGGTATCTTCCCCTGTTGCCAGGTGTGTTGTGACCACAGTCGATTCACAGTTCAGGTTGATGTAAAACACTTCAACCCAGAGGAGTTGATGGTCAAGGTGATAGGAGACTTTGTGGAGGTCCAAGGGAAACACAAAGAGAAAAAAGTAAGCAACTACTGTGTTACATGTATTATGCAAGAGTTGTTCTCTGTTCATAATCACACTGTCATAGTGTGATGACAGACATTGAATATAGCCTGGTTGCTATGCAGTCTGTTTCTGCTTCAGACAACTACTGACCAAACAGACTGGAAACCAGTCCACTTGTTAGCCTGAAAACGAGCATTCCTCACTGACTGTGTTCACTATAACGTGTGTTTGCAGGATGGGTCGGGGCTGGTGACGCGACAGTTTAACCGGCGCTACAGGATTCCAGAGGGAGTGGACTCCATGGCTCTGGAGTCGGCTGTGTCGCCTGAAGGCATCCTCATCATATCTGCCCCTATGCTGCAGGGGGAGAACTCCACACACCGGTCCCACTCAGAACCATGAGCATACACACCATAAGAACAAACACACCATAAGAACAAACACACAATCCATAGGAACCAGTGTTGGGGGGGGGGGGGGGGGGGGGGGGGGGGTAGTAAACTACATGTAGTTCAACTAGTAATTTAACTACATTTTGCAGTAGCTTGGTGGCAGTTCATATCTTGGTAGTATTTAGTAGTTTGCTACACAGCAAAAAAAAGTAGTTAACTACTGGAACTACACACTACTTTTTTTGCAAATAGAAAATATGGGTGAAGTAGGCAATCATTTCCTTTCTTTTTCAGTATTACCCCTTTCTAATTCTCATTTGAAACAGTTGTGTTTAATATGCTAAATTACACATTCTGTTAACATCTTACTCCAGAGTGATCTGTTCTTGCAATTTGTAGTCTGACATTTCAAATATAGTTTTCGCAAAGTAGTTTGCAATTTTTCAAATTAACTTAGTTAAAGAAAATAAAAATGTAGTTATGGGTAACTTTAGTGTAGCTTAACTTCTTCCAGTGTGAAGTAATTGGTGACTTGGTAAACTGTACACACACCAAATAAGGATAGAAGCAAAAATACAGGCAAGCTCTCCTCCAACAGACATATCAAACACTCACCAAGGAGCTGGTGCCTGCCTGTACCAAAACACCCATTAACTAAGCCGTCACACCATTAGAATTCCCTGCTCTCTCTCCCTCTGAGGTTTGTACATATTAACAGGACAGATTCCTCATTTAAAAGCATCCCTCATCCTAAATAATCCCATTTAACTCATCAATCTTAATATTTTTATGGAACCATTCATTGTAAATATGATATAAAACCATTGAAAATGTTGATTTGATTGTGTGGCGTGTCTAATGCCCTCTAAATCATGTGTAAATGTTTTAACACTCAGATTATCAAGTATGTTCACAAAACCCAACAGTAAGGTTGTTGTATATTTTCTAACTATTCATTGTAAAAAGAGAATTTGTTAACAAAAATAAATGCACTATATATTTCGGTACAAAAATAAAAATGCTGTTGAATTGATTGTTGTTTTTGTTCCATGTGTGTGCTCACCACCAGTGATCACGCTTCCTGGAATTCATCCAACAGTCCACCTCGCTGAAAGAAAAAACATCTATTTTTAGAGCATGTTCCAAGGTTGCTTCAACACTTTGCATAGCCAAATATTATATCACTCTACGAACCATATCTGTGTCTGCAATGAGAAGACAAAACAATCAGCATAACACATGATTTAACAATACAGTGCATTCGGAAAGTATTCAGGCCCCTTGACTTTTTCCACATTTTGTTATGTTACAGCTTTATTCTAAAATAGATTAAATCGTTTCCCCCCCTCTATCTACATACAATACCCCATAATGACCAAGCAAAACAGGTTTTTTGATTTTTTTTGCAAATAAAGAACTGAAATATGACATTTACATAAGTATTCAGACCCTTTACTCAGTACTTTGTTGAAGCACCTTTGGCAGCGATAACAACCTCGAGTCTTCTTGGGAATGACGCTACAAGCTTGGCACACCTGTATTTGGGGAGTTTCTCCCATTCTTCTCTGCAGATCCTCTCAAGCTCTGTCAGGTTGGATGGGGAGCATCGCTGCACAGCTATTTTCAGGCCTCTCCAGAGATGTTCGATCAGGTTCAAGTCCAGGCTCTGGCTGGGCCACTCAAGGACATTCAGAGACTTGTCCCGAAGTCACTCCTACATTGTCTTGGCTGTGTGCTTAGGGTCATTGTCCTGTTCTAAAAACCTGTTTTTGCTTTGTCATTATGGGATATTGTGTGTAGATTGATGAGGATTTTTATTTTTATTTAATCAATTTTAGAATAAGGCTGTATACAGTGCCTTCAGAAAGTATTCATACCCCTGGACTTATTCCACATTTTGTTGTGTTACAGCCTGAATTCACAATTTATGAAATATTTATTTTCTCAACCATCTATGTTTTTAGAAATTATTCCAAATTTTTTGAAAATGAAATACAGAAATTTGTAGAAGCACCTTTGGCAGTGATTACAGCTGTGAATCTTTCTGGGTAAGTCTCTAAGAGCTTTTCACACCTGGATTGTGTAACATTTGCCCATTCTTTTTTTCAAACTCTGTCAAATGGGTTGTTGATCATTGCGAGACAACCATTTTCAGGTCTTGCCATAGATGTTCAAGTCGATTTAATTCAAAACTGTTACTCAGCCACTCAGGAACATTGACCTTCTTCTTGGAAACCAACTCCAGTGTAGATTTGGCCTTATGTTTTAGATTACTGTCTTGCTGACAGGTGAATCGGCGTATACATCACGGACAAACTGAAATGGTCCACCCACACAGACAGCGACACAGAGAGCGTCTCTTCAACCTCAGGAGGCTGAAGAAATTTGTCTTGTCACCGAAAACCCTTAAACGTTTACAGATGCACAATCGAGAGCATCCTGTCGGGCTGTATCACCGCCTGCTCCGCCCACAACCGTAAGGTTCTCCAGAGGGTAGTGAGGTCTGCACAATGCATCACCGGGGACAAACTACCTGCCCTCCAGGACACCTACACCACCCGATGTCATAGGAAGGCCAAAAAGATCAAGGACAACAACCACCCGAGCCACTGCCTGTTCACCCCGCTATCATCCAGAAGGCGAGATCAGTGCATCAAAGCTGGGACCTAGAGACTAAAAAACAGCTTCTATCTCAAGGCCATCAGACTGTTAAACAGCCATCACTAACAGAGTGGCTGCTGCCAACATAGAATCAAATCTCTAGACACTTTAATAATTCATGTAATAAATTGGATGTAATAAATGTATCACTTGTCACTTTAAACAATGCCACTTTATATAATGTTTACATACCCTACATTACTCATCTCATATGTATATACTGTACTCTATACCATCTACTGCATCTTCCCTATGCCGCACGGCCATAGCTCATCCATATATGTATATGTACATATTCTTATTCATCCCTTTACACTTGTGTGTATACAAGGTACTTGTGTAATGTTTTGATTACTTGTTAGCTATTACTGCACTGTCGGAACTAGAAGCACAAGCATTTCGCTACACTCGCAATAACATCTGCTAACCATGTGTATGTGACCAATAAAATTTTATTAGATTTGAATTAATCTCCCAGTGTCTGGTGGAAAGTAGACTGAAGCATGTTTTCCTCTAGGATTTTGCCTGTGTTTAGCTCCATTCAGTTTTTTTAATCCTGAAAAACTCCCCAGTCCTTAACGATTACAAGCATACCCATAACATAATGCAGCCACCACTATGCTTGACAATATGGAGAATGGTACTCAGTAATGTGTTGTATTGGATTTGCCCCAAACATAGCACTTTGTATTTAGAACAAAAAGTTAATTTCTTTGCCACATTTTTTGCAGTTTTACTTTTTAATACCTTATTGCAAACATGATGTATGTTTTGGAATATTTTTATTCTGTACAGGCTTCCTTCTTTTCACTGTCATTTAGGTTCGTTTTGTGGAGTAACTACAATGTGGTTGACCAATCCCCAGTTATTTCCTATCACAGCCATTAAACTCTAACTGTTTTAAAGTCACTATTGGCCTCATGGTGAAATCCCTGAGCGGTCTCCTTCCTCTCCGGCAACTGAGTAAGCAAGGACACCTGTATCTTTGTAGTGACTGGGTGTATTGATACACCATCCAAAGTGTAACTAATAACTTCACTATGCTCAAAGGGATATTCAATGTCTGCTTTTTTTCTTCCTCTTTGTTTACCCATCTACCAATATGTGCCCTTCTTTGCGAGGCATTGGAAAACCTCCCTGGCCATTGTGGTCGAATCTGTGTTTGAAATTCACTGCTCAACTGAGGGACCTTAAAGATAATTGTATGTGTGGGGTATATAGATGAGGTAGTCATTCAGAAATTATGCTAAACACTATTATTGCACACAGATTGAGACCATGCAACTTATTAAGTGACTTGTTCATACATACATACATTTTTAATCCTGAATTTATTTAGGCTTGCCATAACAAAGGGGTTGAATACTTGACGCAAGAGATTTTTCAGCTTTGAATTTTTCATTATTTGTAAAGATTTCTAATAACATAATTCCACTTTGACACTATGGGGTATTGTGTAGGCCAGTGACAACAAAAAAATCTCTATTTAATCGATTTTAAATTCAGGCTGTAACACAAAATGTGGAAAAAAGTGAATACTTTCTGAAGGCACTGTAATTACCCTGAAAATATATTAAGTTCATTATCTTAATGAGGAATGGAAAGGTCAATGAAATAAATGACGAAGGATGTACTGTATCTAGGGAGCATATACCAGTTCTTTACCTGATTTGCTCCTTCACCCACTTCCTCTGCTGCCTTAAGACCATCAGTAAGGGGTCGTCTTTAAACTCCTGCTCGTCTGAATCTTAAGGGGGAAAAAATATGCAGTTAAAATGTCACTGTGCAGATAACAAAAGTAACTTTAGGAGCAGTTGATTACATGACCGATTCTTTTTGTTCTAACTTTAGTTACTTTCCAGCAAAGCTATGCCAGGTGTTCATAATATGTTATATTAGATCACATGTTAATTGTACAAAGGTATAAATAGCCAGAAATGTACACATGAAAACCGATAACTGTCACTGGTTCACACGGTCAATGTACTCCTGTAACAGAAGACTATGGCATCACTCAATTGTTATGCTGCCCTATATAGTTAGCAAAAGACCTCTTTAGCATTTAGGGCAAATCCTAACTTATTATTTCGAGTAAGTAATGCATGTATAGGAATGGGATTTTCAGGAAAAAGTTGTTTGGAATCAGTCCCGGTGGAACTTGACTGGAGGCAATATATATACTGTATTATATGGCCAGAGTCTATTCCACCTCTGCTACCTAGAGTGTTAAGGTCAGCAGTCCCCACTGCACCAGGCAGTCTCACCTTCAGCCTCCTGCAGCAGCTGAGCTACGACCTCCTGGGGCTGCTGTGCACTGGGAGGTGGGGCGGGGGACTGTGAGGGCGCGTATCTGGGAGAGTCAGAGGACACAGTCGTTCTGGGCGGGTCCGGGGAGTCCATGGTCGGGAACATTACCTCTGAAACTACCTGCCAAGGTAAATTAATATTCTTTACGCATCTAATATCTTTATTTAAATTAAACTAACCTGGATAAATTAATAAAGTAAATGAATATTATTGTAACATTGAAAAATTAATAACAGTCTTTCTTCAATGTATTAATGGCATCTAGCATCGGTGATGCTGATGACCCACGGTGTTAACTGACCTGTCCCAGGGTAATGTGTATGGGAGAGGGTGGTGGAGCACAATCTCCAGGGCGGCCCTCTCTCACTACCCCTGGCCCGCTTTACTGTTGCCCCCAGTCTCTGCTGGGCTCCTCTCTCCATGGGGTGACCCTGTCTTTACCTCTGGTGCTGTGTTGGCTCACACTCCAATCTGTATAGCTGGGCCTCTCAGCATGGTCCGCATCACCAACGTGATGCCTACAGAGATATTGTCATTGAGTTTTCAGACTGGATCACATAATGCATCTGTTTCACATGTCATTCAATCAAAATGTCACCCCTCTTAGATACAGGTCATACCTGACTGATTTCTTCTTTCTGCAGGACGGCCCTGTCCGCTTCTCACTCCTCTCCTCCTGTAGTGTCTCCTTTTTTGTCCTCTCGGTTCTCCTCTGTTGAACTGCCCACTCTTCCTCTGTGGTCTCAGACAAGGCGGGCGGTGGTAGAGAGGACTCATGTTTACTAGTGGGCTCCTCAGTGGAGGTGTCTGTGGAGCTGAACTGGGCTTTGGGCTGCCTGACGGTCCGGTCGGCCCAAGAGACCTCCCTCCTCTTTGGGCTCCTCTGGTGGCTGGGTGGAGGGGAGAGGGGCTGAGCGGTATAAGGAAGGATGTCACAGAGGAGGTTCATGTGGGGACAGACCGGGGTATTCGGCTGCAACTTGGAGACGGTGGGGCTGGAGATGGGGAGGGAGAGGGAAGCTGCAGGAGAGAACGGTCCATGGGGGACACTGGTCTCCTGGGGGGCTGGGGTGAAGGAGCGGTTAACTATACGAGTGGAATATGCAGGGTGAGGATTCCGCTGTACCTAACGAAGGGAAACAAATCAAATGATCTGTGATTAGCTAAATGCATTGGAAAATCCTACCACACAATGGCAGACATTTCAAAGAGACATCAAAACATCTTTCTAATAGCAGGTGTAGTAGACAGGAGGGTAAGTACCTTGTGTGCCTGCCAGCTGACAGAGTGCTGATGAAAGGTGTGAACCTGCTGTGGGTGTGACTGAAACCACCGACTGGCCTGCTCCATCTTCCTCCTCAGGCGCCACTGAAATAGGATGTCCTCCTCTGGGCGTGTGCGGGGGTCAGGGGGACCAACCACAGACAATTTGGGCACGGTTCCAGCATAGAGGTCTGCTGAGCTTAGGTTCCCCACAACTTGAGGAAGTGGTTGCACAAGAAGAGTTATTGCAATATGTGTATTCAGATATAAAGTGAGAATAAAGAGTGTTGCAAAAGGAAACTAAATCGTGACCATGAGAAATGAGGGACGTGGCAAGAGCACAGAATAACAGTGGCTCTGGGAGTTTGAAAAAGCAATATCATGTGGTTGAGACAAGGGAAATTCATGCAAATTAGATGTTTTGAACGTCCCAACCCCCATGACTCACCAGTGGTTGAGTTGATAAGACTGGTAATTATAGGCCTTCGGACTGGCTCATCTATGCTCACAGGGGAGGACAAATTGGAACAGCCCAGGCCCTCAGAGCTGATGGGGATAGATCCACTACTGAGTGCTCACTGAAAACATCAAATTTATTTTTTGTAAGACTAATCCAATTCCAATTTTCCACATTGCAACTGACTGAATTACATTTAATTGACCCCAACCCTGCTCAGGTTATTCCATTCCTCTCAGCATATCTACCTTTTGTGTAGCAGTCTACTGGCCTTCTCCTGTAGATGCAGTATCTCGGAGTCTCCAAGGTCACCGTGAGAGGAGTCTGACAGGCCCTGCCAGGGCATCAGAAAGAGAGGCCAGTGAGTGCACCAGAGGCATCATCTCCTGTCACCATTTCTATCACCAACATTCTAGAACATTCACAATGTTGTGTAACTGTGAGCCCTCAGCGGGTTCCGTTTTGAAAACGCTTTATGGATCGGTTCTATAAAAGTTCACGTCAGTTGCATATCGAGTTTAGCTCATTCCCTCAGGGATATGCAGCAAGCTGGATATGGAGCGGTGTTTTGACCAGAAGGGGTATCAACAAAGGCATCAAACACAGTTGCATAATCAAAGGGAACAGCTTCTAACTAGTTCATATAAACACATTTGTTGGGCAGGACATGTCGTCTGGTGTTGGTATGCAAATATTTATGAGGAGAGGGACTCTGCATGGGGAGTCTTTCTTCCAATACATCTCAGCCATTCTGGCTCTTGCACACTTGACAGCATTACATAAACCTGTCCAATACCAATATATCTCACCATCTCAAACACAAACTCTTACCAAAACATAGCATGAACAGAACAATGTTGTTCCATTTAACACCACTAGATGGCTACACTGACCCCACCAATTCAATGTACACTTGTAACAACAAGGTTCGTCACACACCATGGCACTAAGATCAAGGAGTCCCCTGCATGGATAGAGCCAGCAAATCTTTTAGTGAGTTTCAATGAGATGTAAAGAACAATGAATGATCCAAGTGAAGTACCTTTGTCACTGGTTTGAGTGGGTGTAGAACTGGTGGGTAGAGGGGAGGAGGACAGCCACCAGAAAGGCTGCTGGCCCTCTCCCATCATTGCCGACATCTGCAGACGTTCCTCTCGACTCTGCGGCCTTCCGTGACGAAAGCGTTCAATGTACCTGGAAAAGGAATTATTGTAGTTACTAATGAGACATGTAAAGGGCATAACATCATAAAGCAATGCAAAAATCCTATACTCGTCACCTGCAAGCTTATTGTGGATATCATTATACACACTACAATGAAGACATACATAAGGATGCAGGGTCACAAATGCTGTATGACATGTCACAAATAAAACAAATTACCATTATGTAATTCTAGAAATAGTATTAAGCATACTTTGCCAACACTGAATCTTCCTGCTCTCCTCCCCCAGTGGAGACCAGGGACTTTCCCGATGTCGGGTCCCGTGTCAGTGTGTCTGTGTTCGGGGAGGCGGCAGTGTTGGCTGGGGAGGACACAAGATCAGTGGAGGGCCAGGACTCTAAGAAACTAGGCTGGGCCTCTGTGGCAGGAGGAGGACAGAGGACAAAGTGGTTGGCTGCCCCAAGGAAGCACGGGTCCTCTGGGCTCAGTGAGTGTGTCTGGAGAGGAGGAGGGCTGGACAGCTGGGCAAGGCCAACAGGGTTCAGGGTCTAAGACAAACCAGGAAAAAAAGCTAAAGTTTGATCAGGAGACTATACTGACAATACATGTATTTACTGTATTGGAGTATGTGTATTTGGAAAAGACCCCGACAGCCCCATAGTTCAGTTCTTACGGTTTTCCTCTGTTGCTTTGGAAGCTTCTTGGTGCGTGAGGGGTTGTAATGTGTTTTTCCCAGAGAATGGTCTGGCGGAAAGGGATTCTTCCTTGTGAACAGAGCAGCATCACTAAGAGCAAGAGAGACAAAAGGTGACCATTTTCATTGTGGTAAAAACACATCGTTCTGGTTTTGAAAACGGTAGCTCTGCATTCCTTTTTATTTGTTCCACGTCTCACCTGGATTTCATGTTGACAGTACCACCGGCACCAACTCACCCACTGGGCAGATAAGTGTTATAGCCCACATGTAGACTACTCTTTGCTATAATCATAGGATGAGACAGTGTTAAAGTGTGTGTCAGGTAAATAGCTAACGTAAACTCACCCCATTCCGTACAAATGTGCGCAACCGCAACATTCAAACGAGGCTACAAAGAAAACTAATGGGACTGTATAGCGACTTTGTTGACTTCAATATTCGGGGTCTGAACTAGGTTTCCATTCAAGCGTTGATCGACATGGTAATGGCTCTATAGTATTGGAGAAAAGTTGAAAAAACGGACCCTCCGTTATATCGTGACGTGTCATGTCGTTACATACAGCACGCATAAAGCAACTATTTCTGTCTTACAATCTCTCTCCACCAGGTGTAGCACTTCTCTCATCGTTTAAAAACAAGAAATGGACAGTGACGGGGTAAGGGGGGGACACCTAGTCATTTTTTGCATCATCATTGCATGCGATCATCATTCTCAAAGCCGCGGTTTACTTCTAAGATCACTTTAGCACCGCCCTAAAAACCCGATTCAAATTCGACACAAACTTTAAAATAGGTATGTAATGACACATTATATAAACTCTTTGTAGTGTTTTATTTACATTTTAGTGGCGATAAGGTGATAAGTTGGACAGATCGAGTCCAACTTATCACACATTAGTTTCGTTTCCCCACCCGCCATTTTTAAAAAGACCCGATGGGGCTCATTGCCTGCTTGAATTATGCAGAAACGGGCAGCGTTTAGGTCATGTAATTGATAATGTTGGAAAGGGGAGAAATTGTGCTTTACAGTGGTATTGACATGACAGTTGATCTGGAAGTATTACGTTTTTTGGGGCGCTAAAATAAGGGCAATTGTACGGACCAAGGCGAAGTACGAGTTTACGTGAGTTTACATTAGCACACATGCATTTGATTTAACAAGAGAGTGAAAAGAGCTAACTGACACTGCAAAAAGGTATCCCTGTAACTTAGCTAGCTAACAGCATTGCAGTTTAAAACTAGTTTGTTCATTTAGAAAGGCTAGATCGCTGACATCGATAACGTATTAAATACTTTTTAAAAAGCACGTACTTTCCATGTAAATGTTACTTGAGCATCTCGATTTGATCACTGCCTGGGTTGATTCAATGAAAGAAAAACACTGCGCCTTCCGGGTTTTTATCTGGCTTGGACTTGTGTCAGTTACCAGGCAACCAAACTGCTAAATAAAATAGTTAGATTAGGAAAATCTTATGCATAGTCTAGACAATTAGTTCTACTTTTCTAAATGTTACATTCCTCGTGGGGAAACTTTTTATTGAATTATTTGACAGATTCGATAATCTTGAGTTTTCTTTACCGAGAACATCATTATCGACAACTATCGATTCTGGCCAATCTACAGAAAGTTGGTAAGTGACAGACATCAATCTGGACCAATGATAGTCGTGTAGTTGACTCCACATTGTCCAACCAGGAGAAAGGAAACGACCTGCGCGCGGAAGAGGAAAGTCTACTGAAACAAATTCGACCACCGCGCTAACCAGGCAGCTAGCTAGCTAGTTGTTGGAGGGTAACAAAACTACGTCCTATGTATAGATACGTGGCATTTAGACATTAATTCGACAATAATGTTCTGCTGGTGAAAAGTTATGTATCAAATAGACACAAGTCGAATAATGCGGCTACACACGCTTATTCAAGAAAAGGCTGCTTCAATTTGCGTTAGCTAACGTTAACGTTACTTAAGCTACTTAAGTTAGGTTCGGTATCCAGGCACAATAACAGTGTCCCCTTGGGTCATTTAACGTTAATATCTAGAAGCATTTTGAATCAGTGTTTCCCCGTATATAATAAATTTAGCAAGCTTGTCGTTGAAGCTAGCTACCAACTAACTTGTATTTTATCTTTTGTTTTGGGGATTTCTGAATTTCAGTGTGAACTGGTCGACTGATCATGCATCACGTCAAGATCAAGACTGAGAAGCCAGGTGAGAGCTTGAACATTTCAAAACCAAAAACCCATTCAGCTGACGATACAGTGGTACCTAACACTATCTACTGGAATTATTATATCTCTCCTAAGTAAAGTCGACTTTTTATTTATATATGACAGATGCAGAGGGGAGTGGTGCACGCAGCCGACTAGATGCAGTATTACAGGGGCTGGTAGAGAAGAGTGACAGTGAGAGGTTGGTGTTTTTATTTTATTTGGAAAGATGCAGTACATTAACTGGCTTGACACTGAAACGTAGAGCTTCAGGAACTTTTCCTTTTCCTCTAATCAAGCTTAGGTGATGGGAAATGCTGTTTGCTGTTTTACAGGGAGCAAAATGAAGATGAGACAAAGATGGCAGAAGAGTCTCTGAGCAAGTATGGCCATTTTTTTATTTTCTGGTATTTTTTTATATTAAAAGAAGTATGCTATTTAGACTTACTCAATAGCCTATTGTGGTTCCGTTAGTTCCACTACTTCTGTAGTAATTCCGATTGCCTATTTCTTCCATAGGGATGTGTCTCCATCTTCTGCTGGGAAGCGGTAAGCCTTATTTGAGTTTTTTAAACACATCTGACTGTGTGGCTGTTAGACACTGAAAGGCCTTGACCTGTCCCCTTTCCCTTGTTGATGTCATAGGCAATTGTCACGGTTCCCACAGCACCGGAGAAAGAAACGGAAAGAGATGGATGATAGCTTAACAGAGAGCAACCAACATAAACAAAGTAAGTCTGCTGCAGATGTCAATCCCCTTCCAAACACAGATAGTTTGACTTTTAAAAACCTTTTCTCTCTCACTCACTGACTCTACCATTCAAGCTCTAGATATTCACCTACATATACAATCATTTGTTCTCCTCCCTCTCTGCTAGATGCCTACATTATCAAGTTGTTTGACCGCAGTGTGGACCTGGCCCAGTACACCACCAGTACCCCACTTTACCCCATTTGCCGGGCCTGGATGAGGAACAACCCGGCGGTCAGAGAGAGAGCTGCATCCCCAAGCCCCCCACACAGCATGGGGGAAGAGGAGGTAAGCTCACACCCAAAAATCAGGACAAGATGCCCACAATGTGGGCATAAATATATATATTTTTCAATAGCGCTCTCTGTTCAGTATTTGTTTTCACCCTGCATCTTGTCAGGCTGCAGACATGCTCAATGGTAAGGGACAGAATGTGTATCGCCTCCCTCCGCCCACCTCCTGTCCTCTCAACCCTTCTGGAGATCCTGTCAATCTGAGGATCCCGCCCACAGAAAAGCCTATCGTCAGCAAGGTACTGTATAACATCTGCTACGCCTAGCCATCACTTTCATATTTGCCACAGTAAAACGGTTGATTGTTTCAATCTGTCTGTCTTTGTCACCAGTCTACAGATACAGCTCTTGTCTCTGGTCCCCTCATATACAACCACATAGAACGCTGGAAAAAGATAAGGCAAAAGTAAGTCCAAGGCATCTAAATAATCACAAAGCTAACTTTGTTGACATGGATAGATTGGGGAGTCGAATATCAACTATTGAACCGAATGTAATCTTGATTGGGGAAAAAAGTTGATACAAATTCTGTCAGTAAACATTGTTTATCTAGCTGCGATCAATCTTAATATACATAACTGTGTTCAGATGGAAAGAAGCGTCCAACAAGAATCAGCTGAGGTATAGCGAGAGCATCAAGATCCTGAAAGAGATGAAGGAGATGTACGACCGCTAGCTTGGAATCCCCCAGGCAGTATCCCACAGCAGAGGGAGGAGAAAAGAATAGAGCAGGTAGGAGCCACGAGGAAGTCATCTACCCCAGGACGCTGCCCTAGTCCTCTCCCCAAGGAGGCCATTGCGTGTGACAATGTCAGAGGAGCCTCATGGAGCCCATTTTTACCATATACTGTCACATTTAAGGACCCAAAGCCCTCGTTTTGAAAATGTAGCAATACTTTCAGCAAGTTGATGCTTCTGGTGGGCCCAAGTTCACCTGTGACTGGTGTATTGGGATTCTATTTAGATAATTATTACATTAATATTTTTGGTCATATTACAGAATATCTGGTAATGCATTATATAGTCTGTTGTCGATCCCACAATGTGTCATGAAAAGTTTGTAAACAGGTTGAGTAGTGTACAACATTTGTCTAAATTCTGGGATACTCCAAATCAATTCCAATGGTAAATATTTGTTTTAGGATCACCAGTTTCCCAGACAAGCAGTGCCCTTGGGAATATTTTTTTGCATAGACGTTCAAAAGAAAAGTCTGACACATGTCCCTAATTTAAAGTAAGTAAACTGTGTAAAAAAAGTTAAAGCATTGAGCTATTGTAATTTATTTATCGCTATAATAAATCTGCCAGAGTGCTTTTTTTACAGTTGATTGATTTCTGAAATTTAATTCAAAGGATTTCTCCACAGCAGTTATTTTGGGAGAGAGTTTTTCAGAGGGATCTTGTCATCTGCAGGTCCAAGATATCAATCACATACAGGCAATAAATGTTCTGTTTGTTTTGGATCACAAAGGAATGTCGTCTGAAGTAAAAACCTTTATCTGACCAAAGAAAAACACTTACGAAGAGTCCTTTTAGGAGTCAACTCTTTTATATTAGCTACACGCAAAATATAAACAAAGAAATTAATAAATTACATTAGAGTTTTTTTTATTTTTAATACCAAAATACCTTCAGTTAATAGATCCGTCTGGTCGAACAGTCTTGTAAGATTTTTAAATTAGAGGTTTAGGAGTGTTTTCTATTTGTGTGTGTGATAATGTCCCCATTTCCCCATAACGTCAACATAAAATCCCCATAACTTCAACATAACATCACTATAACATTAGAAGTTAAATCCGGTCACTGCATTTGCATTGCTTGCACTTTGAGGTTTTAGGCTGGGTATCTGTAAAGCACATTGTGACAACTGATGTAAAAAGGGCTTTATAAAAGACATTTGATTGATTTGATTAATACCACCATGAAAACCACAATGACCACAACTACTGACCATTTCAAGTCTCATAACTACAAATCAAATGTATTTATATAGCCCTTCTTACATCAGCTGATATCTCAAAGTGCTGTACAGAAACACAGCCTAAATCCCCAAACAGCAAGCAATGCAGGTGTAGAAGCACAGTGGCTAGGAAAAACTCCCTAGAAAGGCCCAAACCTAGGATGAAACCTAGAGAGGAACCAGGCTATGAGGGGTGGCCAGTCCTCTTCTGGCTGTGCCGGGTGGAGATTATAACAGAACATGGCCAAGATGTTCAAATGTTCATAAATGACCAGCATGGTCAAATAATAATAATCACAGTAGTTGTCGAGGGTGCAACAAGTCAGCACCTCAGGAGTAAATGTCATTTGGCTTTTCATAGCCGATCATTAAGACTATCTCTACCGCTCCTGCTGTCTCTAGAGAGTTGAAAACAGCAGGTCTGGGACAGGTAGCACGTCCGGTGAACAGGTCAGGGTTCCATAGCCGCAGGCAGAACAGTTGAAACTGGAGCAGCAGCACGGCCAGGTGGACTGGAGACAGCAAGGAGTCATCATGCCAGGTAGTCCTGAGGCATGGTCCTAGGGCTCAGGTCCTCCGAGAGAGAGAAAGAAAGAAAGAGAGAGAATTAGAGAGTGCATACTTAAATTCACACAGGACACCGGATAAGACAGGAGAAATACTCCAGATATAACAAACTGACCCTAGCCCCCCGACACAAACTACTGCAGCATAAATACTGGAGGCTGAGGCAGGAGGGGTCAGGAGACACTGGCCCCATCCGATGATACCCCCGGACAGGGCCAAACAGGCAGGATATAACCCCACCCACTTTGCCAAAGCACAGCCCCCACACCACTAGAGGGATATCTTCAACCACCAACTTACCATCCTGAGACAAGGCCGAGTATAGCCCACAAAGATCTCCGCCACGGCACAACCCAAGGGGGGGCGCCAACCCAGACAGGAAGATCACGTCAGTGACTCAACCCACTCAAGTGACGCACCCCTCCTAGGGATGGCATGGAAGAGCACCAGTAAGCCAGTGACTCAGCCCCTGTAATAGGGTTTGAGGCAGAGAATCCCAGTGGAGAGAGGGGAACCGGCCAGGCAGAGACAGCAAGGGCAGTTCGTTGCTCCAGAGCCTTTCCATTCACCTTCACACTCCTGGGCCAGACTACACTCAATCATATGACCTACTGAGATGAGTCTTCAGTAAAGACTTAAAGGTTGAGACCGAGTCTGCGTCTCTCACATGGGTAGGCAGACCATTCCATGAAAATGGAGCTCTATAGGAGAAAGCCCTGCCTCCAGCTGTTTGCTTAGAAATTCTAGGGACAATTAGGAGGCCTGCGTCTTGTGACCATAGCGTACGTGTAGGTATGTACGGCAGGACCAATTCGGAAAGATAGGTAGGAGCAAGCCCATGTAATGCTTTGTAGGTTAGCAGTAAAACCTTGAAATCAGTCCTTGCCTTAACAGGAAGCCAGTGTAGGGAGGCTAGCACTGGAGTAATATGATCAAATTTTTTGGTTCTAGTCAGGATTCTAGCAGCCGTATTTAGCACTAACTGACGTTTATTTCGTGCTTTTTTTAGTGCTTTAACTACTGTATAGATACAGTCAAATTACACTAATACAGATGTACTAGCCCTGTCTTTTGCAGACATCTCACACCTCGGTTTCCACTTTACCATCAGACTGGTCACCAGTGAGGCGTAAATGTCCTTCTCCTGGAGTCAGAGACTCAGACTTAATGGGAGATCCGGGAGAGATGGGAGCTCAGGGAGCGCGTTGATGACACAAAGTTCATCCCATGGTCCTCTGCAAAAGCGTTCTCGAATACAAGCAGCACGGACTGACGCAGCTTCTTCTGGAACTCGTCACACATGAAGACGTACAGGATGGGGTTCAGGCAGCTGTTGAGGAAGGCCAGGCTAGCGGACAGGGGAATTCCGATATGCACGACCAGGTTGAGGCCTGGGCTGCCATTTGTCATGATGTCCAGAAACTGTAAGACGTGGAAGGGCATCCAGCAGATGAAGAAAGCCAGGACAACGGAGACAATGATCCGGAGGGATTTGCGCGTTGTTCCTCTCTGAAGGTGCCTGGCGCGTATCCATATGGCAATGTAAGAGGCTATGGTGACCAGGAATGGGATGAGAAAGCCCAGCAGGAAGCGGAACACAATCATGTTCCTGTAGGTGGAAGAATCATGGGAAAATTAATAACTGCACATTGTCCTATTACCATAGTGCATGATCTGCCGAAAGATGGTGAACGGGAGGCTGCAGACCAATGAGGCTAGCCAGATCCCCACACAGATTACCTCGGCCCTGCCTGGCGTGCACTTGTTATGGGCCCACACAACCACCCACGTGGACACACAGTTGTCTAGACTGATGGCCTCCAGGAGGAAGATGCTGGCAAACATGTTGAGCACATTCACCATGCTGTTTAACTTGCAAAGGATGTCACCGAAAGGCCAATCATAGCCACGGGCGATGTTGATGATATAGAGGAGCAGAAAGGAAGTGAAGAGGAAGTCAGCCAAGGCCAGATTGAGGAACCAAACAGAGTTGACAGTCTTCTTTATACTGTCGCTCGTCACGTAGATCACCAAGCCGTTGCCAATGGGGCCAAGCACAAACGCCACACAGTAGACAACCAGAGATATTATGTCCAGGTGCCTTGTGTCCAAGACAGAGTCCATCCCAGTTGTCACATCGGAATATAACATGGTAGAGTTTTCTGAAATAAAAAATATTACCAATTGTCTTTTAGGCTCTGACACATTGTAATCTGAAATACAGTGCTGGTCATCAGACTTTTCTAGAAGAGATCATTTGAAACGGATGTTAACTGAAAGTCATTTTCAAGGGATGTCAGTATCTTGCAAAATGGTGCATATGTTGTGTAATTTTGCACACGTCTACTGCACTGCTATAGATGAGCCTTAAATATCTATTTGTTTATTTGGATGAATTATTCACAAGAAATGGCCCAATGGAATGGGGGGGAAAGAGAAAAGGTTACATTTTGGTAATTTGTTACCCCAGTTTTTATAAATTTCCCACCTATGACCAGGTAGGACTTGAAACAAATAAAGTCATTAGATTTATAGAAGACATTTAGTACATGACTTCGCCCTCATATGGTCTTTATTCACACAATGTAACAATTCTAATGCATATGAGTTTCTAAAAAGTATGAGTATAAAGCAACTGACAAATTGAGATGACATTAAGAATTGCATGTTTGTCATGAAACTCTACTTCTACAAATGAAGCATAAGTCTGAATGACAAGTTAAAGCATCCGGGGTCAGAGATCATAAGGGTAGAAAATAAGACTAAAGCGTCTTACCCATTTCCATCCTATTCTCTATCGCAATGAATATCATCCACTCTCTCCCACCACAAATGAAACAGCTCTCTCTCGCGCGCGCTGTCGCACTCTGCCTCCCTCCCTTTCTCTCCGAACATCCTCTACGTTTAAAGTCATATTTGAACATGGTATTGCTTTGGGTTGAATAACAGGAACTGGGTTACCGAGATTTACCACCCAACCTACTCCATTTCCCCAGTATAAATAACTGAGAAACCGGTAAATTATAATAAACAGGCTCAGCATGATGTGAAATGGAATTCTTAAATATATGCCATATCTAAATCTGGCTTCTCTGGGAAAAGTACTCAATTGTCATGCTTGAGTAAAAGTAAAGATACCCTAATAGAAAAGGACTCAAGTAAAAGTGAAAGTCAGCCAGTAAAATACTACTTGAATAAAAGTCTAAAAGTATTTGGTTTTAAAAATACTTAAGTATCAAAAGTAAAAGTATGAATCATTTCAAATTCCTTTATATTAAGCAAACCAGACAGCACAATTTTTATTTTATTTTATTGTCGGAAAACCAGGGCATCTCCAACACTCAGACATAATTTACAAACAAAGTATGCGTGTTTAGTGAGTCCACCAGATCAGATGCAGTAGGGATGACCAGGGATATTCTCTTGATAAGGTCAGGACCATTTTCCTGTCAAAATGTAACGAGTACTTCTGGGTGTCAGGGAAGATGTATGGAGTAAAAAGTACATTATTTTATTTAGGAATGTAGTGAAGTAAAAGTTGCCAAAAATACAAGTATCAAAATAAAGTACTGATACCCCCAAAAAGTACTTAAGTAGTACTTTAAAGTATTTTTACTAAAGTACTTTACACCACTGCAGCCATGTCCTACTCTGCTATCTGCATTATCAATCATCAACGCTTTTCAGTATGGAGCGCAGTTCACAATGCATGCATCTCATCATGGTAACTTTTTTTTCTTGTGAAAGGTAGGACTACATTTGCCTCAACATAGCCTATGCCACAGTAATATAAGGACTGAATGCAGTCCAATTTACACTTCTCCATCTGGAGTCTGGGGGGGGTGATTTCTTTTTTTAATATTAAGATGCATTTTTTAAATTTCAGCTACAGAGTTCTAAAACAGCCTATCACTTGAATATCGTTACTTTAAGTGAGTGCGTTTGCAAACACTGTCTTTCTCGCTCCATCAATTCCATTCAAATTGCATCCAAAATAGATATGCCTAATCCTGGTCAAGATTGATATATGCTGTACAGTGCACTCAGAATGTATTCAGACCCCTTGACTTTTTCCACATGTTATTTTACAGCCTTATTCTAAAATTGATAAATAGTTTTCCCCCCCTCATCAATCTACACACACTACTCCATAATGACAAAGCAAAAATAGTTTTTTTAGAAATGTTTGCAAAAAAGAATAATCTCAAATTCACAAATATTCACACCCTTTACTCAGTACTTTGTTGAAGCACCTTTGGCAGTGATTACAGCCTCCAGTCTTCGTTGGTATGACACTAAAAGCTTGGCACACCTGTATTTGGGGAGTTTCTCCCATTCTTCTCTGCAGATCCTCTCAAACTCTGCCAGGTTGGATGGGGAGTATCGCTGCACAGCTTTTTTCTGGTCACTCCAGAGATGTTCAATCGGGTTCAAGTCCGAGCTCTGGCTGGGCCACTCAAGGACATTCAGAGACTTGTCCCGAAGCCACTCCTGCGTTGTCTTGGCTGTGTGTTTTAGGGTCGTTGTCCTGTTGGAAGGTGAACCTCCCCAGTCTGACAACCTGCTCCAGAGCGCTCAGGACTTCATCAAGGATCTCTGTACTTTGCCCCGTTCATCTTTCCCTCGATCCTGACTAGCCTCCCAGTCCCTGCTGGTGAAAAACATCACTGCAGCATGATGCTGCCCCCACCATGCTTCACTGTAGGGGTGGTGCCAGGTTTCCTCCAGACATGACGCTTGGCATTCGGTCCAAAGAGTTCAATCAGACCAGAGAATCTTGTTTCTCATGGTGTGAGAGTCCTTTAGGTGGCTTTTGGCAAACTCCAAACGGGCTGTCTTGCCTTTTACTGAGGAGCGGCTTCTATCTGGCCACTCTACCATAGAGTCCTTATTGGTGGAGTGCTGCAGAGATGGTTGTCCTTCTGGAAGGTTCTCCCATCTCCACAGAGGAACTCTGGAGCGCTGTCAGAGGGACCATCAGGTTCTTGGTCACTTCCCTGATCAAGGCCCTTCTCGCCTGATTTCTGAGTTTGGCCGGGCGGCCAGCTCTAGGAAGAGTCTTTAGGTTCCAAACTTCTTCCATTTAAGAATGATGGAGGCCACTGTGTTCTTGGGAACCTTCAATGCTGCAGAAATGTTTTGGTACCCTTCCCCAGATCTGTGCCTCAACCCAAACCTATCTCGGAGCTCTACAGACAATTACTTCGACCGCATGGCTTGGTTTTTGCTCTGACATGCACTGTAAACTGTGGGACCTTATATAGGCAGGTGTTTGCCATTCCAAATTATGTTCAATCAATTGAATTTACCCACAGGTGGACTCCAATCAATTTGTAGAAACATCTCAAGGATGATCAATGGAAGCAGGATGCACCTGAGCTCAATTTTGAGTCTCATAGCAAAGGGTCTGAATACTAAATAAGGTATTCCTGTTAATTTGTAATAAATTAGCAAACATTTCTAAATCTGTTTTTACTTTGTCACTATGGGGTATTGTGTGTAGATGATGATTTTTTATATAATCCATTTTAGAATAAGTATGTAACGTAACAAAATGTGGACAAAGGGAAGGAGTCTGAATACTTTCCGAATTCACTCTATAGCCTATATATCTTTGAGCCTACCTCTTTCAGGTAATAAATTAAATGCAGTATTAGCCTTATTTAGCTAATGAATGATGGGTTATGCATAGGCTAAGCTTCTAATTTATAGCTCTGTCACTTGCATAATCCACACCAACGCTCCGCTGGCCTCTCCTTAAAAAAATGCTCCTTAGCTCTTGGAGTCCCAGGAAAAGCTAGACTAGAATAATAGCTTGCTGGATATTTTTTTAAGCATTATTAGACTATCAGTAGAATATTTGAAGAGGGATGCAGTCTCTTGTTTGCTGAATGTTAAATAGGCCTACAGCATCCAATAGAACTCACAAGGAGTTTAAAAGAAGAGAGAATGCATGATGGTAGGCTCTGGCAGTTATTTATTCAGACCCATAACTGGTCAATCTTTGTGGAGTGAATAGATAGCCATCTGCATCTTATTCTAGTCCTATATTTATTATTCAAGGATGTCATTACAATGGCGAAGATAAGGACAACAAACCGTATTTCATTTAACTGTTGAAAGCAAAGAAGGAATGACGCAACAATGGAGAAAGAGGAGGTAGGCTATTACACACATGTTAAAACATTAGAGGAAATATTATAAAAGGTATATATGTCAGCCTGCAAATTATACACATTTTAAAATAGGCCATATTATATTTCCAAATATAATTGTGACTTTGTAGACCTCATGTCCTGCACCAGCATCACGTTCTCTCCCAGCTTCATGTTTTGAATGAGGTCTGTAATTCCAGTCCTTATAATACAATACAGTATACTAATACAGTCCACACTCAAAAAGATTAGGCTACTAGAGCTTGTTTCCTTTATTTACCCAAGAGAGCATGTATACATCTATTGGCTTTTATGTTTTTGTGTAATGTGTAGTAGCCTATATCATAAACAATGTATTAGATAATGGCACTATCATTTGTGCTTTTTTGGGCTTGGGATCATAAAATGTCTTTGATGTATGGCTCATCAGGCTTGGATGTTCATGCTGATCAAAGCTCTAATCAAATCCAGACATTTATATTCTTTATATATTTTAGAATGGCACTTCTGGTTTTGGCATGAAATACCGGGTTCGTCATGTGACAAGTCATTTATTTTCGGGATGGAACATTTGTAAAATACCAGGAAAATATGTAACCCTGGTATGGCTTGCTTGCTTGACATATGTTTTTAAAATCTTTCCATATTTGCTGTCTGGGGAAAAGTTTTTGGGGAAAATGCTTTACTTTCCCCAGGACAGTTCACACACAAAAAAAAATAACTGTGCCAAATGTGTTTTAGTAAGACTCCAAGGGTTACTATTAATGAATGCTACGTTTTTGTTGTGTGTGTTTTGTTGATGATTGTTTTTCCTGAGTGGTCTCTCGGCACTGTTCTGACTTCAAACAGAAACAACTTCTTTATACAACTTTAATTGAATACATCTTTTTCAGTTACATTGAAAACAATTAGACGGTGGCAACACAGTGAGCGGCTGTGCATGAGACATGTTGAAATGTCACTAGCTGATGGGAAAGCCTGTATGACATCAAACACTCGTCTGTGGGACCACTGTTTGCAGGAAGAAGAGTTTGTGTGCAGAGACATGGCTGCTATTGCAGCTGGGGTCCACTGTGACTCTAGTTGGATGCGACAGTCTGGTCAATCCAGCCACGCAGGTAGGCGACACGGGAGTAGACGGCAGGGGTACTGACGTTGCAGTTGGTGGTGCCCCAGGACACGATACCCACCTGAAACCACACACCACTGCTCTGACACACCAGAGGACCGCCAGAATCACCCTGGAGATGGAGAAGAAGGGACAGGTTAGGAGCACTGGCACTGGTGGAGACTATTGTAATAGGGGCCGAGTGGTGGCCTATCTGACCTCCATTGTCATGCCATTGCCAGAGAATTTGGTTAAACAAATCTGTATCTGGCGCTTTAAGATGGCGCGTGTGTTGGGGGTAAGGTTATTGCCGGACAAAATGATACCAGAGTGATTAGAGAGAAATGTTCAGTAACTGACTGGAGAAAGGTAGTCTCAACTTGCTCCAGGAGTACAGTCAGTTACCTGGCAAGAGGACACTCCGGAGGCTCCGGCGCAGATCATGGCGTCAGTGATCCTGTTCTGGCCCCAGTACTGCTTGCACTGAGCAGGGCTCAGCAGAGGAAGGGCCACCTGCTGGAGGATACGGGGGCTTGCTGGGGACAGGGGTCAGGGGACATGGTTAGGAAGGAGCTCAGTGCTCTAATGAAAGCTGTGGTGGAAACATTGGCATCCATTTGCACATACTCTTGTATTAACTGTAAATCTATCATGTATCAATAATGGTTCAGTAGCTTGTGTGGCCACTCACAGGTGGTGCCAGTCTTGCCCCAGCCAGTGGTGACACAGCGGGTTCCAGAGGGGAAGGAGGTGCTGGAGGTGGCCAGGCACACAGGGGACACGCGGGAGGTGATCTGGACGGGGGAGGACAGCTTCAGCAGGGTCACGTCGTTGTTAAAGTTCTGGCTGTTGTAGTAGGGGTGGGTGATAGCCTACAGGGATCAAGGAAAGATGTAGACACATAGTGAAGTGATTAATCTTCGAAAGTGAACAGAATCTCAGAACTCTGGTAAAACCTATGAAGCAGGCAGGCATGTTGAGGTTAAGTGAGTGGATCTCTCCCCAGGCTCCTGGACTTACCCTGGAGATGCTTTTGACCTGGATCGGCTCAGCATTGGATTGACGATCGTGCTCTCCCAGGATCACATGGTGACGGCCAGGACTGGAGGGAGAAAACAGATTACAGTGTGTATGAATGAACACAGCTCATCTGAGTGAAACTAAGAGGAATGCAAAATGTACTTATGAACATGGTGCTAATAAAGCACTATGGAATTAAATGCACTTACGTGACACGGCAATGGGCAGCAGTGACAACCCAGTTCTGGCTGATTAGGGAGCCTCCACAGAAGTGGAATCCAGAGGCATCCTGAAGGAGAAAGTGAGAGGTGGAAGACAGTATATAGTATGGGTCTGACCATAATGTGAAGACAGTAGATAGATAGTATGGGTCTGACCATAATGTGAAGACAGTAGATAGATAGTATGGGTCTGACCATAATGTGAAGACAGTAGATAGATAGTATGGGTCTGACCATAATGTGAAGACAGTAGATAGATAGTATGGGTCTGACCATAATGTGAAGACAGTAGATAGATAGTATGGGTCTGACCATAATGTGAAGACAGTAGATAGATAGCATGGGTCTGACCATAATGTGAAGACAGTAGATTGATAGCATGGGTCTGACCATAATGTGAAGACAGTAGATTGATAGCATGGGTCTGACCATAATGTGAAGACAGCACTTCCCAACATTTTCAGCATACATGTAAGTGGCTAACAAGAATCATCAGTGATTACAGCATTGTGGTTTGAAAAAACTATGTATAGAATGAAAGAGTGGAAATGGGGATACCTGAAGTGACACTTGCCAGGGCCAGGAGCCAGATACGGCGTTCTGTCCGTTCACAATCTTCAAGCCGCTCACCTGCGGCGGGATGCTAGGCACTCCGCAACCTAGGGCACAAACACACAGTCTCAAACAACACCCTATCCTCATATTTAGTGCACCACTTTTGACCAAAGTCCTACATAGTTTTGATTGGCCTCAGAGTATGGACTGACATGCCTTCAGTAACTACCAAAGTATAATACAACACTTCACCTCCTTCTTGGCCAGGGCTTCTTTTAGCTATTCATCTCAATAGGACTTACCTATGTGAATAAATAAAGGATCAAAAAGATCAAATCAGTTCATGTTACCAGACGTTGATGATGACACCACTCACCCAGGGCTGAGGCCACCAAAGCGAGACAGCTGACGATCCAGAGCATGGCCATAGAGTATGAGACTGCTTGACGTCTCTTTGTCCCTCTCCCTCTTATACCCTGGCAGGCCCATCAGTCATGTCTCCCACTCACCCACGGGTTCCCCCAAGGTCTGATAGAGCTGGTGGAACAGGTGGGAAATTCTCACGCCTCAGGGACAGTCAAATACACGCTTGTGTTTGCCATGTAGTGCACTGTACTCTATGTAGGCTAGGCCTAAGCAAACAAGGCTTTGCACAAGGATTCCAGGGAAAGTCATAATTCTGTATCTTTATGCTGAGTGGAATATATGCCCAGACCCCAAATTTGGTCCTCTGAAATGCCCTTGATGCCTATTTTTCTGGTTTCTTATCACGCTGTCCAATTGGAGTTCTGATGATGGGCAGAACAATAACATCTTGTAACCGGGTGTTGCAATCCCACGAGCAGGGTGGAAAACCATGGTCAGACCATTCTGTTTCTATGCAGCCGTACATGACAGCAAAACAATCAAAAACAAAACACTTGATTAACATTATGGATTCAGATCATATGTTTTATGGAGCTCTTTGTGACAAAAACATTTATTTTATTAAGAAAGGAAGCTATTGGGATTTATTAATCTATACAAAGTAGCAGTAAGGACATGTGTTCACATTGCTATTCAAGTTCATACTTTGACACATTTAAAATGTCACTACATTTGAGGGTTGTAACAGAGGACCCACCACCATGAGGATGAGGCCACTGAGAAAACCTCCAGAAAATAGGAACTTATCCCATTACATTTTTAGAAAGAGACAAGCTTATCAACCAGTCAAGAACAAAATCTGAATCTGCACATGGTGCTGTCTTCACACATCATAATCACATACATACCTATTTCTACTTCTTCATAATAAGATTGCTACAAGATGAATGTCACTTTTGAGGGAACTTTTCTGATGAGCAATAGTGCAGATGTTCATACAAGTTTATAAGACTTTAAGCACTTTGTGACTCTGTTAATGTACATTAACTCTTAACTCTGTTAATGTACAAAATGCATTTGTCATCTCAAACCTCAGGGAGGGTATTTGGTGGGAGGTTAAAGAAAAACACAAAAAATGCTTATCAGAATCCAGCTTTATTGGTTGTGATATATTCAATCTGATAAAAGTGAAGGTTGTGTGAACTGCACAACAGTACAAAGCTGTAGGAGCCTGCCGTAGATATAAATATTACACAGGATGTTCTCAATAAGAGAAGTGATGACACAAGCCAGGTCTGCAGTAGGTGTTGTGTGAAGCCTGGGAGCTGAGATGTGGACAGGATGTGGATTCTCTCCTGTAGAGGTCAGGGATTTTAGTCTACCTCCTCGATGGTTGGACCAGAGGAAGAGTCAGCTCCAGCACCTCCAGGGAAACCTCCAGGCATACCGCCTGGCATACCTCCTGGCGGGCCTCCGGTACCCTGATACAGATTGGTAATGATGGGGTTACACACCTTCTCCAGCTCCTTCTGCTGGTGCTCATACTCATCCTTCTCTGCCGTCTAGATAAAGACAAGGGGAGAGACGAGAGAGTATGAAAGGGTAAGAGACACAGGTGGTGATCACAATAGTCTATCTTATATGATTTACTTACTGTGTAGCCTACTTTTACCATGGGAGGAAATGCATCAATGTGAAACCATTGCTAACCAACTGATGTTGCACTAAGAACACTCAATCTAGGTGGAACTCTAGACCAGCCACCTGTGGTTTACCTGGTTCCTGTCCAGCCAGGAGATAACTTCGTTGCACTTGTCCACGATGGTCTTCTTGTCCTCCGGGCTGATCTTTTCCGCAAGCTTCTCGTCGTCCACGGTGCTCTTCATGTTGAAGGCCAGGGACTCCAGTGAGTTCTTAGCTGTGACCTTCTCCTTCTGAGCCTCGTCCTCAGCCCTGTACTGGTCAGCCTCTTGCACCATGCGCTCAATGTCCTCCTTGGTCAGACGTCCTGGGGATGACAAGATACAGACATCATTATATATTTTCCCATATGTGACATATTCATTATCTCCTACTCGTTCCTGTTGTCTCTCTTTCTTTTTGGGACTCTTTTCTTTGAGGAAAGGGTTGGAAAACAATAAGACATTTGATCATGTCGTGAGGTTCAAGGTTAAGGAGGCATACCTTTGTCATTGGTGATGGTGATCTTGTTCTCCTTGCCGGTGCTCTTGTCCACCGCAGACACATTGAGGATGCCGTTGGCGTCAATGTCAAAGGTCACCTCGATCTGGGGGACGCCCCTGGGGGCAGGGGGGATTCCGGTGAGCTCAAACTTGCCGAGGATATTGTTGTCCTTGGTCATGGCTCTCTCCCCCTCATACACCTGAGAAAGAAATTGTGGGAATGGATTAATACCAGATTAATCACAGAGGGTATAGGTGATCTGACTACTTTACACAAACGTTGGCCTTGTACAGCTGATAAAAGACTCACCTGGATGAGCACTCCGGGTTGGTTTTCTGAGTATGTTGTGAAGGTCTGGGTCTGCTTGGTGGGGATGGTGGTGTTCCTTTTGATGAGCACGGTCATGACACCTCCGGCTGTCTCAATACCCAGGGACAGGGGTGTGACGTCCAGCAGCAGCAGGTCCTGCACGTTCTCTGACTTGTCACCGGCTAAGATGGCAGCCTGCACAGCTGTGGAGGACAGAGAGGAGATGTTGGATGAAACATTGAATCACATACACTTGACACAGTGAGATATTCCTGCAACACACAGTGTGATACCTACCGGCACCATAAGCCACAGCCTCATCAGGGTTGATGCTCTTGTTGAGGTCTCGGCCATTGAATAAGTCCTGCAGAAGCTTCTGGATCTTGGGGATACGTGTGGAGCCTCCCACCAGGACGATGTCGTGTATCTGGGCCTTGTCCATCTTGGCATCTCTCATAGACTTCTCCACAGGTTCCAGGGTACCGCGGAACAGGTCAGCGTTGAGCTCCTCAAAGCGAGCCCTGGTAATGGAGGTGTAGAAGTCGGCACCCTCATAGAGGGAGTCAATCTCGATGCTGGCTTGGGTGCTGGAGGAGAGGGTGCGCTTGGCCCGCTCACAGGCAGTGCGCAGGCGCCGCACTGCCCGCTTGTTGCCGCTGATGTCCTTCTTGAATTTACGCTTAAACTCACCGATGAAGTGGCTGACCATGCGGTTGTCGAAGTCCTCGCCTCCCAGGTGGGTGTCGCCAGCAGTGGACTTGACCTCAAAGATGCCATCCTCGATGGTCAGGATGGACACGTCAAAGGTGCCGCCGCCCAGGTCGAAGATCAGGACGTTGCGCTCACCGCCGACCTGATAAGGGAGAGCAATTAAGTCAGTCGGACTTTCAAAGGACTAATCAAGCAGACCTAGTGTGAGCCGTACAACCCAGTGTTTTTTTGTTTGTTTTGGGGTTTCTGTACCTTCTTGTCCAGGCCATAGGCGATGGCTGCAGCGGTGGGCTCGTTGATGATGCGCAGGACGTTGAGTCCAGAGATCACTCCAGCATCTTTGGTTGCTTGGCGCTGGGAGTCGTTGAAGTAGGCAGGGACTGTGATGACAGCATTGTTCACTGGCTGAAGAGGGGAAAACACTATTAGTTAGAGCTAGTGTGTATCATCCCTAAATAGACTGTCAGTTTGAGTTATTAACATATAATGTATACCCATCCAATCTTTTCAAACCTACATGGGGTGCATGGAGTGGGTAGGAGCTAAGAGTAGATTTAGAATTGAGGTGTTTTTTCATTTGGTTAGTCAGACTCCCTACCTTGCCCAGGTAAGCTTCAGAGATTTCCTTCATCTTGGTGAGCACCATGGAGGACACCTCCTCAGGGAAAAAGGTCTTCCTCTCTCCCTTGTACTCTACCTCCATCTTGGGTTTGCCACCATCGCTCACCACTGTGAAGGGCCAGTGCTTCATGTCCGACTGTACCACAGCATCATCAAACTTACGACCAATTAGACGCTTGGCATCTTTGGACACAGGGATGGCAGAGTAGGGTTGATTTTCAAGAGTGGGATGAATTTGTCTGTGGACACTGGTCTAAGGTCAGTTTTGCATTTCCCCCTAATGGAGTGGGGCGAGGCTGATGGATTTAAATCTAGTACTTTTAGGCCCTCAAGTGGGGACTACTGATAACAACAGGCAAGAGGCTACAGCGCTGAGCTTAAAATAAACCTTGATTCTGTTCCCTTTGTCCACTAGAGGCTTCATCTAACTACCCACTGTGTGTCAAGGTGAGGTGATGTGCTTACCGAACACAGTGTTGGTGGGGTTCATGGCCACCTGGTTCTTGGCGGCGTCACCGATCAGCCTCTCCGTGTCGGTGAAGGCCACATAGCTGGGTGTGGTTCTGTTGCCCTGGTCGTTGGCGATGATCTCCACCTTGCCATGCTGAAAGATGCCCACACAGGAGTATGTGGTCCCCAGGTCAATGCCTACTGCTGGTCCTTTAGACATCCTGCAACAACAAGACCAGAATTAGAGTTCATTAGTGAGAGGAGAATTACTTGAATTATTTGAGGATTACGTAGGCCTACAGTATCATACAAGAATGTTGAAAGATACTTTTCATGAAGACGATATTGTTATAAAACCTTCTCTTTTGATTATTATCAGTTATTAGTAGTTAGCAACAGGTAGTTGGATGACAACAGTCAAATGTTTCAACTTGTGTTGAAGGCCTTTGGGGTTAAAGGTCATCATGTTCATGTATGTGCATGCGCGCACACGTGCACGTCTTTGACAGTGTGTGTGTTCCTTCCCTGTCATTCACAGAGAGCAGATGCAGTCCCACGTGAGCCCCCAAATTGGAAGTGATCCCCGGGGCTCAGCTGTTCTAGAAAGTGCTGTCATGGCAACATGCCAACCAGTGGAGTGGTACCAACACCGCAACTCCTTAAAGCAGCAGTACCACCAGCAGCATGCCACCAGAGGCAACAGGTCACCCTCCCTCACCCTCCCCTCCCTCATCCTGTTCTCCCCTCTCCACAGATCATTCTGGCAATACAACACCCAACTGTTACCAGCCAGGCTAAGTCAATGTGATGTATTAACACAGTGGCTTTTTTCCAACAGCTGAATCCCACAAACTACCAACACATTCTATTAATATGGCTCACAGATCTGTTGTTGGAACACGGGTTGGATTAAATTAAGTGATTATTAATGAGCTGTTAAGTAAAACTGGACTTTGCCAATATCATATGTACTGGGCAGTTACCTTGTTGAAATACTTACTATTGTACTTCACTATTGTGTAATATGAAAGTTATTATGGGCCTGGGCTGTAATGACAGTAAAAGCCTTAGAAACCTCACTACTGGAGAAGGAACTATGATATATTTTAAAGATGTTACCTCACAATTAACTAATACATTAACTCAGTGGGGAAACAAGGGGGGATTGTTGAAATGGTGAACATGCTAGACAGGGCCAGATCATGTGGTGAGGCCCAAATATTTTATCGTAATATTTTTTATTTTATGTTTGGCACGTAAATACTGTACCTATTATGTTATACAGCCACTCACTGTATTCTTGTGAAAGGATAAAAGTAGCATTTCTCATATTCGGGATGGATTAAATAGACAAAGCCACCTCACACAAACTACTGGTAAGTTCCTTATCACTTATGATCTAATTCTGTTACTACTGGTATATTCATTTAATTTGAACAAACTCTTGTTAGCATCCTTTTTATCTATTTTTTAAAAACGTATCTAATAACTATCGGTGCTAAGCATACCATACATACCACTGTACCCATATTTAGATCAGCTGCGTATATTTCATATGTGCATGATTAGTGTTCAAACTGACAGAGAAGCATCAAGCATGGATCAAGCACATGGACAGAGCTGACACCATTGGGTGTGGTGTGTGACACTATGACAGTGTTTGTGACATACAGTGAGACCAGGCATGACACAAAGGGATTACAGGCACAACTTCCACTGGTCAAGCATGTCAGTGGACACTGGAGAACATGTGTGCCCAGAAACAGAAAGTCATGCAAGACAAATCATTCAAACAGGCTTTACAAGAACTTTTGGCTTCATGCTACTTAAACACTGCTTAAACAATGAGATAAGCTTTATGCTACTTCTTAATGCTCCTCCGACAGCCAATAGTTGACATAAAGCTTGCTAGTGTCATTATGAGAGTCGGGTCATGTCCCTTGAGTTGGACAGGAGCTGGCAAGTCAAGCTGAAAAAGCAGAGCTGAATGCAACGCTTCTTAGAAAAGGAGTTACCTTGCTCAGTCAGTTGTGCAACGCTTCAAAGATTACCACACAAACCACAGAACACCAGCTGCTCAATTCCACTGAAGCACTCCTCTCCCTTTCCTGGACAGAAAGACTAAGAGGACGAGTGTCGCGTCTCTCCAGAGTATATAGCCACAGACAGACAGCACACGGCTCACTGAGATTCCATCAGGGAATCAGGTGACTCAGCCAGAGAAAGTTCTAGGCCCACGTAGCTGCCTGCATGTGCCCATTCAGTGCTAGCCAACTCTAACTGTATCTGGTATAGGAGCTGAATTGCTGTTAGCCCTTTTTCAGTGAATAGAAATTAGAAAAGACAATTGTATTTTCTCTCTACACTTTATCTTAATTCCTGTTTTATTTAAAAAAATGTGAAACAAGTTTGTCCTGTTCACAGAGTAAGGAGGTTTTCTCAGGGCATGTTTAATTTGATTCACATGGTCTGGGGGCTGTTCAGTGAGATAAGCACTGTGAGAAGACTACAGATATCTTCTACCAGCAGCCGGCCTGTGGATTCACATTCATTAGAAAAGCAGGACAGCAAGCAGCAAAGCACATTCTAGTTTGTACAGTAAATTACATGCTGTAATGAATTGACAGTATTTTGGAATAAATGAAGCATTTTTTTTTTATATAGTTGTCTGAACCTTTCACAGCATACTCCATGAAAATACTACACTAACCATGAAAGCATTCACCAAGGGCTTACGTCAAGTAGGTCACACAAAGGCTATTAAACCTAAAAAGGTTAAATGAAGAACAGATTCACACGCCTTTAATGTCCCACAGTTTATTACATTTAACCCTTATATAATAACAGCCTGTACATACAATAACAAGAATGTCCCTCCAACATGCAGAAACCTATTCTTCACTCTCCAACTCGCAGGTCGAGGAACTGAAATGTCAAGCAGCTATACATCTGGAAATAATCATCCTCCTCACTGGTGGCCTTCGTTTGTAAAACATTTAATGAATTGCTCCAAACCCAATTATACTCAGAATTACATGTTCACTCCTATCTGCCTAAAAGCACTGGACACTTGAAAATGACATCTCCTTTAATGGCAAATAGCTGGATCAGAATAAAACATTTAAATCACCAACAAACCAACCCACACACATAATATCAAACTTTCACGAAGCAAGATTGTGACAGACATGCATATTTATTTTAGTATTCCAGACAGTATTAGCACACTGTCTGGAAGGGTTCTGGGGGCCTACACCCCCCCCCCCCCCCCCCCCAAACAGGTCAAAATAACATTTTATTACAAGAAATTAGCTATAAAAAGGCTAAATTCTCTCAGCCTTATGGCGAAATGTGTAGAATAGATTGGGACTAGCTATAAAACAGCAGTATGCCACTGCATTGGCAATGTGGCAGAATGGTAAACGTGCTACTCGTCAATGTTTAGGGATTTCCAGAGGGATGTCCTGACCATACTGAGAGCTATTTCAGGAGAGGTGACACACAAGTACGGTCTTAAAATGCAGCCAGGGCTGAGGGCTCTTGTAGAACTAATCAAACCTGACCCCACCTCCCGGCTCTTTCTCAGAACTGAACCAATAAACAGCTACTCCTGTCACACAGGTCCACTATGACACATAGGTCAGCTGGAGTCCTATTTTATACCTTTAGAAATAGACTTACTAGAACAGGCATCCCCGTAATTCTATGTTTACCAATACCAGGGAGTCACAACACATGCAAACTGTTGCTACATGCAATTTGTCAGTGGTCTTGATGCAGTTCCAAGACTTGTTTTCTTCCAGTAGTATCACATATTATATAGTTGAATCTCAGATCAAGGGTGAGAACACCTTTTGGCCACATCATATTCCTAATTAGTATATCATTTTGTAAACAGGGCTTTCTTCTAAACTCACCAAGAAAAACATAGAAATCAAGAAGGCCAAACTCCAGGTGAACGTATGTAACTAATTCAGCGTTGCACACTTTTCTACCCGTTCATTGACACCTTTCTAAATAATAAAATAGATAGAAATTAACATAATCAGAAACAACAACAAAGAGAGAGTCCAAATTGACAGAATTGTTGGTAAGTAAGCAGCATCACTCACTCAAGGTAGATCCCCCAGAAATATGAATGTGTCAACGTTAGTGGACAAGAGATGTAAATAGCACACACTCATCTTAGGAAATGGGTCCCTTGTTTTGAGTCCACCACACAGTTACTACAGGTTGTAGCTGAATGTTCAAGAGGTTAAGTTAAGGACTGATCTGGGTTCAGGAGAAGAAGCTGCGGAGCTGGAACAAGAAGTGTCCCTCCTTGTTTTTACTTGTCCTGCAGCGGCCATTCATATAGTCCCAAGCAGAGCGCTTACAGTAGTTGTAGAAATGCTCCTCTGCTTTCTTCAGGGTGAGGTTCAGGTCCAGAGTTCCCTGCAAACTGCACAGAGAGAAACACGGAGCGAAAGACTGATGAGTCTGGTTGTATTGCTTTGTAATGAAAAGGCAAATATTTCAGATGATGGACGGATGCAGATACTCACACACACACACACACACACACACCTGTTGGTGAACTGGATGAGCTGCACATCGTTCCTACACCTCAGCAGGGCATCTCTGTTGTCCAATAATATGGTGGCACAGATGAAGAGTTCAAAGGTGAATTCTGTGTTGACGGCCTGTGCCTCAGACACTGGTTTATCCTCTGGAACCATCCCAGAGCATTCGTTGCAACACAAACAAATCACAAGAAGGACAACATACCATTGTTATAAGCAAATACAGAAGGACCAAAACGGGCTTCTGTAAATTCATATTACCAATTGTATGGACATATACACTACATGACCAAAAGTATGTGGACACCTGCTCGTCGAACATCTCATTCCAAAATCAGCACTCGGTGGTCCTGTTCTGTGAGCTTGTGTGGTCTACCACTTCGCGGCTGAGCCGTTGTTGCTCCTAGACATTTCCACTTTACAATATATTGTGTATTTGGAACCATGCTGTGCAGTGTTTCTTATGTACTGTCACACATGTGACATGTCACTGACTCACTAGCCTGTGACTTGGAAGGATAGCCACAGGAGACTACCGTCTCACCTATACTCTGCCTGCGGGCGATCCTCTCCTGGTAGCGGGCGCGGTCCACCTGCTGGGAGATGAGCTCCAGGTGGTCACAGCTCAGGATCTCAAAGAGACGCAGGGCGTCACAGTGCTCAAACTCCCTTTGGAAACCCAGCAGCAGCCATCTGGGAGAGGGGACACACATACATGTAAGTATACACATTTCATGCAAATACACCCCTTCAAATTAGTGGATTCTGCCATTTCAGCCACACCTGTTGCTGACAGGTGTATAAAATCGAGCACAGTCATGTAATCTACATAGACAAATATTGGCAGTAGAATGGCCAGTACTTAAGAGCTCATTGGACTTTCAACGTGGCACCATCATAGGATGCCACCTTTCCAACAAGTCAGTTCATCAAATTCCTGCCCTGCTAGAGCTGCCCCGGTCAACTGTAAATGCTGTTATTGTGAAGTGGAAACTTCTAGCAGCAACAACGGCTCAGCCGCGAAGTGGTAGGCCACACAAGCTCACAGAACGGGACCGCCGAGTGCTGAAGCGCGTAAAAATTGTCTGTCCTTGGTTGCAGCTCTCACTACTAAGTTCCAAACTGCCTCTGAAAGTAATGACACCACAACACATTTTATTTGGAAGCTTCATGAAATGGGTTTCCATGGCCGAGCACCGGCTGCAGTGGTGTAAAGCTCGCCGCCATTGGACAGTGGAAACGCGTTCTCTGGAGTGATGAATCACGCTTCACCATCTGGCAGTATGACGAAAGAATCTGGGTTTGGCGGATGCCAGGAGAACGCCATCTGCCCCAATGCACAGCGCCAACTGTAAAGTTTGGTGGAGGAGACATAATGGTCTAGGCCCCTTAGTTCCAATGAAGGGAAATCTTAACACTCCAGCATACAATGACATCCTAGATGATTTTGTGCTTCCAACTTTGTGGTAACAGTTTGGAGAAGGCCCTTTCGTGTTTCAGCATGACAATGCCCTCGTGCACAAGCGAGGTCCATTCAGAAATGGTTTGTCGAGATCGGTGTGGAAGAACTTGACTGGCCTGCACAGAGCCCTGACCTCAACCCCATCGAACACCTTTGGGATGAATTGGAATGCCAACTGCGAGCCAGGCCTAATCGCCCAACATCAGTGCTCGACCTCACTAATGTTCATGTGGCTGAATGGAAGCAAGGCCCCGCAGCAATGTTCCAACATCTAGTGGAAAGCCTTCCCAGAAAAGGTGAGGCAGTTATAGCAGCAAAGGGGGGACCAACTCCATATTAATGCTCATGATTTTAGAATAAGATGTTCGACTAGCAGGTGTCCACATACACTACATGGTATGTGGAAAAAGTATGTACTGCAAACATACAGATGCAGTATATGCGTGTGTGTTGTGTACCTGTGACAGAAGGTGAAACTCTCCATGCTATCTGTGATCAGGTGGGTGTGGAGCTGAGGATCCAACTCCTTCAGCAGTGCTGCCTCCAGCTCTGAGTGACAACAATCAAAACGTTAATAACATTACCTTATTATCAATCTACCATATTATTACACATGTACAGAGAAGACAGACAAATAAATTAAAAAACATAATTAAAACTAACAAACCTATCTTCCTGTGCAGGCCGTCAGCGCGGAAGTCCTTGGAGAACTTCTCCATGTAGCAGGAGAAGCTCCAGTAGGTGTCCACCTCAGAGTCCAGCACCTCCAGGAATCGGCTACAAAGGTCATTCATCCCCTGAGCATAGCTCACCTCTGACCCCCAGCACATCAGCATGAAGAAAGTAAGTAAATACAGTTACTTTAGCTTACTACTAAGACTAAGGGGATAATCTAAACATGAAATATGCGTGTACATTTCTCGTAAATTATGCATTTACTTCCATGGCAGACAGCCGCGAAAACCTACACACACATTTGTCAAGTTGGGATTGTGTAACACGTTACTCCGGCAACATATATTTCTCCATAGAGGGCTCTCTAACTAAACTTCCTTTCAGTGGTTGGGTGACAACCGGCTCATGACCAGTATACAGTATTTGCAGCACTAAACTGAGATGGGCAGGGTCAAAGATAAACAGAGAGAGTGAGAAAAGAAAGAAAAAGAGAAGACAAAGAGACAATAGGAGAGAGAAAGAGAGATTACCTGGGTGAAAAGCAGCATATGTGATGAGAATATCCCTCAACACCAGCAGATTGCCCAAGCCTTCACCCCTGTAAAAGCAAACAAACCAAAAACACTAGGGTTGCAAAGGGAGAAAATGTTACTGGTAACTTTACCAGTACACTACTAGAATATTGGACACTTTCTAGGATTTCAGGTAATTCTCATAACATGTAACAGATAAAATAATAAAATAAGATGTCTTAAATGTGACAAAGCTGTTAAACATAATCCTTAATAAAACCCATAAATTTATGAATAGAGTTAGTATTTAATATGAGGGTTTCAGCATGGAATGTCCTTTCTATCTTTTTTATATGCTTGTATTTATTTTACTACGGGTATGTCAATGTCTTTGTTGTAAATGTTTTGGGGCCGAACTGGTGGCAGTTGTGAAAAAAGTAAATAGTTGGAAGAGTTGCAGACAATGTCATTCTATTTAATATGCTTTTTTTCATTATGTAGGCCATTTTCTCCTGAACCATATGGTCTATCCACTAGAACAGGGTTTCCATAACTTCTTTTTTTTTGCAACCCAACCATGTAAAAACAGTGATGTAATCAAAGGCCAATGTTTACTTTTTTAATTGGGGCTATGGCAATCTATTACAAATCAGTTTGACAGTACTTCAATCTAAAGAAAGTATGGTTTGAGGTGACTGAAATGAATCAGAAAGGTATTGGGAAGTTCATCAGGCAATAAAATTTAGCATGATATTCTGTGTAGAAAAGATCATTGATGATATTCTTTTCCCCCCAGTCTGATTTAGAGCCTGGTCTTGTCCACTCTGTTCTAATGAGTCCTGCGCAGTGAGGGAAACAGAAGACACATACGTATTCCTTATCTTTCAGTGAAGGCGTCATAATATTTTGTAGCTTAAACCGTAAAAAAATTTGAGACATTTGTAGGAAGAAAACAGAAACTGCTCTGTTTATTACAACCGTATCTAGCGGCCACTGGAGGTTACTGACAGAATCCCAGTTCTATGAACCAAGCGCAATTATTCATATTTTTTCTTTGTCTCTACCCCTAGTTTGGGAAACGCTGCACTAGAAACTAATGGACACACAGATGTAAAGATTAAGAAAATATCACTATTTTATATGAATATTTTTTTTTAAAGTTACCATAGATAAATTAACTGTTAATTACCAAAATTACTTTGACAAAATCTGATAACTTTGGTAAATTACCAGTAGTTTTGCAACCCTCATTAAAACAAATCAGATCAAATACACTGATACCTCACACAAAAAGACTGATCCTTAAAATGAGTAGCTACATGTAGCCTACTGGCTTTATATGGGTTGTAATGTCAAGCTAAAAAACTTTAACGTTGTAACGACACAGCTTTCTTATCCTAAAACCAACAGGTAGTCAGTGTGTCACTGCTTATACATGTCGACTGAGAACGAACACTTAAGGCCCTACTCCAATATGCCCTGTTGATTTAAGTGTTGAACTGTTTGTAGCTGACAGCCTGCCAGAGGAGTTTAAACATAAATCCTGTTAAGCTTCCTGTTTCTGTTAAGTGTTGAGCAATGTTCCCTGTAAAGGCATCAGCATGCTTTAGTTCGCCTGGCGCCTAGCCGAGCTCGGCTAACCGAAACTAATGTGATCGCTTACTCCAATAAAAAAACGTCGCTTGAAAAACGAGAAAAAAAAAGTGGCAAGAGTACTGTTTGTCCATTTTGAGACGCCGTAGCCAGATTACACTTCCTCAAAAAGTCAGGATTAATTTAAGGTAACTCAAGAAATCTGTCATTAATTTTGAGGATTTCCAGAGGAGATCTTAATCGTGCAATTTTGTATCTGACTAGAATGTTTGGTGCAGTATTTCTCAAGTGAACAAAATGTGCATGAGGACGAGTCATCTCTCGTTGAATGACAACAAGCACTTCATTGAAGAATCCCTACTGGTGACCAATCTCCGACGAGGGGGTGTAGACTCTGGCTACCGACTTACTATTTGATCACCACAAAGTATTGAGTATTCATCTGTGAGAATTTCATTGGCGCTCTGTCTCAATGTATAGAGACTGAAGTTGATAATGAACTAAAGCCACTCACGAGTAGTAGGGTAGGTCTCTGTCTGTCCGAGGCACGTCCTTGTCGATGATTCGGATGGCCTCTTGGAGCTCCTCCAGATCAAAGGTCACCCGCTCAAACAACACCTGGGTTCAGGGGTCAGAGAAACAAAGATATTAGTGGTCAGATGGACTATGTCATCATCTCAGATTTCAGTCTAGCATACTGTAGACTGTAAAGGTCTGTAACAAGAAATGTCAACCTCGGAGAGTGTGACCAGCTGTTAAGAGATTATAAAATATAATATTCAGTAATAAAATGACAGAGTGGATTATATTGACATGTACATGACTAAAACACACAGTTTGTAGCCTAACACCCATATCCTGGTGCAATATAAACTGACAACATTTCAAACAGCCCCAAGCTAAATTACCTTAGTACATTTTCAACGCATAGCACTTCTGTTGAACATATTAACTATGAATAGGTGAATGGTCAATAGGGAAGGTGTATGGTAATTTTGATCTCATATAAACAAAAATGCAAAGAGGGAGAAGCAGTTAAACCATGTACTTTTCAGGGGGGTTTGTGTGTACTTTGAGGCTGGTGGTTTACCTGGGCCTGTAGCTCCAGGAAGGACAGCCTCTCCTTGACCTCGTCACTCTGGTTCTGAGCCTGCAGCTGGACCCTGTCCTGCCTCACATCGAAGTACCGCACCGCTGCCACCAACTCAGCTAGAAACACACACAGGGAAGGAGGAAGAGAATTGTAGACAGGTGAGCGAGAGTGAAGGAAGCAACTTTACAGGAGGAAACCAGGGAGAATTTACAAAATTGGTTGAGCTCATAGATTCCAGCATAAAGTTGATGAGTCTAGAATAAGGTGCTGAACAACAATAGATAGCAAGAGAGAGAAAGAAAGAGTATAAGTTGATCTACATCCAGGCCCTACCATCGGTGCCATTTATACGCAGTCGGACGGCGGCAGGAAAAAGCTGCTGCCACTTCCTCTTCATGGAGTGGTAGCGGACGTTGAGCTGCTCCTGCAGTAGGGGGCGCTCCAGAGAGGTGGAGCTGCAGGGGTACATCCCGAACAGGAAACGCCACACCTGGCCACGCCCCGAAGGGGACACACCACCTAGACACATACAGCACAGGTTGAGTCCACATACTTTACAATGGCTTCTTTCCTCCTGTGTGTTCCTTTTCCTCACTCCTCAACCTCACTGATGGGAAACAACTGGACAGGTGAGAGATGCAAAGACATGTCCACTTGGTGTTCTGGACTGGTAGGTCTCTAGCTTTTCAACAGAATCGACTCAGGTTATAATGTTGAGACAAGGACTTCTGCATAATTTTACAGGAGTGTGAAGACTAGACTAGAACTAAAATATAAACGATAAGCTTTTGGATCAATTGGCCTCTGACTAGATATTTTTTTTACATTTTTTATTTAGCTAGGCAAGTCAGTTAAGAAAGAATTCTTATTTACAATGACGGCCTACCCCGGCCAAACCCTAACGACGCTGGGCCAATTGTGCGCCGCCCTATGGGACTCCCAAACACGGCCGGTTGTGATACAGCCTGTAATCGAACCAGGGTCTGTAGTGATGCCTCTAGCACTGATGTAGCGCCTTAGACCGCTACGCAACTCGGGAGATAAAGTGGCTAATTTATTCCTTCTAGCTAATTTATCCCTAAACAAACTATGCTTCTCAAGGAATGAGTGGCTTATAATGGTTAGTGTGCAAAACAAGTCTTGATCCTCAGCGTGGAGACCTTTAGCCCCCTTCTTAGAGCTCTGACAGGGATCATTATATAATGTTTTTGCACCATAGTCATTTCAGCTAATGATATCGCGCCAGAGGAGAGAAGGAATGTGCATCAATGAAAGAGAGGGGGGGGGGGGGGGGGGGTTCCGTGTTCCTGATTAAGTTTTTTGATAAACGTCTCTGTAGCAGTATACCATGTACCTAGCTCACAGAGCTCTACCTTGCGTGCAATGGACTCTCTCTGAGCTTTTCAGCATGACGAAGCCCTAGGGGTTCCCAGGAACTAAATTCAGAGGGGGGGTTCAGTGTTTACAGTCAACACTATGCACCCTGAGTCCTACATCTTGGTCATATACTGTAGCTGTTTCCCCTAACCACTGATACATGGTCAGATATTTTGTCATCCCTAAATGGTTAAGATTATGATTGGTAGTTGGATAATCTGATCCTAGATCTGATGTTAGGGTCCATTTCACCTTGAGCTTGAAAACATGTGAGTGAAGGCCCTGAGTGTACCGGTGACTGCAACTTACTTATGGAGCATTGATGCAGATAGAAGCTAGAAAGTATACAGTCCCCAGCTATTCACCCATTCATACACTCCCCTCTTGTTTTCCCTCAGGAGCAGATGTGTGTGGACTGTTGCTGTCATACCCACAAACCATGACTGATGGATTTCATGTGAATCATGATTTTTCCTCCCTCTGAAAATAATCTGTCAGATCACACCAAAGGTCTTGACTGGTAACTGTAAAACCAAACCATAGTCTGTTTCTAAAAGTCTTTGCTTGAGGGGTCTCAGTGAGGTTTGATTACATGGCTTTCTAGAGAATGGTTTAACTGTAGTGCAGTCAGCTAGCTCCTCAGGCAAACATCACTTGACTTGTAGATATTGATAGAGCAATAGCAAATCTGGGAAACCCAGCACTGGGAAGCAATTGAACTTTACTTAATTTAAACTGTGATATGCTCCAGCTTACTGGCCCATAATGTTTGAATATTAAATACTTTTCAATTAATTAATATGTTGAATTATGAATTGGCAGTGATTCATGCCTATCAATTTCTCTTTAGGATATCGTATCCCATCCTTACCATTCTTGAAAATGTGCATCCGCAGCCTGGACTCGTCCACTCTCCCCTCTGCGTCCATAACGCCAGGTAACTCGAGAGGTGTCTTGGGTAGAGCAGGTGCGTTTACCAATGATACTTTCTGTTGGTTCCCAAACACCGCCGTGACATTATTGACAGGTGAACTTCTTTTCGTTGTTCCATGCTTTCCCTTTGTTTTAATAAGGGGAGTCCCATGTACTCCGAGTTCTTTGGCGGTACTTTCACGACCGGGAATATCAAGTGCAGGTGAGTGCTGTAGCCCGTTCTCCTGTAGAGTGTCCATGATGTATATTCTCACTAATGACACGAAGTGTAAAACACAAACATTCCTCCTCGTGAAAACGCCTTGAGTGCCCGCTAAATTTGTTTGTTGTAAAAAATTAAAAAATAAAGTTACGTTTTACCTTCCTTTCAATTTAATGTTTATGCAGCGCTCCGACTTTAAATGGAATATCCTTCAATACACAGGAGTTAGGACATTTCCCAGTTCAGGCAGGAATCCATGTTGTGTGAGACTTCTATGCTCTGCCCACTTTAAACCTCACGACCAAAGTTCTTCCTGTGAGTCAATCATATGACTGAACCTTACTGTTTTGTGTGTGTGGCCTACATTCGGGTTTTTATGTCGGGTTGAAAGCCGCAATTCTTCGGCTACAGGAGCATTTTAACACCACCTAGGGGTTTTTACAAGACAACTATTTCTACTGTGTAAGGCTAGGCTACACATGGTCAGTCTGGCATAAGCGTTTGAAAGTGAAACGCCTTCATTCATATTCGTGGCTTCTTATGATGGACAATTCTAAACTGCTCTGTTATCATGCTACACTCAAACCTAAATCTTTACATTTCCTCCCACACTATGAATGGAAGTGGTCTGTGAAATGCAGATTCAGTGCAATACTAAAACTAATGACCAATATTATGACCATACAATATGTTGGGCCTTTTCCCATTGATGAATTGAAAAACTACTTAACAGTTTTTTAATTTAACCTTTATTAAATCCTCCAAATAAGATCTTTAAGAACTGATTGTGAGGCCTCCAAGCACTAGGATGACCACCAGCTTCACTGCCAGAAAAGCATAAAAAGAAAAGTTGCATCTCTGAAGTATTCTCTTCTGCACCTTAAAAAAAACAAAATAATTTTGAAAACATTAACTTCAAAGGGAAGGACAACATCATCTGTATGATAACTTGATACATTTTTGAGCAATACAATAGTAAGGGAATAAATGTGATCTTTTTTTGGCCTAATATGTGAAAAATGTTGTTGTGTTACCTGGGATAACTGAGGTAAATATTAACCCATAAGGTGTAGGCCTAGCCTCGATGAGGAGGAGTCTTGTCCCATTGCCATGGTACTGCTTGTCCTTCCCATTGACGCAGAGTGCAGAAGTAATAGCCTATGTCATTCAGCTCTAACCAGGTCATCAAGATGCTTGTGTCTGTTGTGTTCAGGTCGTAGTTTTTCTGAAACCTCCCCTTGAATCGGGGCAAGTCACTCATCTCCCTCCACACCTTCCTCTGGCCATGTGTGGCCGTGTTGATGTACCACTCTGCCCTGCAGCCAGTGATAAGCTCTCCGCTGTCCAACAGGACACGGCATCCCATGGAGACTTTCTGGGCCAGTGTGACGGTCACCACAGGGTCCTGGTCCACCCATACACGACAGAAAGCCTGATGAGGGACTGGACAACAGAATAGACAAATAGTTGAGAGAAATGTTCTCGTTATGGTATAATTAAGCAATAAGGACCAAGGGGGTGTGGTATATGGCCAATATGCCACGGCTAAGGGCTGTTCTTATGCGCAACGCGGAGTGCCTGGACACAGCCCCCTTAGCCGTGGTATATTGGCCATATATCACAAACCCCTGTGGTCCGTTATTGCTATTATAAACTGGTTACCAATGTAATTAGAGCAGTAAAAATACATGTTTTATCATACCTGTGGTATACGGTCTGATATACCACAGCTGTCAGCCAATCAGCACTCAGGGCTCAAACCACCCATTTTCTAAATAACTAGATTCCTGTCAAGAGGATGACTTTCTTTGCCATCAAGACAAAAGAGTGAAACTAGATGCACCTGTTTAGATCTCTCCTATAGTCAACATTGGGGTTTGTGTCTGCGGACTGCGCAAAACTAAATTAAAACCCAAACAAGATAAAACCATTACCTTTGAGAAGGATGATCACAATTAGGACAATGTGAAAGGTAGTCATTCCTTACAGCAACAAGAAGAGACAAATAATTATCATGTTGTATGATACTAAAAGTCCGATTTTGTGGGTTTAATAGTGGAAGAATTTCATCCAGATAAGAGATTCAGAGAAGAAATGTACTAAATGTGTCTTTCAAGTCTTACCTTATGCCCCCAAATAGTACGGCAAAACAATTACAATAACCAACTTTACTTCCTTAAGTTAATTTCCTGATGCTCTACCTGAGGTTTAAAAAAATATATAGATATGAGTCAAACCCACTGTGGTTTCCAATGTAGGTTTGTGTGAGCAAATGTCAATTGGATGTGGATATCAGAAATACTTAATGTGTATGTTTAAATCATTGACCTTGCAAAGGCCTAAACAATATAAAAGTGGTTTTGTTTTCCTATTTTAAAAGTTCCAGAGAGGGTTCAGCGAAAGAAAGAGGGGGTGAGCGAAAGACAGAGAGGCATGAGGGATAGAGAGATCGAGACAGGGATGAGAGAAAGACAGAGAGATTATGAGCGATTTTTTTTTTTTCTGCGTTCCTGATCATGCGTCAGTTACACTCATACTCACTACCCCACAATCCCCACCCCGTGGCAGCCCCTCTCTAGTAGAACACCATGTACCTAGCTAACAGAGCTCTACCTTGTGTGCAGTGGAAGCCTCATGACTCTGAGCTTTTCCGCATGACAAAATCTCTTCAGCAACCACAGGCTAGAGATGATTGTGTTTACAGTTCAACACTGTATACCCTGTGTCATATCTCTCTTTCTCATATCTCCCTTACTGATAGAGAGAGAAAAAAAGAGAGAGAAAGACTCCTCAGCACATTTGGTTCCTTGAAAGTTGTGGGAATGTACATTTTTGTTACCCATTTGTTCTGGGAATGAAGCCATACGTTTCCTGACTGGTAAAACGTTGTTTTTTAAATGTTCTGATAATGGAAGCGAAAATTTAGCCTGTTCTGGGAATGTAAATTTTTAGGGTACAGGGAGGTTCTGAGAACGTTTCATTATGGAACCCTGAAAGTTTTCCTGCGAGGTTTTATTAACATTTTGAGAACAAAAATGATAGGCTATTTGAAGGTAATTAAATAACATTCTGAGAACATGTTTCAATAACAATGTTGGCCTAGTTTGGGTTAACTGTTTTGAACACATGGAAATTAATTTGTTTAGGCATTTTCATTGTTATAGCAAGGCATTGGTGAGATTCAAACCTATGATCTTCTGTTTTCTATTCATGGAATTAGTCCACTGTGCCACCAGGATGTACAAACAGGCCCAATTTCAAAGGAAACAAGCGCTCATTAAGATTAGGTGTCGATAGAGAGAGTTTTGTTGATGCTGAGAACGGAATATTTTTAAATAAAAAAAATGTATTGTGGTTTTTATGGCAAGTTTTCTTAATGTTCTGAGAACACGACGTTAAATAGAACCATGAGGAATACCTGCAGAAAACATGTTGAAGTACTGAAATTCCTACAGAAGAATGTTGTTTCTTAACATTCTCTGAAAGTTCTGAGAACATGACTTTAATAGAACCATGAGGAAACCTGTAGAAAACTAAATAAAATTCCCACCTAAGAAACACATGGTTCTCAAAACGTAATGTGCCATCTGGGTATCCTGCACCGTTCCCAGAATGTTGTGGGAAGGTTGTATTCAAAATAACCATAGGACAACCACACTCTCACCAAGCTCTAAGAAACATATGGTTCTCAGAACGTTATGTGCTAGCTGTTTCTCAAGTAATTAGCCAACAGTCACCTTCAGTTTACACATTTACACAACTTCCTCTAATTCCTTTTTTTGTTCAATCACCATCATTGTTAAGTAACAGGAAATACACATGCAATACTTTTGACACCACTCTCGTTATAACTGCTTGTCACTCATTTTACTGGAACCAGTTGGCTTTTAAGATGTGTGTCAGTGCCATGGTCACTACTGGTGTTTTCCTTGGACCTGTAGCCTCCTGTTTTGGCACCTCTTTTCACAACACAGTGAGTATCCTCTGTAGATTTGAGTTTTTATTTTGTTGTTGCTGAACCAACATTATTTCCCAGTGCTTTACAGTCTATGCTATGCTTGTTGGTCAGTGGTAATGTTGTATTTGGTTGACACAATTATGATGGGCGTGCCATCTGACACCAGGCATCTTTAACACAACATGTAAAAGATATTAGGAATCTGGTGCGTCATTAGTTAGAATTAACTTTCAAATCTCTCTGTTGGACCAGATGAGCCCATTGATGTGGATTGAGATGATGCTCATTTTGTCTCAAGCCTCTGGCACTAGTGGTATGCGTTTCATTTTTATGTCAATATGCACTCAGTGTTTTCTTATGCTATGTCTAAACAACATGAACTGAATAATCCTAATACTTTTGTTGTTAATTCAAACACAGGTGTGGATTGGAAAGCTGATTACCCGAAGGTTGTTTTTACCAATAAGGGAGATGATGTGACCATTCCATGCAATGTTACCTATCCCCCGTCCCCATCTAAAGAGCCTATCCAGGCCTACTGGAAACGCCTGGGAAAAACTAAACTTAAGATCAATGAAAATGACAAGAATGAATTCCTCTATCACCCCAACAACACATTCGTCATCAAGAGTTTTCAGAACAGGACCAACCTGACAGGAAATGTCACTAAGGGAAACTGCTCCCTGAACATCAAGAGAATTGAAGAAGGCGACATGGGGCCCTCCTACTACTTGAGAATTGCCACTGGAGCCAACAACTTCAGTTTTATTAATGAACTTGTCTACATTAACATTTCTGGTAAGCAGTAGAGGATGCAATGTAAAGTGCTTTTGTTCAGTGAAGTGTGTCATTAATTTGATATGGAGGAAACTAACCCCTACTGTATTTTTTCCATTCAGGAACCTCCGGGACTATTTCAATCATACCAATGGACAAGTCAAACACAGGTGAAGTATTCAGCTTAGAATTTTCACGTACACACAGAATTTTAACTGTTGCTCTGAATCAGATATTGGTTTACTTTAGAAATTACCAGTGAAACTGACACAGTTGATAACACCAATAACAATGTATTTGTCAAAGTTAAAAGATGGGCTGAAGTTGTTTTTGTCTCCTTTTCAGTTGATTCCACGACTACAGTTCCATTAGCCACCACAGAATGTAAGTAGACTCTCAGGGACAGTTTCCCAGACCCATAAGCCTAGTCTTGGACTAAAATGTATGCTATATCTACAGTGCGTTCAGAAAGTATTCATACCACTTGACTTATTACACATGTTGTTGTGTGACAGCCTGAATTCAAAATGGATGAAATATTTATTTCTATCTCATCTATCTACACCACAGGAGGTTGGTGGCACCTTCATTGGGGAGGACAGGCTCGTGGTAATGACTGAAGCGGAATTAATGGAATGATATCAAGCACATTGTTTCCATTTGATACCATTCCATTTACTTCGTTCCAGCCAATTTAATGAGCTGACCTCCACTCAGCAGCCTCCACTGATCTACATGCAATACTGAGAAAGAGAAAACATATTTTTAGAAATGTATGCAAAGTTATTGAAAATGAAATACAGAAATATCTTTACATAAGTATTCACACCCCTGAGTCAATACATATTAGAATCAGCTTTGGCAGTGATTACAGCTGTAAGTCTTCCTGGGTAAGTCTCTTAGAGCTTTGCACTCTTGAATTGTACAATATTTGCAGATAATATTTTTTTTAATTCTTCAAGCTCAGTCAAGCTGGTTCTTGATCATCGCTAGACAGACATTTTCAAGTCTTGCCAAGCCGACAAAACTGTAACTAGGCAACACAGGAACATTCAATGTTGTCGTGGTAAGCAACTCCAGAGTATATTTTGCCTTGTGTTTTAGGTTATTGTCCTGCTGAAAGGTGAATTTGTCTTCCTGTGTCTGTTGGAAGCAGACTGAACCAGGTTTTCCTCTAGGATTTTTCCTGCGCTTATCTCTATTCCGTTTATTTTTATCCTAAAAAAACTCCCTAGTCCTTGCCGATGACAAGCATACCCATAACATGATGCAGCCAACACCATGCTTGAAAGTATGAAGAGTGGTACTCAGTGATGTGTTGTGTTAGATTTGCCCCAAACATAAGGTTTTGTATTCAGGACATAAAGTACTTATTTTTTTTGATAACAGGATGCATGCTTTGGAGTATTTTTATTCTGTACATGATTCCTTCTTTTCACTCTGTAATTTAGGTTAGTATTGTGGAGTAAATACAGTGTTGTAGATCCATCCTCAGTTTTCTCCTATCACAACCATTAAATTCTGTAATTGAAATCACTGAGCGGTTTCCTTCCTCTCTGGCAACAGAGTTAAGAAGGACCCCTGTATCTTTGTAGTGACTGGGTGTATTGATACACCATCCAAAGTGTAATTAATAACTTCACCATGCTCAAAGGGATATTCAATGTCTGCTTTTTTTACCCATCTACCAATAGGTGCCCTTTGCAAGGCATTGGAAAACCTCCCTGGTCTTTGTGGTTGAATCTGTTTGAAATGTACTGTTTGACTGAGAGACCTTACAGACAGTTGTATGTGTGGGGTACAGAGATGAGGTAGTCATTCAAATATCATGTTAAATACTATTATTGCACACAGTGAGTCCATGCAACTTATGTGACTTGTTAAGCAAATTTTTACTCCTGAACTTATTTAGGCTTGCCATAACAAAGGGATTGAATACTTATTGACTCAAGACATTTCAGCTTTTCATTCTTTATTAATTTGCAAACATTTCTAAAAACATAATTCCACTTTGACACTATTGTGTGTAGGCCAGTGACACAAAATCTAAATTTAATCAATAAAGAATTCAGGCTGTAACACAACAAAATGTGGAAAAAGTCAAGGGGTGGGAATACTTTCTGAAGGCACTGTATCCATTTCAAATCAAATCTTTTGAGAGAGGGTCTCTTGATTGTGCATTGGGAGGCAGGTAGTCTAGCAGTTAAGAGTGTTGGGCCGGTAACCAAAAGGTTGGTGGTTCGAATCCTCGAGCTGTGAAATATCTGTTGATGTGCCCTTGAGCAAGGCACTTAACCATAGTTGCTCTGGATAAAAGTGTTGACTAAAATGTAAAAAAATATTAATTCAAATGAATAAATATTCCTCAGTCCTAATCAGAATGTTTTTCACAGTGTGTGAGGAAGCGCTATCCACGACCATATATATTGCCATCACGGTCCCAGTGGTTGTAGTTTTACTGGTTGCTGTATTGGGAAGTGTTTGGTTCTTCAAGTACAGGAAAAGGTGGGTCCGGGTGATGGGTGTCCCCAGAGGGATGCTCTCAAGTTTGACTGACATTGATCAATTTCTAATGCAACATGATGTCCTCTGCCTTCTATTAGTCATTGCAGATACATTTTACTCACATTCGCTAAAATAACAACTGATTTGATATTCTAGGTCCAGGTTTGTCACTAAGCAAGTGTCTGGATATTATGCTAATTTCACCATGACTCCAATGGCCAAACCTGAAAGGTATGCTTACAACTATGAAACATTCTTCGGTAAATTGCTAATCAGACATATTTCAGTTTTTCTTCTGAATGTTACTCTAAAATATGTTCTTTGAGTTGACCTACAGTGTCAGTGAACTACTTGTCTTCCCCTATCTCCACAGAGTCAAAACTACAAAGAAAGATGACACCCAAGTTCCTCCTCCAAGGGTCATCGATGAGCCCGTCTATGGCAACGTCCAGGTACATTACAGCACCCTGAGCAGATCCGTTTTAAACTGACAGTACTCTTTATAATGATAGTACATGTAGACTGTTATTAAGTCATCAGCTTTGGACCTAATGGTGTTTACCAACTGGGCACACACTGGTTGACTCAATGTTGTTTCCTCGTCATTGAAATGACATGACAATGAAGCAACGTGAAATAGATGTTGAGTTGACGTCTGTAGCCAGTGGGTACTATATATGTTTACCATGTTGGCCATTTAGTGTTGTGCTCATAGCTTCTCGATAGACCTTTCCCTACCTTCCCTGCCTGATTTCTCCATTTCTCTTTACAGGGTCCAAACGATCCGATGGACAGTATGGATCAAATGGACAGTGTATATGCAAATGTGGATCATGCAAAACAGTGATGAAGCTGCATCTCAGATTTCGTCACTGCTTAATAATACTTGTTGAATATGTGTGTGTGTGCGCGTGTGTGTTTTTGTCTTGATTGTTTTCTTGTCAAAAGGCAGTTTACAGAGTGTCAGCCCTCGTTTTTCACATCCTGTTTGACTTTCACTTGGTTAGACAATAATATGTGCAGTTTGTTTGTTAAATGTAAAATACATAGTTCAGTATGTAACTATTTTTGAAAGGACTGGCTTTCAAATAAACATACTTACTGAGATGATATGCTACCGGTTGTTTGATTCAATGTCAAAACATTTCACACAAAAACAGCTCTCGCAGTCCTATATTGACAAGCATTCGCAACTAAACATAACGTTTGTGCTGAGTTGGAGAGAAACATAATGTTGCCAGAAATTGTAAACATTTTTGACAAAGGCTTTCTGGGTAGTCATGAGTGAATGAAGTCATACACATGAGATTCACGTGTCAAAGTGAATACATTTTTTGAGTTTTGATTGGTTGAGTGTTAAGTTTTCTATGTTGCATATGTGAACAAACAGTATCTGATAAGAAACTTTGCAGACAATAACTGCCATTGTTATTTATTTTTTCAGGGGTCGGATGCATATATAGGCCTTGATTTTGGTACTCAAATGCAACGTCTCAGGGTAAGAGTGGGTGAATCTCTGGCATATTACTGGACATGAACTAAGGAAACACAGAAAAGGTACTTCTGCATTCTTATTTTTTCAGTTCAAACTCATACATTGTATTCTGTGTTTGACGAATGAGAGCTGTTGCAATTGCTTTGGTTTAGGATTTCATCTCTACGGCGTCTGTTTTAACACATTTCCTCTCTTTTCTTCCATAGTCACCTGTGATGGAGCTCAAACTGCTGTTTCATGTTTTGCTGTTATATGGTACCTCCTTAATTTCCTGATAATATTACAGCAGTCATGTTTGTGCAAGCTGTCTATGTACACTAGGAAGGAAATGTTTGACCCAAGTTTAACAATTTAAAGGCAGTGCTACCAAATACTAATTGAGTGTATGTAAACTTCTGACCCACTGGGAATGTGATGAAAGAAATCAAATCTGAAATAAATCATTCTCTCTACTATTTTTCTGACATTTCACACTCTTAAAATAAAGTGGTGATCCTAACTGACCTAAGACAGGGAATTTATATGAGGATTAAATGTCAGGAATTGTGAAAAGCTGAGTAAATGTATTTGACTAAGGTGTATGTAAACTTCCGACTTCAACTATTTTTTTTTTTAAATGCTATATATAATATAAATCGAGGTGAGGGCGATGGAAATGCCTTTGGCAGTTGATCTGCTTCTGTTCTGTGGGTGGCACTGTGTGATCTTTTCGAAGGATGGGTCCTGGTCTCTCAGGGGCCATGGGATCCGGGAGGTTGGGTGTGGTCTGCCGGGCATTGGGATAACAACCCAACTCGAGATGAGGGATTTTAGCGGGTGGAATAGTGGGGATCAATTGGAGGTTTACTTAGTAGCAATGCAAATATCACGGTACAGCTATATAGACACTCAATCATCATGTTAATTTTTAATGGTACGTTTACAAACATATATTTTGATAAATAGAAGTGAAATTTGAGTCTCATTATGGTAAGTGGTGAAATAAGTATAGCCAGTTATAATTGTAATGGCTTAGCAGATAATAAGAAAAGACTGTCAGTATTTACCTGGCTAAAAGAGAAGAAATATAATATCTATTTACAGGAAACATTCAACAATTTTAGATGAAATTTGTGAAAAAAGGACTGGAGGGGCGATATATATTTCTCCCATGGGCAAAGAAATTCAAAAGGGGAGATGATATTAACAGTAATTTTGATCCAAATGTGCAAATTGTCCAAACAGATCATCAAGGTAGACGGATTTGTCACGTTCTGACCTTAGTTCCTTTTTTATGTCTTTATTTTGGTTTGGTCAGGGCGTGAGTTGGGGTGGGCATTCTATGTTGTTTTTCTATGTTTTCCATTTCTATGTGTTTGGCCTGGTATGGTTCCCAATCAGAGGCAGCTGTCTATCGTTGTCTCTGATTGAGAACCATACTTAGGTAGCCTTTTCCCACCTGTGTCGTGTGGGTAGTTAACTTCTGTTTAGTGTGTGTTGCACCTGACGGAGCTGTTTCAGTTGTCTCTTTGTTTTGTTTTTTTCATTTTAGTGTTCAGTTTCGAATAAACATGACGAACACTTACCACGCTGCGTTTTGGTCTTCACCTTCTTCCACCAACGACCGTGACAGCATTATTTTAAATATGTTATTGGACCATAAGCAGATATGGCTTATTAACCTATACGGTCCAAATAATGATGATCCAAGCTTCTTTGAAAATATATATAAGAATTGATCAACTCTACAAGCAACACTAGACTCTTATTATGGTTGGGGATTTTAATACGGTTTTAAATACCTCTATGGACCGTAAAGGAAAGCACACTACAAACTATCACCCTCGGGCACTTAAGGAAATCATGAATGTCATGGATATATTGGAATTAGTGGATATATGGAGACTTAAATACCCTGACCTAGTGAGATATACATGGCAGAGGCTTAATCAAGGCAGTCATCTTGATTACTTTATGTCATTCTCTCTGGCACCAACAGTTTAAAAAAAAGTGTTGCTAGGGGACAGAATGTGGTCGCATCATCACATAATTGGCATATTACTCTTACAGAATATCTACATGGGCGAGGATATTGGAAATCTAATCAAAGCCCACTGGGTGATAACTTGTTTATAACTAGGACAGAAGAATTTATAACTGACTTTTTCCCGACATAATAGGTACAACAGATCCCCTTATTTTATGGGACACTTTTAAGTGTGCCTTTAGAGTCCATGCAATTCAGTTCACATCAAAAAAACAAAAGCAGTTTAGATCAAAAGAGTCCGTATTAACAAAGGATATTGAAGGACTAACAGTACAGTTAGATAGCAATAAAAAACTGTACCCTAGAAGCACAGAATAAGTTAGAGGAAAAACAAAAAGAAATGGGGGAACTTATTCAAGAAAGATCCAGTGTAATATATTGTAAAAATAAAGCGAACTGGATGAAATATGGGGAAAAATGCACCAAATTATTTTTCAATTGTCACGGCAGCCTTCCCTCTCTTCACTAAAAGAGGGGGTGAAACAGGGATCGGACCAACACGCAGCGTAGCCAGTGCTCAACATGTTTAATTAAACAAAAACAGTGAACACTTACAACGAACAAAAAATAACAAAGTGTGGCAAACCGAAACAGTCCTATCTGGTGCAGAACACAAACACAGAGACAGGAAACAACCACCCTGTAACGTTCGTCTGGTGGTGTATGAACGGACCAAGGCGCAGCGGGTGATGAATACATAACGATTTATTTCAAAACAGACGAAACACTGACAAAACACTAGAACAAACTACAAAACAATAAACGAAGGCAACAGACCTGAAACAAACGAACTTACATATAGACGAAGGACGCAAGAACAGGAACAGACTACCTAAAACGAACGAACAAACGAAACAGTCCCATGTGGATTACACAGACACAGGAACAATCACCCACAAACAAACAGTGTGAAAACACCTACCTTAATATGACTCTCAGAGGAAACGTCAAACACCTGCCTCTAATTGAGAGCCATACCAGGCAACCCAAAACCAACATAGAAACAGAAAACATAGACTGCCCACCCAAAACTCACGCCCTGACCAATAAACACATACCAAACAACAGAAAACAGGTCAGGAACGTGACAGAACCCCCCCCCCCTCAAGGTGCGAACTCCGGGCGCACCCCTACAACTCAAGGGGAGGGTCTGGGTGGGCATCTGTCCGCGGTGGCGGCTCCGGCGGTGGACGAGGACACCACTCCACCACTGTCTTTGTCCCCCTCCTTAGCGTCCTTTGAGTGGCGACCCTCGCCCCCGACCATGGTCCAGGAACCTTCACCAACGCTCCTCTAAAATAGAGGAGACAACTCAGGACAAAGAGGTAGCTCAGGACAAAGAGGTAGCTCAGGACAAAGAGGTAGCTCAGGACAGAGAGGTAGCTCCGGACAGAGAGGTAGCTTAGGACTTAGGACAGAGGGACAACTCTGGACTAATGGCAGCTCCGGACTGAGTGGCAGCTCCGGACTGAGTGGCAGCTCCGGACTGAGTGGCAGCTCCGGACTGGGTGGCAGCTCATGACTGGGTGGCAGCTCATGACTGGGTGGCAGCTCATGACTGGGTGGCAGCTCATGACTGGAGGGCAGCTCATGACTGGAGGGCAGCTCATGACTGGAGGGCAGCTCATGACTGGAGGGCAGCTCATGACTGAAGGGCAGCTCATGACTGTAGGGCAGCTCTGGCAGCTCCTGACTGGCTGGCGGCTCTGGCGGCTCCTGACTGGCTGGCGGCTCTGGCGGCTCCTGACTGGCTGGCGGCTCTGGCGGCTCCTGACTGGCTGGCGGCTCTGGCGGCTCCTGACTGGCTGGCGGCTCTGGCGGCTCCTGACTGGCTGGCGGCTCTGGCGGCTCCTGACTGGCTGGCGGCTCTGGCGGCTCCTGACTGGCTGGCGGCTCTGGCGGCTCCTGACTGGCTGGCGGCTCTGGCGGCTCCTGACTGGCTGGCGGCTCTGGCGGCTCCTGACTGGCTGGCGGCTCTGGCGGCTCCTGACTGGCTGGCGGCTCTGGCGGCTCCTGACTGGCTGGCGGCTCTGGCGGCTCCTGACTGGCTGGCGGCTCTGGCGGCTCCTGACTGGCTGGCGGCTCTGGCGGCTCCTGACTGGCTGGCGGCTCTGGCGGCTCCTGACTGGCTGGCGGCTCTGGCGGCTCCTGACTGGCTGGCGGCTCCTGACTGGCTGGCGGCTCTGGCGGCTCCTGACTGGCTGGCGGCTCTGGCGGCTCCTGACTGGCTGGCGGCTCTGGCGGCTCCTGACTGACGGACGGCTCTGGCGGCTCCTGACTGACGGACGGCTCTGGCGGCTCCTGACTGACGGGCGGCTCTAATGGCTCGTGGCAGACGGGCGGCTCTAATGGCTCGTGGCAGACGGATGGCTCAGAAGGCGCTGGGCAGACGGATGGCTCAGAAGGCGCTGGGCAGACGGATGGCTCAGAAGGCGCTGGGCAGACGGATGGCTCAGAAGGCGCTGGGCAGACGGATGGCTCAGAAGGCGCTGGGCAGACGGATGGCTCAGAAGGCGCTGGGCAGACGGATGGCTCAGAAGGCGCTGGGCAGACGGATGGCTCAGAAGGCGCTGGGCAGACGGATGGCTCAGAAGGCGCTGGGCAGACGGATGGCTCAGAAGGCGCTGGGCAGACGGATGGCTCAGAAGGCGCTGGGCAGACGGATGGCTCAGAAGGCGCTGGGCAGACGGATGGCTCAGAAGGCGCTGGGCAGACGGATGGCTCAGAAGGCGCTGGGCAGACGGATGGCTCAGAAGGCGCTGGGCAGACGGATGGCTCAGACGGCGCTGGGCAGACGGATGGCTCAGACGGCGCTGGGCAGACAGGTGGCTCAGACGGCGCTGGGCAGACAGGTGGCTCAGACGGCGCTGGGCAGACAGACGACTCTGACCCGCTGAGGCGCACAGTAGGCCTGGTGCGTGGTGCCGGAACTGGTGGTACCGGACTGGAGACACGCACCTCAAGGCTAGTGCGGGGAGCAGGAACAGGGCACACTGGACTCTCGATGCGCACTATAGGCCTGGTGCGTGGTACCGGAACTGGAGGTACCGGGCTGAGGGCACGCACCTCAGGGCGAGTGCGGGGAGAAGGAACAGTGCGTACAGGGCTCTGGAGACGCACAGGAGGCTTGCTGCGTGGTGCCGAAACTGGAGGCACTGGGCTGGAGACACGCACCACAGGGAGAGTGCGTGGAGGAGGAACAGTGCGTACAGGGCTCTGAGGACGCACATGAGGCTTGGTGCGTGGTGCAGGCACTGGTGGTACTGAGCTGGGGCGGGAAGGTGGCGCCGGAAATACCGGATCGTGTAGGCGTACTGGCTCCCTTGAGCACTGAGCCTGCCCAACCTTACCTGGTTGTATGCTCCCCGTCGCCTGACCAGTGCGGGGAGGTGGAATAACCCGCACCGGGCTATGTAGGCGAACCGGGGACACCATGCGTAAGGCTGGTGCCATGTAAGCCGGCCCGAGGAGACGTACTGGTGGCCAGATATGTAGGGCCGGCTTCATGACATTTGGCTCAATGCCCAATCTAGCCCTACCAGTGCGGGGAGGTGGAATAACCCGCACCGGGCTATGAACACGTACAGGAGACACCGTGCGCTCTACTGCGTAACACGGTGTCTGCCCGTACTCCCGCTCTCCACGGTTAGCCTGGGAAGTGGGCGCAGGTCTCCTACCTGCCCTCGGCCCACTACCTCTTAGCCCCCCCCCCCCCCCCCCCCCCAAGAAATTTTTGGGTAGTACTCACGGGCTTTTCGGGCTTCCGTGCTAGACGCGTCCCCTCATAACGCCGGTTCCTCTCTCCGGTTTCCTCCGCTCTCCGAGCTGCCTCCAGCTGTTCCCATGGGAGGCGATCCTTTCCAGCCAGGATCTCCTCCCATGTGTAGCAACCCTTTCCGTCCAAAACATCCTCCCATGTCCATTCCTCCTTCTTGCGCTGTCGTCGTTGCTGTCCGTTAACCCGTTGCTTGATCTGGGTTTGGTGGGTGATTCTGTAACGTTCGTCTGGTGGTGTATGAACGGACCAAGGCGCAGCGGGTGATGAATACATAACGATTTATTTCAAAACAGACGAAACACTGACAAAACACTAGAACAAACTACAAAACAATAAACGAAGGCAACAGACCTGAAACAAACGAACTTACATATAGACGAAGGACGCAAGAACAGGAACAGACTACCTAAAACGAACGAACAAATGAAACAGTCCCATGTGGATTACACAGACACAGGAACAATCACCCACAAACAAACAGTGTGAAAACACCTACCTTAATATGACTCTCAGAGGAAACGTCAAACACCTGCCTCTAATTGAGAGCCATACCAGGCAACCCAAAACCAACATAGAAACAGAAAACATAGACTGCCCACCCAAAACTCACGCCCTGACCAATAAACACATACCAAACAACAGAAAACAGGTCAGGAACGTGACACACCCACAATCCCCAACACAAAACAAGCCACCTATATATGATTCTCAATCAGGGACAACGATTGACAGCTGTCTCTGATTGAGAACCATATTAGGCTGGACACAGAAACAGACAAACTAGACACACAACATAGAATTCCCACCCAGCTCACGTCCTGACCAACACTAAACAAGCAAAACACATAAGAACTATGGTCAGGACGTGACATCAATCTTCAACATAAAAATGCTACCATGTTTTTATTTATTGAAACTTGTTACAAATGATGGAGTCACGCATGATTCACAGAATTATATTTGGAAAGAAGAAGTAAACTACTTTAAGAATATGTTTTCGTTTCAGTTTCCTCCATTTCCACTAACCGAAACTAATTGTATTGATTGTTTTCCTGTTAATAATGTAAAATTAACATCTGTACAGAAAGACCCATGTGAAGGCCAAATTACAGAGGAGGAACTACTTGATGCAATTAAAGCCTTTACGTCTGGGAAAACTCCAGAGCTAGATGGCATACCAGTGGAAGTATACCAAACTTTTTTTGATATACTCAGAGGACCATTATTAGCATGTTTTAACCACTCCTATATGAATGGTAGATTATCAGACACGCACTAAGAAGGTCTGATTTCATTATTACTGAAACAGGATCCAAGTGGTGTATATTTATAGATCCAGTCCATTTAAAAAACACTTCAGTGTTGTGATGCAAAAACTCAGGCTAAATGCTTGGCGCATAGAATTAAAAAGGTATTGTCAGATATTATACATCCAATCAGACAGGTTTTTTACATGGACGATACATTGGAGATAATATGACAAGTACTGGAAATAATAGAATACTATGAAATATCATAAACCAGGCCTGGTTTTCATCACTGATTTTGAAAAGGCTTCTGATAAAGTACAACTGGAGTTTATATATAAATGCCTCGAATATTTCAATTTTGGAGAATCTCTTATAAAATTGATTAAAGTTATGTATAGTAACCCTAGGTGTAAAATAGTAAATAATGGCAACATCTCAGAAAGTTTTAAACTGTCAAGAGGAGTAAAACAAGGTTGTCCACTATCGGCATATCTATTTATAAATGCCATCGAAATGTTAGCCGTTAAAATTAGATCCAACAATAATATTAAGGGATTAGAAATCCATGGCTTAAAAACAAACGTGTCATTGTACGCTGATGATTCATGTTTTCTTTTAAAACCACAATTAGAATCCCTCCACAGCCTCAGAGGATCTAGATACTTTTTCTAACCTCTCTGGATTAAAACCAAATTATGATAAGTGTACAATATTACGTATTGGATCAGTAAAAAATACAACTTTTACATTACCGTGTAGTTTACCAATAAAATGGTCTGACGGGAATGTGGATATACTCGGTATACATATCCTGAAATAAATAAATGATCTCACTCCAATAAATTTGAATAGAAAGTTAGCATAAGATCTTTCTACCATGGAAAGGAAAAATCACCCTGATTAACTCTTTAGTCATATCACAGTTTACCTATTTGCGTATGGTTTTGCCTACACCTAGTGACCTGCTTTGTAAATTATATGAACAAAAAATATTCTATTTTATTTGGAATTGCAAGCCGGAAAATATTAAAAGGGCCTATTTATATAACGAATACGAATTCGGAGGGTAGAAATGAATAAATATAAAAACATTAGACCTCTCACTAAAGGAATCGGTAATATAAAAGTTATAGTTAAATCTAAAATGGTTCTTTAGTAAATTACTAAGAATGTCTCACCGCATGTTCAAGAATGGCCTTTTTCCCTTTATTCAGATTACAACTGCTTACTTTTGGTTATTTGAAAATGAAATAATCTCCAAAATATAGGTATTTTTTTAAACAAGCCTTAGAAAGTTGGTTGCAATTTCAGTTTAATCCACCTGAAAAGACAGAACAAATTATACAACAATATTGTGGTTAAACTCAGGTCTTGGCTTGGTCTTCATCGACCTGGCCAAGGCTTTCGACTCAGTCAATCATCGTATTCTTATCGTCAGTCTCAACAGCCTTGGTTTCTAAAATGACTGCCTCGCCTGGTTCACCAACTAATTCTCAGATAGAGTTCAGTGTGTCAAATCGGAGGGCCTGTTGTCCGGACCTCTGGCAGTCTCTATGGGGGTACCACAGGGTTCAATTCTCGGGCCGAACCTTTTCTCTGTATATATCAATGATGTCGCTCTTGCTGCGGGTGATTCCTTGATCCACCTCTACGCAGATGACACCATTCTGTATACATCTGGCCCTTCTTTGGACACTGTGTTAACAAACCTCCAAACGAGCTTCAATGCCATACAACACTCCTTCCGTGGCCTACAACTGCTCTTAAACGCAACTAAAACTAAATGCATGCTCTTCAACCGATCGCTGCCCGCACCCGCCCGCCCGACTAGCATCACTACTCTGGACAGTTCTGACTTAGAATATGTGGACAACTACAAATACCTAGGTGTCTGGCTAGACTGTAAGCTCTCCTTCCAGACTCATATTAACAAGACATTTGTGGAGTGGTTGAAAAACGAGTTTTAATGACTCCAACCTAAGTGTATGTAAACTTCCGACTTCAACTGTATGTATATATACAGTGGGGGGAACAAGTATTTGATACACTGCCGATTTTGCAGCTTTTCCTACTTACAAAGCATGTAGAGGTCTGTAATTTTATCACACAAAAATCCAGAAAATCACATTGTATGATTTTTAAGTAATTAATTAGCATTTTATTGCATGACATAAGTATTTGATCACCTACCAACCAGTACGAATTCCGGCTCTCACAGACCTGTTAGTTTTTCTTTAAGAAGCCCTCCTGTTCTCCACTCATTACCTGTATTAACTGCACCTGTTTGAACTCGTTACCTGTATAAAAGACACCTGTCAACACACTCAATCAAACAGACACCAAACTCTCCACAATGGCCAATACCAGAGAGCTGTGTAAGGACATCAAGGATGAAATTGTAGACCTGCACAAGGCTGGGATGGGCTACAGGACAATAGGCAAGCAGCTTGTTGAGAAGACAACAACTGTTGGCGCAATTATTAGAAAATGGAAGAAGTTCAAGATGACGGTCAATCACCCTCGGTCTGGGGCTCCATGCAAGATCTCACCTCGTGGGGCATCAATGATCATGAGGAAGGTGAGGGATCAGCCCAGAACTACACGGCAGGACCTGGTCAATGACCTGAAGAGAGCTGGGACCACAGTCTCAAAGAAAACCATTAGTAACATACTACGCCGTCATGGATTAAAATCCTGCAGCGCACGCAAGGTCCCCCTGCTCAAGCCAGCACATGTCCAGGCCCATCTGAAGTTTGCCAATGACCATCTGGATGATCCAGAGGAGGAATGGGAGAAGGTCATGTGGACTGATGAGACAAAAATAGAGCTTTTTGGTCTAAACTCCACTCGCCGTGTTTGGAGGAAGAAGAAGGATGAGTACAACCCCAAGAACACCATCCCAACCGTGAAGCATGGAGGTGCAAACATCATTCTTTGGGGATGCTTTTCTGCAAAGGGGACAGGACGACTGCACCGTATTGAGGGGAGGATGGATGGGGCCATGTATCGCGAGATCTTGGCCAACAACCTCCTTCCCTCAGTAAGAGCATTGAAGATGGGTCGTGGATTGGTCTTCCAGCTTAACAACGACCCGAAACACACAGCCAGGGCAACTAAGGAGTGGCTCTGTAAGACGCATCTCAAGGTCCTGGAGTGGCCTAGCCAGTCTCCAGACCTGAACCCAATAGAAAATCTCTGGAGGGAGCTGAAAGTCCATATTGCCCAGCGACAGCCCCGCTGTCCCGCACGCACAGTGAGGCGAAGACTTTTGGAGGATGGCCTGGTGTCAAGAAGAGCAGCAAAGAAGCCACTTCTCTCCAGGAAAAACATCAGGGACAGACTGATATTCTGCAAAAGGTACAGGGATCGGACTGCTGAGGACTGGGGTAAAGTCATTTTCTCTGACGAATCCCCTTTCCGATTGTTTGGGGCATCCGGAAAAAAGCTTGTCTGGAGAAGACGGGTGAGCGCTACCATCAGTCCTGTGTCATGCCAACAGTAAAGCATCCTGAGACCATTCATGTGTGGGGTTGCTTCTCAGCCAAGGGAGTGGGCTTACTCACATTTTTGCCTAAGAACACAGCCATGAATAAAGAATGGTAACAACACATCCTCCGAGAGCAACTTCTCCCAACCATCCAGGAACAGTTTGGTGACGAGCAATGCCTTTTTCCAGCATGAGTGAGCACCTTGCCATAAGGCAAAAGTGATAACTAAGTGGCCCGGGGAACAAAACATCAATATTTTGGGTCCATGGCCAGGAAACTCCCCAGACCTTAATCCCATTGAGAACTTGTGGTCAATCTTCAAGAGGCGAGTGGACAAACAAAAACCCACAAATTCTGACAAACTCCAAGCATTGATTATGCAAGAATGGGCTGCCATCAGTCAGTATGTGGCCCAGAAGTTAATTGACAGCATGCCAGGGCAGATTGTAGAGGTCTTGAAAAAGAAGGGTCAACACTGCAAATATTGACTCTTTTCATCAACTTCATGTAATTGTCAATAAAAGCCTTTGACACTTATGAAATGCTTGTAATTATACTTCAGTATTCCATAGTAACATCTGACAAAAATATCTAAAGACACTGAAGCAGCATACTTTGTGGAAATTAATATTTGTGTCATTCTCAAAATTTTGGGCCATGATTGTACACACACACACACACACACACACACACACACACACACACACACACACACACACACACACACACACACACACACACACACACACACACACACACACACACACACACACACACACACACACACTCATTTCCCCCACAACAACCGTAGACTCGGATTCTCAACAGTTGCACCATCCCAGAGTCCAACTCAAGAAAGGTCTTGATTTCCGAATGCATATACAGTTGCTACTGTATGAGAAGGCATGCAAAACTGAGCAAAAAAAGGGCAGAAATGGGGAGATTTGATTAACCATTGTTACGTCCTAGATGATGGAGGTCAGATATAACCCCTTTCCCTGAAACACCCAAAACATGGTCCCCCGTAGTGACCATATTCCCAAGCATCTCCGTGCAGTCAGACCTTTGATTTTGTGCCACCATGGCCACAATAATATGATCCCTCTCTGAATGTCTGAGTGTGACCCCCTCCCCATAGGTTACTGCAGCCAGTGTGGGGGGAGGGGGCACCCCACCGGAATCCCCACCGGCTAGGTATAAGGTTGTCAAGGTTCTCATTAGCAGCTTTGAGAATTTCCTTGTGATTATGCTCTCCCATCAGTGGGCTTTGGATTTGCAGGACCAACCCTGCCAGGCAGGCTCAGAATCTTGAGGGGGCGGTGCTGCTTTAGTAGGTCTCTGACCACATTAATCTTTCTGATTTGGCTGCGCATAGGCTACTTACAGTAGGCCCATAAAACAGATAGGGACTTCTCCTTAGTATCTGGGTCGTTCAGGTGGGCGTCTAGGGTATAGGGCTGTGGACCCTTCCATCAATATAAGACCATAAATAAATTAGATGTATAATTAATTTTAAAAATGTAGTTCCACCATGATAGGACAATAAATAAATAAATTAGATGTATAATTCATTATAAAATGTATATCCCTCATCTGCACAACATTGAAAGCTTTCTCACAACCCCTACTCACAGACATACATTGGTTCTGGGATATGCAACCATTTCCTTTCTCACTCAATGCCACTTTCCCAAAAAACAAAAAACACACACCACACCATCCACACATACTGTGCCTTCTGTTTACTGTGTTTTCATCTCCATCCTGTTGAATTCGTGCTTTTGTGTTCCAATTAGTTATATTTGAAGATAGATAGAAAATATGTATATCAATATACCGTTTATCTACCACGAGAGCTACGCGTTTCCCTTTCAATCTATTTTTCTTGAAAATTGGATACAGAACTTTGCGCCGTTCTGCAATTTCCTTCGGCAACTGGTCATTCATGCATATTTTCGTGCCGGAAAGTATTTTACCCAGGCTTTTAACCATTATTTTATCTTTAAAGAAAGCAAATTTGGCAACGATTAGGCGTTCATACCTCTGCCCTCTCTGTCTGAAGCGATGTACACGTTCGATTTGGATTTTGTAGATAGCTTTGCGTGGGATCTGAAGCGCTGTTAGGAGGAATTCTCTAACTACACATTCAGGAACTTCTCCTTCTTTCTCTTGGATACCTGTAAGTACCAGATTCTCTCATGGATCTAGTCTGTATGTCAAGTAAAGCTTCTCTCAGAACAATGTTCTCCTTTTTAAGTTCATTAACTTCGGTTTCAATCTATTGACTGGCCCTTTTAGCTTGCTTGTGTCTTTCTCCAATGTGTGAACGCTGCGTGTAACACATCCGGTGTCAGGATGAATAAAAAGCAAGGTCTGCTAACTTTCTTTAATTATGTTTAATTACCGCAAACAATGAATGGCAAATGCAATTTTCGTATATACGGGTTCGCTGTATCACCACGCAGGGTTAACAGGGAACTGGCAGGAAGTACGTAAACAGCTGTTCTTATACCGTGATGACGTAGTTTCAGCGCGTCTGTTGGCCTATCACAGTAGAGGCTGGGCGCGGTTTAGACTTTGCCCCGCCTTTGCTGGCCCTCGGATTTGTCCAAGCCCCTTGGCGCGTTCCTTTTGTCCACATCTGGTTGCTGGGTAGATTAGATCCGTCTTGTGTCTGTTGATTCTACACTGAAACAGTTCCTAATATGGTATTGTCCAGTATTCTAACCTCCTGGTTGGTCTAGAGAGATGCACCCCTCCCCTCTCCAGACTGTCCACAGCTTTTATGGCCTGTGTTGGTCAGTCCTTACACCTACACACACACACCCCCCTCTGTATTGTTTGTGTGTGTGTGTGTAACAAAACAATATTCATCTTCAACCAATATGCTAACAGGCTATAGTGCATAAACATAAATCCTAACAATTTCCCCCTTTTTACACCCTCATGGGGTGTAACCAACTTATATATCCATATACTGGGTTGTCGTTGAAACCTTCAACCTAGGAGGATATTTATTTTCATGAAATGTATCATTTTTATGCAAAACAAAAATAAAAAACATCGGTGGGGTTTTAGATTCCCCCTTTTGACACCCCCAAGGGTGTCATCACAACAACATGATTAGACAGAATATATATTTTAAAAAAAATTAAACCCTCTGGTCTCTCCCTCTATACATCTTGTACCAGGTGGGCTCCTTGCCACCCGGGAACTTCAAACCTTCACAACAGGGAGGACTAATGTAATGACCTGGATAAAAAGTATATTGTTTCTTTTTATTATTATTAATTTTTATTTTTATTATACGACCACTTCACCCACAGCAAACCAAGGGTCATCCTCAGTCAGACCCATCTTTCTCCTGTAGTTTGACTCAGTATCAGCATCTCCATCCGGAGCATCAAACAAAGGCATCATACCAGCATCCTTCGCTACATCTGTAACAGATTTCTTTAGACAAGGTATGATGCAAGCAGCACAACACATTAACATAAGGAATACAACTACTAGGGTCAGAAATCCAGTAACCATCAATGTAGTGTACTTACCAAACCAACCACCCAGCCAGGGGAACAGTCCATCCTCCTCCACACCTGCAAAACCCTTTATCTCCACAGAACTTTTCCAACCCGCTCAGAGCTTTTGAATTGCTCCCATCCGGACTGGTATTTATTAGGAATAAACGTACAACACTGTTTTCCACACATCTTACAAACACCCCTCTGGTTGGCCAGAATCATGTCAAGTGCTAGCCTATTTTGTCTAGCGGTTCGAGAGGTGGCATCCAATTGTTCAGCCATCCCCTTAAGTGCGGTGTGGTTAACTCATTGTTGATTATAGTAAATATAATTGATCCAGGCAGTTTGCTTATCATCAACAATATCTGGGCCAATAATGGGCAACAAATGCCACAGACCATCATTTATGTTTAACACCTAGAATTCGTGGGGGACCCCTACAGGGAACCCCAACAGGTTGGTGTGGATGTTATCTGTACCCTCGGACCAAGGAGCGTCACGTTTCTGCCGTCTCCTGGGTTGGTCCCGCGCCTCTGTGTCATGTGTAGCTCCCAGGAGTTGGTTAGCTGTAACCTTAATAATAGTCAATGGTGTTATCAGACTGGCCAAAGCACATGTGCCCTGCCAGTCTTCTTTCAAAATGGAGGTCAACCGCCTGACAGGTCCACGCATCCACCATACATCAGCAACACCTCTAGTTTGGTTCAGCCCTTCAATGGGCCAGGTGGCATTAATAGTGACATTAGTGATGCAGTAGGGAGCCTCCCATAGTCTATACCCCTACCTGTACCAGTGATACAGCTGTAATTTCCCCCATATGCCTCAACTCCCCACGGTGCCTTCTGGGGGGGACTTCTGGGAACACAAGACTCAGAGCTTTACACAGGGTCGAATTTAGCTTGTTATGGTAAAAACCCTCCATCATGCACATCCAACCTCCCCACTGCTTAGGGCCAATGGGTGAGTAGCCAGAACAGGTCTAGCATGTCCACAGATCAGTCTTTTCTATTAAGTGTTCTGGCGGTGTATCTCCTATAGGCTAACCACATGTTCTCCCTACCCTCATATCCAGTTTCAGTCCCCAATTGGTCACTGTCTGCGATATCCCTTACATTTATTACCTGTACCGGATTGGAGAGCTTAGGTGATGATGTGGCACACGGTCTTGAAGTGGTGGAGGAGTTCGGCTGAACTTGGCCTTGGCCTGTTGGAACTGGTGGTGGTTTTGGCAGTACTGTGACGGTAACCATCCCCATCGTATCTGCCCCGTTTCTTTCCAATCCCAGGGTATAGGTACCTGCATCGGAGAGCTTAATAGACTTGATGGTTAGTAGGATTTCATCACCTTTACAAACATCAGTCTGCCCCTCACTCCTTCCCCAGATAATGGGAAACCTGTCTACTTTTGTCAGGTTCCCTTTGCTGTACGGGTAAACCCTCCTCCATTCCCAATAAGCACACCCATGCCCATTACACAGGTACACTGGCACACTCCTATACACAGGTGTTAAAACCAAACATTTTGGCTCAATTCTCCTGGTTCCACAAATATCTCAATTTCTTCCCTGCTTATCCAGATTAAGTGATCCTTCATGCTTGGTTAATACAAAATCCTCATCGTCTAAACTATGGGTCAGGTTTCCCTCTTTAGCCTTCTCGGGGGCTCATGGTGTATCAGGAATATGGCTCCCACAAATCAGACAGCACAGAACAACCAATACTCCTCTAAAGCCCCACCCTCTCCCAGAGAACACATCATCAGCCAGTGGCCAAGCCACACTTTCACTTCTATGAACGCTCACAGCGGTGAAAGGTCAGGTATAAGGAAATCTTCAGTAGAGAGTTGGCCCCCAGTACCCTGTTGGTTCTGGTTCTGCTCCTACCCCTGTGATTGTTCGACAGTGTCAGTGTGTCTTACCCTAATACAATGTGTGATATGCCCCCCAGGTAGCTCTTTCAGTTATCCTCACTGCGAATGCAGTCACCAGGAGTGCTTGGTATGACTCCTCCCTCCGTGGCTGCTTCCAATCCTTTTTCTTTAGTGATTGGACCCAGACCCAGTCCCCTGGCCCATTTATGTGGGTAATCTCCTCCTGTAGTTCTCCTGTAGAGCATACAATCTTGGACATACGGGTTTGGTTAATTAACAGTATTTTAATGTGTTCTGCTAGAACCTCTGTCATTCTATCTGTTCTATCTGATTAGCTAGAATGTCATCCATTATTATCCTAGTCAACCATCTCCAGAAATTTGTAACTAATAGGCCACACCACAACGTGTCCTATTCCATCCCCCTTTTGATACATGGCTCCGCCCTTGTATCAATACTGGCACAAATCTAACAATTCTCTGTCAAGTGTCTTATCTACTTTAAGAGTTATCAGTGCTGTCCCTTAAGTTCTTGAAACCAACCAAGTCTTCATTGTGTTTTCAGGCCCATATGCTTAAAATGTCCAATGGCGCCCTCTAGTGACTTTTCACCTTCACTACTATCCTTAACATTAATATCACCAATTTGTTATCAAATTACCTTAAACTCAAACGCCAAGGCCCTTATATTCTCCATTTTAAGTGGCTTTTCAAGGAGGTTGATCAGACAACCCTAAAAAGTCACTTTGGAAATCATACCCCCACTTTTGTGTGTTTATCCCTTTAAGATATTTTTTCACTGGGAAATTTAGAAATCCCCCTCTAACCCAAACGTTTACTACAAACAAAACCTAGTAGTTATAACTGTCCCTTTAACATAAGCTATCATAAACTTTTACGATTAAACTATTCTGACCTTCCTATTTTATAGTAAAATACAGTCCAGTAAACGCCAACAATCGGTGATGGCCACCTAGCATTTTTGTTGCTCGTTTTTAGCATCTTTTTAGACTACCCTGACGATATTCAGCTACTTTTAAAATTCTAAATTGGAACTTTTAACAACTTCTGAAAAGTGGCTCAAAGCTATAATGCACGCATTTTCCCTCTAAATGACACAAAACATTTTCTCTGTCCCTTCTCAGTCACAACATCATTGCTTCGATAAACCAAAACCAATTAATCACCATTGTATCACTAATGTTGGATCTTGAATAGAATTTACAACATCAATCAACATCTCTTAATCAAAATTATACTGCCCGAAGTACAGTAAATAGTGTACCTGAACGGTCAAACCCATTTGCATAACGTTATTGTGTATCCCAAATAGTGTCGCAGTTTTACGTAAAAGTTTTATCGTAAAAGTAAAATCAACTTTTCAACTTTCTCCACTCCCAACTTTTTAAAACCCCATGTACCTCGCTAAATTTATATCGCAATAATGTATTTTAGTCTCTCGGTACCAAGGCTGAGATACTAACCCGAGTCTCCCGCGCCGCAGTCAAAAAATGCTTCTCCGTCATAGCCAACCCTATCTGCGCCTCCCTATCTTGCCTTCTCCATAGCATCTGCAAGTTAACCCCTTCGTAACTCTCCCTCTCTTTTTCTGGCTTCAGACAACCACACTCTAGCCGTGTCTAGCCTCTCTACCGTCTGCTGTATCAACTTTATCATTAATTGTAATCTTTCTACATCCATACTCTCAAACTCGTACATTCCTCTCTACCCTGGGCATTAGATTCACCCAAACATTCCACCGGGTTCCCCGTCGACTGGGAGCCCCTCCTTCCACTCTCTATCACTCATCTCCTTACCATTATCCCTCTCTAGAACAGATTTCAACTTCCTCAAAAACCTTTCTATTTCTGGAGACATTATATATCCGGTGCGTATACTCGCGTATGTGTGTAAATTAATTTAAATGATCAACCTAATGTTATATCTTTATTTTAAATTATCAACCTAAATCTACCTTTTTAATACACTCAATTCTGCAATGTGGATCCCCTAGGAATATACAGTCTCCATCTGAAATATTCTACGTACTTTCATTCGCTAGGCAAATTGTCCCATATGAACTGTGTCCCTGACACTTCCTTTTAAAACATTCAATCTTGGTATTAGTACACCGACTAAATACCCAATGCACCACAATTACACGGCAAACTTATTTTTCTTATTAGACACAACCTTCGTCGTTATATCCACGTTTACCTCACACCTCACATACCAATAGATTCGTCGACCTATCCTCACACAAACTGGTAGATTTATTCTACCCAGTGCATTGCATTCGTTATCATATGGCAATTTAACCTCTATAGTCCCCGACTATTCTCACTTTTCCCACACTCGTCTTCACATCCACGTCAGTACATTTCACTTACACATTGCATTTTAGAGCTTTTGATCAAATAAAATTGCATTTGCCATTACCTGGTCCACGGCATTTTAGACTATTCGTATATTGGATATAAGGAATTTGGTAACTTACATCGAACAAGCGTCTCACAAAATAAATTTGGATAATGCCAATGTGCAGAACTTTAGTATTTTATACAATAGGTATCTGCTCACCCTTTTTTTTTTTTTTTTGTAGACCGGTCTTTGTGAGTAACGCCGTCTGACGACAGTAACTGTAAATTAGCTGGCTCGTCAATGTACAGTGAGTTCCTAAAACCCGGATGACGTCGGGGTCACCATGTGAACGCTGCGTGTAACACATCCGGTGTCAGGATGAATAAACAGCAAGGTCTGCTAACTTTCTTTAATTATGTTTAATTACCGCAAACAATGAATGGCAAATGCAATTTTCGTATATACGGGTCGCTGTATCACCACGCAGGGTTAACAGGGAACTGGCAGGAAGTACGTAAACAGCTGTTCTTATACCGTGATGACGTAGTTTCAACGCGTCTGTTGGCCTATCACAGTAGAGGCTGGGCGCGGTTTAGACTTTGCCCCGCCTTTGCTGGCCCTCGGATTTGTCCAAGCCCCTTGGCGCGTTCCTTTTGTCCACATCTGGTTGCTGGGTAGATTAGATCCGTCTTGTGTCTGTCGATTCTACACTGAAACAGTTCCTAATATGGTATTGTCCAGTATTCTAACCTCCTGGTTGGTCTAGAGAGATGCACCCCTCCCCTCTCCAGACTGTCCACAGCTTTTATGGCCTGTGTTGGTCAGTCCTTACACCTACACACACACCCCCCTCTGCATTGTTTGTGTGTGTGTGTGTAACAAAACAATATTCATCTTCAACCAATATGCTAACAGGCTATAGTCCATAAACATAAATCCTAACAAATGTCACAGCTTTTTCGTCACTCATCTCGAGGTTTGCCTTCAACTCTTTTATATCCTTACTGACTAGTGTTAAGTATGCCCAGTTTGTCATTTATTGATTTTAACAGATTGGTTTCGACCTTTACCATTCCCCGGTGGTGAAAAGATTAAATCGTCTGTGTATGTATGCAGCGGTCTTTATATGTACCACAGAAGAACCAAGAAATGAAGAGCGACACCACGGCTGTCTTTTTGGCTTTTACGTCGATCTGCAATAGTATTGTGAAAAGACAGGACAGGAACACATCAGTCTCCAATGCACCATCTGACAAGTTTTTCTTTCTCTCTCACACGGAACCCAAACCGTCTGCGCGCGTGCGCCATCGTGCATAAATGTATTTTGTCTCCCCCCACAAACGCAATCACGACATGCAGGTTAAAATATCAAAACAAAACTCTGAACCAATTATATTAATTTGGGGACAGTTCGAAAAGCATGAAATATTTATGGCAATTTAGCTAGCTAGCTTGCACTTGCTAGCTAATTTGTCCTATTTAGCTAGCTTGCTGTTGCTAGCTAATTTGTCCTGGGATATAAACATTGAGATGTTATTTTATCTGAAATGCACAAGGTCCTCTACTCCACCAATTAATCCACACATAAAACAGTCAACCGAATCGTTTCTAGTCATCTCTCCTCCTTCCAGGCTTTTTCTTCTCTTGACTTTATATTGCGATTGGCAACTTTCATAAATTAGGTGCATTACCGCCACTGGCCTCGTTCGTTTTTCAGTCACCCACGTGGGTATAACCAATGAGGAGATGGCACGTGGGTACCTGCTTCTATAAACCAAATAGGAGATGGGAGAGGCAGGACTTGCAGCGCAATCTGCGTCAGAAATAGAACTGACTTCTATTTTAGCCCGTGGCAACGCAGACGCTCGTTGGCGCGCGCGAGCAGCGTGGGTGCAATAATTGAATAATATAGATTTCTAAATGTATTTTGCAACCTATCAGTGTTTTCAGCCTGTCAGTGTAAGCCTGTCAGTGTCAGCCTGTCAGTGTTTTCTCAGACTCACACAATCACATTCATACATAAAGCCATAATGTATAGTATAAAATAATAACCAGTACTTAATACAAACAATGTATGATCTTAATTCTTAGACAATAAAACCATACCTGCAATAGTATTGTGAAAAGACAGGACAGGAACACATCAGTCTCCAATGCACCATCTGACAAGTTGTTCTATACAGGAGCATGAAGAAAGGTAAAACACATATCCTGTCTTACATCCCCAATACATTGCTAGGTGCTTTCAGTGTTGACAGTATTAAAATACAACAACTCATGTACAAAAACACTGTAATACAAACAAGCTACAACGTGAAATCGCCTTTATCCCATTCAGACCTTAGAGGGCTAAAACTACATCTCTCATAATGCAACGCTAGCATCAGTCGGCAGTTCAGCTAACCGTTTGCATCACAGAAAGGCATGCTAGCTAGCAACAGCAATACTTTTTAGCACTCTGTAAACTATTTTAATAACAACAATAAAACTTTGAAAGTTAAATGTTTCCATAGTCTCACACTCCCTTATAACAATATCTACAGCATTAACCTTGGGGTGTTTTATTTCACGTTATGGACTTCCACAAAGGAGTAATCTGCAACACATACCTTTATCTCTCAGTGTTTTCTCAGACTGAGGAGAACGGGGGCCACGGGTAGTACCAGGGTGTTAGTAGGTGACGTAAGCACCCAGATGAAATAAAATACATTTAATGAAATAAAACCCAAAGATGTTAACATCATTCAGCTACTGTAGCTGCCTACTTAAAATCAACAGGCAGCACTAGTAGCACAACAATTAAAAATAGACACCAAAAGTTATGTTCCTGGCGATCATAGCGATCTGACTCCCCCCTTCTGTCTGAACTTGGAATATTCCTGTTCGCGGGCTTGGGCCACTGACCCAAGTTGTTTGGGATAGGGGGCAGAATTTTCACTTTTGGATGAATAGCGTGCCCAGAGTGAACTGCCTCCTACTCAGTCCCAGATGCTAATACTGTATATGCATATTATTATTAGTATTGGATAGAAAACACTCTGAAGTTTCTAAAACTGTTTGAATGATGTCTGTGAGTATAACAGAACTCATATGGCAGGCAAAAACCTGAGAAAAAATCCAAACAGGAAGTGGGAAATCTGAGGTTTGTAGTTTTTGAACTCACCCCTATCGAATACACAGTGGGATATGGGTTATTTTTCACTTCCTAAGGCTTCCACTAGATGTCAACCGTTCTCAACCGTTCATGACTGAGCCTCGTTCTCAGTCATGCGCTTTCACTTGAGAGGTTGCTCTCGTTCCAGTGCATTTCTACAGACAATGGAATTCTCCGGTTGGAACATTATTGAACTTTTATGATAAAAACATCCTAAAGATTGATTCTATACTTAGTTTGACAAGTTTCTTCGACCTGTAATATAACTTTTTGAACATTTCGTCCGAATGGACCAGTCAAACCTCTGACCCACAGGAATTGTGATGCAGTGAGTTATAATCTGTCTGTAAACAATTGTTGGAAAAATTACTTGTCATGCACAAAGTAGATGTCCTAACCAACTTGCCAAAACTATAGTTTGTTAAAAAGAAATTTGTGGAGTGGTTGTAAAACGAGTTTTAATGACTCCAACCTAAGTGTATGTACAATTCCGACTTCAACTGTAGATTTGTGTTTGCTATTTGCTGTTTTGTTCTGTTTTGATAACTTCACATTATTTTCCTCATCAGTGGGAGGAGTCGGAGTGACCAGCCAGTAACCAGTATGCAGTACATGGATACAGCCAACTGTGCTTCCTCAGATCCCTGACCATTAAGGTATTTTTCTACAGTCTGTTCTATCTGTGATCATAATGTATACATCCTGATGAGTTGTTAAAGCCCATTAGCCTACATTCACTCTTGTAGTGTCTTATCAAATGAAGAGAATGCATCTGAGTGGCCCTAACTCTATCCACAGGAAAGAGCAGAAAGACACCAGCAGTGAAATCAACACAAACTACTACACCAACAATCACCTATATGGCAACATAGAGGTATGTACTGTAGGCCTACTGCATACATTTACAGTAGATATCTGAGATCTGAGAAGAACTTAACCCTAAGTACAAAGAATATGAGAAAAAAATAGAGGTGTTGTTGATGATATCTCTGATCTGGTTTCCTGTAGGCTGAAGAGGATGGCGACCCATTCAAGTGTGAGGGTGGAGATGATTCAGTCTATGGTAACGTGTGAACACAACAGGAAGCATTTGGAAGTCAGCTGGCCCAGAGGCCATGGTACTCAGTCTGTCAAAGATTCCAGTAAAATGTTAACATTTTAACCCAATGTAGCAGAACAGGTGACTGCTTTTATTTGTTAGCTTGATGTAGCTTTATGGTTCTAATGACAAAAGAATATGGTACATTCTTATTTGGCCTGTGGCTTTGTGTTATAGCTTATACAAGGCTTATGTCTATTATCTGTGACTTGGATAATTCAAAAATGTTTTTTACTAAATGTCATTTATACACAAAATACTAACCAGTATTTAACTATATCTTGTTTCACACTTCCCAGCTGTGTCTTGAGGGTAATCTGAGGATAGAATACGAGTCTGGGACTTTCAGTTTCTCCACTTGGGGTTGCTCTTTCATTTATTGAGATTTTCAACGTCTGTTTATTTTCATAGGGTTTGAGTTATTTCACACTACTGATTTTGTCAATATACTGTCGCTTTAGGTTTTTTGACCCTCTATAAGAACATACCAGTAACAGTTATGCAAATCAAAATTCAGATTATAATGAATTTGTATTAGATTAGGTTATGATTGATGATTGTAGCTCTGTATACATGATCAAATCTTAATAAATAAAACATGTATTTTTGAAACAAATCCTTCATGTGATTTGAAATGCATAGAAATTGATTCAGTGTATTGAAGTGTGGACAATGTGTGTTCTCCTACCTACATTCACTGAGAGGATGAGAAACATAGAGATCCTATTAAATTATTCAAATGTATATAATGTATATCCTCCACGCACCAGGCCTACTGTAGGTCTCCCCAGCCTGGTGGGCCCTTTGGCAGCGCCACGCACCAGGCTGTCTCTCCGTCTCCTCCCTCCAGGTTCTCCCGTCTGTCCTGAGCTGCCAGAGCCGCCCGTCTGTCCGGAGCTGCCAGAGCCGCCCGTCAGTCCGGAGCCGCCAGAGGCGCCCGTCAGTCCCGAGCCGCCCGTCAGTCCGGAGCCGCCCGAGCCGACCGTCAGTCCGGAGCCGCCCGAGCCGCCCGTCAGTCCAGAGGCGCCCGTCAGTCCAGAGGCGCCCTCTACGAGGGTCTTCAGTCCGGGGCCCGCTGCGAGGGTCCCCGCTCCAGAGGCGCCAAGACTGAGGTGGAGCGGGGTCCACGTCCCGCACCCGAGCCGCCACCATAAGAAGGCCCACCCGGACCCTCCCCTTTAGTGTCAGGTTCCGCACCTTTGGGGGGGGGGTACTGTCACGCCCTGACCTTAGTTATCTTTGTTTTCTTTATTATTTTGGTTAGGTCAGGGTGTGACGAGGGTGGTATGTGGGTTTTTGTCTTGTCTAGGGTTTTGGGTATGTCTAGGTGTGTGTGTGTGTAGTCTAGGCATTATGTAGGTCTATGGTGGCCTAGATTGGTTCCCAATCAGAGGCAGCTGTTTATCGTTGTCTCTGATTGGGGATCCTATTTAGGTTGCCATTTTGTGATTGTGATTGTGATTGTCTATGTGATGTTGCATGTCTGCAATCGTTATATTTAGCTTCACGTTCGTTTTTGTTATTTTGTATTAGTTTGGTTATTATTCTTCGTTATAATTAAAGAAGATGTATTCACATCACGCTGCGCTTTGGTCTCCTCACTACGATGTTCGTGACACATGTTGTGTTAGTTAATCCAAGTTTATCATTTTAAAAAGCTAATTGATCTTTAGAAATCCCTTTTGCAATTATGTTAGCACAGCTGAAAACGGTTGTGCAGTTTAAAAAAGCAATAAAACTGGCCTTCTTTAGACTAGTTGAGTATCTGGAGCATCAGCATTTGTGGGTTTGATAACAGGCTCAAAATGTCCAGAAACAAAGTACTTTCTTCTGAAACTCATCAGTCTATTCTTGTTCTGAGAAATTAAGGCTATTCCATGCGAGAAATTGCCAAGAAACTGAAGATCTCGTACAACGCTGTGTACTGCTCCCTTCACAGAACAGAGCAAACTGTCTCTAACCAGAATAGAAAGAGGAGTGGGAGGCTCCGGTGCACAACTGAGCAAGAGGACAAGTACATTAGATTGTCTAGTTTGAGAAACAGACGCCTCACAAGTTCTCAACTGGCAGCTGTATTAAATAGTACCTGCAAAACCCCAGTCTCAATGTCAACAGTGAAGAGGCGATTCCGGGATGCTGGCCTTCTAGGCAGAGTTCCTGTCCATTGTCTGTGTTCTTTTGCCCATCTTGATCTTTTCTTTTTATTGGTCAGTCTGAGATATGTATTTTTCTTTGCAACTCTGCCTAGAAGGCCAGCATCCCGATGTAATCATTAGTCCAACATTTGCAAACGAGAGTTTCTATTGGACAAATTCAGGTATGTTTATCCCCGTTCCGTTTGCTTCCGTTTAGGACAAGCTTTTTAATACACTCCTGATCAAACGCAAACACAGTTCACTTTCATAGCAACAACATACAAACAGCTCGTTGTATGTATAATTCCTTCTCGCATTTATCTACACTGTCACGTCCTGACCATAGTTCTTATGTGTTTTGCTTGTTTAGTGTTGGTCAGGACGTGAGCTGGGTGGGAATTCTATGTTGTGTGTCTAGTTTGTCTGTTTCTGTGTCCAGCCTAATATGGTTCTCAATCAGAGACAGCTGTCAATCGTTGTCCCTGATTGAGAATCATATATAGGTGGCTTGTTTTGTGTTGGGGATTGTGGGTGGTTGTTTCCTGTCTCTGTGTTTGTATTCTGCACCAGATAGGACTGTTTCGGTTTGCCACATTTTGTTATTTTGTTCGTTGTAAGTGTTCACTGTTTTTGTTTAATTAAACATGTTGAGCACTGGCTACGCTGCGTGTTGGTCCGATCCCTGTTTCACCCTCTCTTATAGTGAAGAGAGGGAAGGCTGCCGTTACAGAACCACCCACCAAACCCGGACCAAGCAGCGTAGCAACGGGCAGCAACGGCAGCAGCAGCAGCAGCGGGACCAGGAGAAATGGACTTGGGAGGACGTATTGGACGGAAAGGGTTGCTACACATGGGAGGAGATCCTGGCTGGTAAGGATCGCCTTCCATGGGAACAGGTGGAGGCAGCTAGGAGAGCGAAAGCAGCTGAGAAGGGGAACCGGTGTTATGAGGGAACACGGCTGGCCAGGAAGCCCGAGAAGAAATCCCAAAAATGTCTTGGGGGGGGGGGGGGGCTGAAGGGTAGTGTGGCGAAGTCAGGTAGGAGACCTGCGCCCACTTCCCATGCTTACCGTGGAGAGCGGGAGTACGGGCAGACACCGTGTTATGCGGAAGAGCGCACGGTGTCTCCTGTACGTGTGCATAGCCCGGTGCGGGTTATTCCATCTCCCCGCACTGGCCGGGCTAAATTGAGCATTGAGCCAAGTGCCATGAAGTCGGCTCAACATATCTGGCCTCCAGTATGTCTCCTCGGGCCGGTGTACATGGCACCAGCCTTACGCATGGTGTCCCCGGTTCGCCTGCACAGCCCAGTGCGGGTTATTCCACCTCCCCGCATTGGTCGGGCTACGGGGAGCATTCAACCAGGTAAGGTTGGGCAGGCTCAGTGCTCAAGGGAGCCAGTACGCCTGCACGGTCCGGTATATCCGGCGCCACCTTCCCGCCCCAGCCCAGTACCATCAGTGCCTACACCACGCACTAGGCTTCCTGTGCGTCTCCAGAGCCCTGTTCCTCCTCCACGCACTAGCCCTATGGTGCGTGTCTCCAGCCCGGTACCACCAGTTCCGGCACCACGCACCAAGCCTCCTGTGCGTCTCCAGAGCCCTGTACGCACTGTTCCTTCTCCCCGCACTCGCCCTGAGGTGCGTGCCCTCAGCCCGGTACCACCAGTGCCGGTACCACGCACCAGGCCTATAGTGCGCTTTGAGAATTCAGTGTGCCCTGTTCCTGCTCCCCGCACTAGCCTTGAGGTGCGTGTCTCCAGTCCGGTACCACCAGTTCCGGCACCACGCACCAGGCCTACTGTGCGCCTCAGCAGGTCAGAGTCGGCCGTCTGCCCAACGCCGCCTGCACTGCTCGTCTGCCCAGCACCGTCTGTACTGCCTGCCTGCCCAACGCCGCCTGCACTGCTCGTCTGCCCAGCACCGTCTGTACTGCCTGCCTGCCCAACGGCGCCTGCACTGCTCGTCTGCCCAGCGCCGTCTGAGCTGCCTGCACTGCTCGTCTGCCCAGCACCGTCTGCCTGCCTGCCTGCCCAGCACCATCTGAGCCATCCGTCTGCCCAGCGCCGTCTGAGCCATCCGTCTGCCCAGCGCCGTCTGAGCCATCCGTCTGCCCAGCGCCGTCTGAGCCATCCGTCTGCCCAGCGCCGTCTGAGCCATCCGTCTGCCCAGCGCCATCTGAGCCATCCGTCTGCCCAGCGCCATCTGAGCCATCCGTCTGCCCAGCGCCATCTGAGCCATCCGTCTGCCACGAGCCTTCAGAGCCGCCCGTCTGTCCCGAGCCATTAGAGCCGTCCGTCAGTCAGGAGCTGCCAGAGCCGCCAGCCAGTCAGGAGCTGCCACAGCCGCCAGCCAGTCAGGAGCTGCCAGAGCCGCCAGCCAGTCAGGAGCTGCCAGAGCCGCCAGCCAGTCAGGAGCTGCCAGAGCCGCCAGCCAGTCAGGAGCTGCCCTCCAGTCGTGAGCTGCCCTCCAGTCGTGAGCTGCCCTCCAGTCGTGAGCTGCCCTCCAGTCGTGAGCTGCCCTCCAGTCGTGAGCTGCCCTCCAGTCGTGAGCTGCCTTCCAGTCGTGAGCTGCCTTCCAGTCATGAGCTGCCTTCCAGTCATGAGCTGCCCTACAGTCATGAGCTGCCCTACAGTCATGAGCTGCCCTACAGTCATGAGCTGCCCTACAGTCCGGAGCTGCCACTCAGTCCGGAGCTGCCACTCAGTCCGGAGCTGCCACTCAGTCCGGAGCTGCCACTCAGTCCGGAGCTGCCATTCAGTCCGGAGCTGCCATTCGTCCTGAGTTGCCCCTCTGTCCTGAGCTACCTCTCTGTCCTGAGCTACCTCTCTGTCCTGAGCTACCTCTCTGTCCTGAGCTACCTCCTAAATCATGTGGGGGCCTTGGGGAGGATTCCTAGGCCAAGGTCGGGGGCGAGGGTCGCCACTCAAAGGACGCTAAGGAGGGGGACAAAGACAGTGGTGGAGTGGTGTCCTCGTCCACCGCCGGAGCCGCCACCGCGACAGATGCCCACCCAGACCCTCCCCTTGAGTTTTAGGGGTGCGTTCGGAGTCCGCACCTCAGGGGGGGGGGGGGGTACTGTCACGTCCTGACCATAGTTCTTATGTGTTTTGCTTGTTTAGTGTTGGTCAGGACGTGAGCTGGGTGGGAATTCTATGTTGTGTGTCTAGTTTGTCTGTTTCTGTGTCCAGCCTAATATGGTTCTCAATCAGAGACAGCTGTCAATCGTTGTCCCTGATTGAGAATCATATATAGGTGGCTTGTTTTGTGTTGGGGATTGTGTGTGGTTGTTTCCTGTCTCTGTGTTTGTATTCTGCACCAGATAGGACTGTTTCGGTTTGCCACATTTTGTTATTTTGTTCGTTGTAAGTGTTCACTGTTTTTGTTTAATTAAACATGTTGAGCACTGGCTACGCTGCGTGTTGGTCCGATCCCTGTTTCACCCTCTCTTATAGTGAAGAGAGGGAAGGCTGCCGTTACATACACGCTCTCCTCCTCTCACATCTTCCCTTCTCTTGTGGACTTCATTGCACAACACATCACCTATCTGTGACCAGGCAAAAAAAACTTTCCAAGCCATACCTTCACATCATGACCGCTAACCACACACATCCTAAATCATTCTCACTTCATAGTTAACCTAGCTGCTAGAACTAAGGTGTTAGTAAACCTGCTACAATCATGCAGTACAGTGTACAGTCAGCAGCAAGCAGTTTATCAGTTAAATAGGCGGGGCCCGGTGGTAATAAATTAATAAAACTAAAAGCTTACCTTGACTTGGAAGAGTTCCAGTGTAGCATCCCTTTCTGTTTGAAGCATGTGTTGGAGTAGGCTAAACTAGCTAACTACATTCGACACTAGCTAAGTAAGTGAAACTGAACAAAAAATATACTGCGAAATATCTCTCTCTCTCTGTCTCTTGCTTCTCCTTAATTTTGAAAGAAATGAATTTGTTCAAAACTGTTCAACTATTGTCTTTCTCTCTCTTTGAGTCAACTACTCACCAGATGTTATGCATTGCAGTGCTAGCTAGCTGTCGCTTATGCTTTCAGTACTAGATATATTCTCTGATCCTATGATTGGGTTGACAACATGTCAGTTCATGCTACAAGAGCTCTGAAAGGTTGGAGGATGCCCTCCAGACGTTGTTATAATTACTGTATAAGTCTATGGAAAGGGATAAGAACCATGAGCCTCCTAGGTTTTGTATTGAAATCAATGTACCCAGAGGAGGACGGAAGCTAGATGTCCTCCAGCTACACAATGGTTCTACCCTACAGAGTGCTGTTTAGGCTACTGTAGACCTTAATTGCAAAACAGTGTGTTTCAATCAATTATTTGGTGATGGCTCGGGACAGACGGGCAGTTCAGACGGCGCTGGGCAGACGGATAGCACAGGCGGCTCTGGGCAGAGGACACGCACCTTAATCCAGTGGGGTTAATATGGAGGGTGGCCGTTAGGAGGAGGCCACGAAAGCGGGGATTGACTATGGTGCAAAATGTTTCCCTGTACCCATCATGAGGTTGCTACAACCTAGCCAATGGATGAACATTTACAGCATAGGTGCACAGGTTAACAGAATTTTGAGTAATCAAAGTGACAGACAGTGACACAGTCAGTACCACCTACCACAATCTTGCCTTGATTTAGCTGATCTAGTGTATAATCATTAGTCCAACAGTTGCAAACGAGAGTTTCTATTGGACCAATTCAGGTATGTTTATCCCCGTTTTGTTCTGTGTGATTCCCTTTAAAAATGGCTTTTCAACAGAATTGGCGCAATGAATACACCCCTGATCACACGCAAACACAGTTCACTTTCATAGCAGCCACATACAAACAGCTCATTGGATATATAATTCCTTCTCGAATCTATCTACGCGCTGTAATCCTCTCACAGGTTCTCTTTGCTTGTGGACTTCAGTGCACAACACATCAGTTGTCTGTGCCAGGCGAAAAAACCTTTCCAAGCCAAACCTTCATATCATGAATGCTAACCTCACACAGCCTACATCGTTTTCACATCATAGTCAACATAGCTAATAGAACCAACGCATTAGTAAACCCGCTACAATCATGGTGTACAGTGTACAGTCAGCAGCAAGCAGCAAGCAGTTTAGCATTTAAACCGGCGGGCTCCGGTGGCAATAAATTCATAAAACTGAAGGCTTACCTTGACTTGGAAGAGTTCCAGTGTTGGATAGCCATAGCCAGCTAGCTAACATGGCATCCCTTTCTGTTTGAGACGGTTGTTTGAGTAGGCTAAAACAGCTAGCTGCATTCACTATCTAGGTAAGTGAAAGTGAAAAAAATTATAATACAATGAAATATAGCTAGCTCTCTCTACATTTTTTTAAGACATTTATTTGTTCAAAACTGCTCAACTATTGTCTCTCTCTCTTTGAGTCAATTACTCACCACATTTCATGCACTGCAGTGTTAGCTAGCTGTAGCTCATGCTTTCAGTACTAGATTTATTCTTTGATCCTTTGATTGGGTGGACAACATGCCAGTTAATTCTGCAAGAGCTCTGATAGATTGGAGGACGTTCTCCAGAAGTTGTCATAATTACTGTGTAAGTCTATGGAAGGGGGTGAGATCCATGAGCCTCTTAGGTTTTGTATTGAAGTCAATGTATCCAGAGGAGGACGAAAACTAGCTGTCCTCCGGCTACACCATGGTGCTAACCCAGAGAGTGCTGACGAAGCTTCTGTATACCTTCACAGCAAAACAGTGTGTTTTAATCAATTATTTGGTGACGTGGATATATTTAGTATATTTTTATCTAAAAAGGTAAACTTTTTTATTGTTTCACTATTTTTATTTTTATGAAATTCACTGAGGAGGATCGTCCTCCCCTTCCTCTTCTTAGGAGCTTCCACTGCCTAACATACAAAGTCAACTTACTAGACTAGGTTACAATGTGTATTACCATGAACTTCAAATAGGCCTACTAGTGAAGAGACCCCCTCAAAGTTTGACTTGTTGCATTTAGGGAAGTGTTAGGAATTTTGTTAATAAATAGTTAAAACAAATTCTAGCTTTAGATAAAACTATAACAAATTGAACTCTGCATGCCTGGTGAAAAGAGATTTGTGTTGTGGGTCATAAAATAAGCAGAAAGGGTCGTTAAACTATGGTTGAACTGACCCAACTTAGCCCTGAGGTGTTAGATAAGGCTGTGGGTAACTTTTTAGGTCTTCCATTATCTTGAGTTGTCTGCTAAAGTGGTAATAAATTATAGTGAGCCTTCAGGATAAATGATTATATGGTGTGTCATATGAGTGCCCTGTGAAGTTGGAATGAACTTTTGAACCTGTTTTCTATTTGTCAGGACAATGAGACTTAATTCTGTAACCTATGACGTCATATCTTGTATATAAACCTGTGTTTATGATCAAATGGCAGCGTGCTCCGAGAATAAACACTATTATCTAATTTTAATAAGACTGTATCCTGTCTATTTTATGTTAATAAGTATCTTACAAATTCTTATAAATAGACAGATTGAATTTAATTAATGAGTATATTGTAGGAATTATTTAATTCCACTAACAGGAAGCTAAGAGCCCCCCCCTGGCGCCCCAATAATTCACACCTTGACTTTAGGCCTACTGCATTATGTTTACAGCTACTGTAGAGATCTGAGAAACTTTGCTCTAAATACAAAGGATTAAAATAACATTGGAGTTGTTGTGGTTGACGATATATCTGATCTGGTTTCCTGTCGGCTGTCATGCCCTGACCTTAGTTATCTATGTTTTCTTTATTAGTTTGGTTAGGTCAGGGTGTGACGAGGGTGGGTATGCTTGTTTTGTATTGTTTAGGGGTTTTTGTATGTCATGGGGTGTTGGTAAGTCTAGGCATATGTATGTCTTTTGTGGCCTGAATTGGTTCCCAATCAGAGGCAGCTGTTTATTGTTGTCTCTGATTGGGGATCATATTTAGGTTGCAATTTACACTCTTGGTTTTGTGGGTTCTTATTCTATGTTTAGTTGCCTGTCTGCACTAGCCATATTAGCTTCACGGTTCGTTTTGTTATTTTGTTTGTTTTGTTCAGTGTTCATTCTTTAAATAAAAAAGTATGTACGCTTATCACGCTGCGCCTTGGTCTCCTCCCTACGACGGCCGTGACAGAAGAACCCACCATAAAAGGACCAAGCAGCGTGTTCAGGGTGAGCAGACAGCATGGACATGGGACGAAATACTGGGCGGTAAAGGATCCTGGACGTGGGAGGAAATATTGTCAGGAGAGGATCGCCTACCATGGAGGCAGGGGGAGATAACACGGGATGAACGGCGATGATATGAGGGGACACGTTTAACACGGAAGCCCGAAAGGCAGCCCCAAGATTTTTTTTGGGGGGGGAACACGAGGAGATTGGCTGAGTCAGGTTGGAGACCTGAGCCAATTCCTCGTGCTTACCGTGGGGAGCGTGTAACTGGTCAGGCACCGTGTTATGCAGAGATGAGCACGGTGTCTCCAGTTCGCATTCTACCACCAGCATTCTACCACCAGTGCCGGCACTGCTCTATTCCAGCTCCTCGCATTTGCCAGGTTAGAATGGGCATCCAGCCAGGATGCATTGAGCCAGCTCTACGTCCCAGATCTCCAATGCGTATCCATGGCCCAGTGTATCCTGTGCCTCCTTCCCGCACTCGCCCTGAGGTGCGTGTCCCCAGCCCGGGTACCACCAGTGCCGGCACCACGCACCAGGCCTCCAGTGCACCTCCACAGTCCAGTACGTCCTGTTCCTGCTCCTCGCACTCGCCCTGAGTGGCGTGTCCTCAGCCCGGGACCACCAGTTCCGGCACCACGCATCAGGCTTCCAGTGCGTTTCCACAGTCCAGTACGGCCTGTGCCTCTTCCCCGCACTCGCCCTGAGGTGCGTGTCCTCAGCCCGGTACCACCAGTTCCGGCACCACGCATCAGGCTTCCAGTGCGCTTCCATTGTCCAGAGCTTCTGGCGACAATACCCAGTCCAGAGCTTCCGGCGACAGTACCCAGTCCAGAGCTTCCGGCGACAGTACCCAGTCCAGAGCTTCCGGCGACGTTTCACAGTCCGCAACCTCCAACGACGGGCCACAGTCCGGAACCTCCAACGACGGGCCACAGTCCGGAACCTCCAACGACAGGCCACAGTCCGGAACCTCCAACGACGGGCCACAGTTCGAAACCTCTTACGACGGCCACAGTCCGGAACCTCCAACGACGGGCCACAGTCCGGAACCTCCAGCGATGATCCCCAGTCCGGAGCCTCCAGCGAGGATCCCCAGTCCGGAGCCTCCAGCGGCGATCTCCAGTCCGGAGCCTCCAGAGGCGATCTCCAGTCCGGAGCTTCCAGCGACGATCCCCAGTCCGGAGCCTCCAGCGACGATCCCCAGTCCGGAGCCTCCAGCGACGATCCCCAGTCCGGAGCCTCCAGTGACGGTCCCCAGCCCGGGGTCTCCAGTGACGGTCCCCAGCCCGGGTCTCCAGTGACGGTCCCCAGCCCGGGGTCTCCAGCGAAGGTCCCCAGCCCGGGGTCTCCAGCTAGGGTTCCCGGTCCGGGGCCTCCGGCAATGATCCGCAGTCCAGAGCCTCCGGCGATGATCCACGGTCCGGATCTACATAGGCGGAGGGATCAGTGTGAAGAGGGGGGGCAGCGTCCAGAACCAGAGCCGCCACCGAGGGTAGATGCCTACCGGGACCCTCCCCTATAAGTTCAGGTTTGCGGACGGGAGTCCGCACCTTTGGGGGGGGGGGGGGGGTACTGTCACACCCTGACCTTAGTTATCTATGTTTTCTTTATTATTTTGGTTAGGTCAGGGTGTGACGAGGGTGGGTATGCTTGTTTTGTATTGTCTAGGGTTTTTTGTATGTCTAGGGGTGTTGGTATGTCTAGGCATATGTATGTCTATGGTGGCCTGAATTGGTTCCCAATCAGGATCATATTTAGGTTGCCATTTTCCCTTTTGGTTTTGTGGGTTCTATTCTATGTTTAGTTGCCTGTCTGCACTAGCCATATTAGCTTCACGGTTCGTTTTGTTATTTTGTTTGTTTTGTTCAGTGTTCATTCTTTAAATAAAGAAGTATCTACGCTTAACACGCTGCACCTTGCTCTCCTCCCTACGACGGCCGTGACATCGGCGGAAGAGGATGGCGACCCATACGAATGTTATGGTGGAGACGATGCAGTCTATGGTAACATGTGTTCATAACAGGAAGCATGTGGGAGTCAGCTGGCTCAGAGGCCATTGTACTCATTCTGTTCCAGTAAGGTTCCAGTAAAATATTTACATTTTAACCCAATGTAGCACAGCAGCCGACTGCTTATTTGTTAGCTTTATTGTTCTTATGGCTAAAGAATATAGTACATTCTTATTTGTGTTGTGGCTTGTGTTATGGCTTTCACAAGGCTTTTGTTTGTATCTATGGCTTGGGTGAATCAGAATGAACCTGATATGAATGGCTATACAGGTATAATTATTGGGAAGTGTATATACAGTATATTATTGTTTTTGTGTTGCTCCTTTCAACTGCAATCTACTTATGTGTAACTGATACTCAGGTCAGCACAGTGCTTCTGTGGTCCCCTTGAATGTACAGAGAGATACAGTATAGTGTCATTTGTCAAAACAGGCCATATTGAGATATACTGTATGTACATGAGATGGAGAATACAACGATTGTGAAGTAAAGTACCTTGAAAATCGTCTCCAGATCAGATTGAATATGAACATGTGTAAATGTTCAACAACAGTGATCAAATGAAAAAATCTATGTGTTTCATTGCATTTTTATATAGTGTGTAATGTTTGTTCCTGAATCTCCCAATCTACTACTGAGTTATTTTTCATACACTCTGCTCCACATTGATCTGCTATTTGGGGAAAAACAAACATCTACTGTTATCATAAATCAACATCATAAATCAAGTACAACATTTTTTAAAGGTCAAGTAGAAGTAATTATTAGTCACCAATGTCTACTTCTTCTCAGGGGTCTTCACTAGTTAACACAGCCACAAAGTCATAAACCCTGCCTATATCTACAAATTATCTTCTTAAAATATGGTTTAAACCTAACTCTAACCTTAAATTAAATTAAGAATAAAAAAATAAAAAAAGTCCCTTGACTTTGTGGCTGTGTTATCTAGTTGAAACTCTTCTCAGGTCGTGGTGGCCTCTGTAAATCATCACTTCTCATCCTGTTGGTTCATAGAAGGTATTACATCATATGTTTATGTGAAATGGATTGAGTATTGATGAGCAAGAGAAGTAGAGGACTAAAATGTGAACAAACTTAATGCAGCACCAGTTCTGTCTGGTCTGCTCTAGATTTACATCAAAGATTATCAGGACGATGTTGTTGTAGATTTGGATCACAATAAATGGTGTTGCAGTAAAAGCCCATCTAGAGAATCTATCCCAAAGTGATCCCCTATAAAGTTATATTGTTACGGCTCTCGTTGGTGGTATGAAGAGTAGACCAAGGCGCAGCGTGGTAAGTGTTCATGATTCCTTTTATTTCAAAAACACTCAAACAAAATAACAAAGGTGAAAACGAAAGTGCACAGTTCTGTCAGGCAGAAACACTAAACAGAAACACAACCTAATGGTGGGAAAAAGGATAGCTAGATAGACAGCTGCCTCTGATTGGGAACCACACTCGGCGAAAAACAAAGAAACAGAAAACATAGAATACCCACCCAAAACACACCCTGACCTAACCAAATAGAGAAATAAAAAGGCTCTCTAAGGTCAGGGTGTGACAGTACCTTCCCCGAAAGGTGCGGACTCCGGCCGCAAAACCTGACTCTATAGGGGAGGGTTCGGGTGGGCATCTATCCTCGGTGGCGGCTCCGGTTCGGGACGTAGCCCCCGCTCCGCACGCTGATCCCTCCGCTTCCGTGGAACCGGACCGTGGATCGTTGCCGGAGACTCCGGACCGCGAATCGTTGTCGGAGGAACCGGACCGCGGATCATCGCCGGAGGCTACGGACTGCTGACCGCCGCTGGAGGCACCGGACTGCAGACCGCCGCTGGAGACTCCGGACTGCAGACCGCCACTGGAGGCTCCGGACTGGGAACCATCGCTGGAGGCTCCGGACTGGGAACCGTCGCTGGAGGCTCCGGACTGGGAACCGTTGCTGGAGGAAACTCTCAACGTTCCAGAATGTATTGTAAAATACCAAAATAACGATTTGAGTGCAATGTTCCCCTTGTGTATCGTTTATATGGTAGATGGTTTAGACTGTTTGTACTCAGAGTATATATTTCAATCCCTGACCTTAGAGAGCCTTTTTATTTCTCTATTTGGTTAGGTCAGGGTGTGATTTGGGTGGGCATTCTAGTTTTCTATTTCTTTGTTGGCCGGGTATGGTTCCCAATCAGAGGCAGCTGTCTATTGTTGTCTCTGATTGGGAATCATACTTAGGCAACCTGTTTTTCACCCTAGTTTGTGGGATCTTGTCTTTGTATAGTTGCTGTTTAGCGCTACAGAGCTTTACGTTCGTTTATATTTTTGGTGTTCATTTAATAAAGTACGATGAACACTTTGGTCTCATTCGCTTTGGTCTCATTCAATTGACGACGGACGTAACAGATATGTTACATAGACAGAACATGAGAGGGAGCCAGGATTGGTGTGAAAAGAGTAGACCTACACAGGGCCTTTAGTTTGATTATCTACTGTTCTCGCCATAGATTGTACTCTCTCACTCCCCAAGAATACATAGAATAATGAAGACACACTCCTGTGAAGGCTACTACATGCAACACATAGCCACTGAAAGATGAAAATAGGTCACCCATAGGGGTTTTGATGTTGATAGCATCGAAGGGTCAGCTACACTCAGGAATACAATAAAACTGCTTCAGCATTTGTGTTCAGCATGTTCTTTGCTTGTAATCTTTTAATTACTCACTGTAACATTTGACACTTTATCATGTTAATGGGCATGTTTTAGTCGATGCATTCAGGCGCAATAACCGTTATCTATGTATGCGGTCCTACAATTAGACCTCTTGTTACTTCCTGATTGAGTCACTGCTCAACTTGATTCGAAAAGCCCTACATGACAAACAACACTTTCTCACCATACACACATCTACTTGAAGACCGGACATTGTTATAAGGTAAAGACTATTTTAATAATTGTGTTAGTTTAGGATATACTGTATGCAGTTTTTTTTGTTGCTTGGAACTGTTTAGAATTGGGCATGACTAATTTTTATTTTATTTATTTTTATTTCACCTTTATTTAACCAGGTAGGCCAGTTGAGAACAAGTTCTTATTTACAACTGCGACCTGGCCAAGATAAAGCAAAGCAGTGCGACAAAAAAAACAACAACACAAAGTTACACATAAACAAACCTACAGTCAATAAGACAATAGAAAAATATATGTACAGTGTGTGCAAATGTAGAAGAGTAGGGAGGTAAGGCAATTAAAAGGCCATAGAGGCAAAATAATTACAATTTAGCATTAACACTGGAGTGATAGATGTGCAGATGACGATGTGCAAGTAGAGATACTGGGGTGCAAAATAGCAATAGGATAAGTAACAATATGGGGATGAGGTAGTTAGGTGTGCTATTTAAAGATTGGTTGTGTACAGGTACAGTGATCGGTAAGCTGCTCTGACAGCTGATGCTTAAAGTTAGAGGGAAATATGAGACTCCAGTTTCAGTGATTTTTGCTATTCGTTCCAGTCATTGGCAGCAGAGAACTGGAAGAAAAGGCGGCCAAAGGAAGTGTTGGCTTTGGGGATGACCAGTGAAATATACCTGCTGGAGCGCGTGCAACAGGTGGGTGTTGTTATGGTGACCAGTGAGCTGAGATAAGGCGGGGCTTTACCTAGCATAGACTTATAGATGACCTGGAGCCAGTGGGTTTGGCAACGGATATGTAGTGAGGGCCAGCCAACGAGAGCGTACAGGTCGCAGTGGTGGGTAGTATATGGGGCCTTGGTGACAAAACGGATGGCACTGTGATAGACTACATCCAGTTTGCTGAGTAGAGTGTTGGAGGCTATTTTGTAAATGACATCGCCGAAGTCGAGGATTGGTAGTATAGTCAGTTTTACGAGGGTATGTTTGGCAGCATGAGTGAAGGAGGCTTTGTTGCGATATAGGAAGCTGATTCTAGATTTAATTTTGGGATTGGAGATGCTTAATGTGAGTCTGAAAGGAGAGTTTGCAGTCTAACCAGACATATAGGTATTTGTAGTTGTCCACATATTCTAAGTCAGAACCGTCCAGAGTAGTGATGCTAGTCGGGCGGGTGGGTGCGGGCAGCATTCGGTTGAAGCGCATGCACTTAGTTTTACTAATGATCTTTACCAATATTAAAAGATAGATTAGTGAAATATTTCTACCTAGTCACAGCCATAGAGATTCTATTAAATTACTAGAGGGGCTATGTCATAAACCCTCACAGTTCCAGAATGTATGAAAATGGAAGCAATTGTGGTCAGGGAGAAATCCAAACCAGTCTAATTGGAATGAATGGCAGTAGAGGCATAGGTGATGCATTTCCTGCTTTTACTTTTGCAGGAAAATAGAAGAAGGCATGTGATATATAAGAAATTGTGTAACAGAATTATTGTTAACCTTCAATATTGTCATATCATTATAAATGACAGTGTATATATAGGTTATATACACCTATTCTGTATAAATAGCCTCTTAAATATATGTAAATAGACCAATGTCTCAATGTTTGTTTTCTTAGAAAGCTGTGTCTTATTATTTGACATAATGTCAGTACTTGTTGCATTTACCACTTGTCTAAGTCCTATCATCAACTGATGTCAGCCAGTATGTTGGCATATTGACAGTTAATAAAAAATAAAAAATGGAACCATTCCACTTAAACTGGCTGGCTAGTGTAAGTGGAATAGTTATCACAGCACACTGGCTGACCATGGTTGACCAACTCCCTGACCAAAATGGCTGACCTTTTATAAGACCTTTCATGTCCATTCTAGTATTCTATTCCCAATTCTATGGTCACAGCACAGATCATGATACAGACTGTGAAAGACTTTATCACAAGTACATTGTTTGAATGAAATTGTGAATTGCAATGCATATGACAAACAGTTTGATTTAATCATGTGCTGTTAGTCGTACTAACTGAGTGTGAGTAATGACTAAAGTGAGAGGGTGGAATGGTACAAGATACATTTTTAAAAGATTTAAAACTAATTTCAAGAGAATTCACACTTAGCTTCTGAAAGTCTGCGTTTGGCAATGTGGGATAAAAAGTCAAAATCGATATTTTATAAGACATTACACTTTAGGGGGTTAAATCAATCAAAGTGTCACGGCCGTCTGTCACGTTCTGACCTTAGTTCCTTTTTTATGTCTTTATTTTAGTTTGGTCAGGGTATGAGTTGGGGTGGGCATTCTATGTTGTTTTTTCTATGTTTTGTTCTGTTGTTCTATTTCTATGTGTTTGGCCTAGTATGGTTCTCAATCAGATGCAGGTGTTAGTCGTTGTCTCTGATTGGGAGCCATATTTAGGTAGCCTGTTGTCTATTGTGTTTTGTGGGTGGTTGTTTCCTGTGTCTGTACCATACGGGACTGTTTCGATTTTCATTTGTTCATTCACGTTGTTATTTTTGTAGTGTTCAGTTTTGCATATTAAAATGGACACTTACCACGCTGCATATTGGTCCGATATCTCTTACTCCTCGTCAGAAGAAGAGGAAAGTCGTTACACCGTCGTAAGGAGGAGACCAAGGCGCAGGGTGGTAAGCGTACATTCTTCTTTATTAAAAGAACGAACACTGAACAAAACGAACAAAATAACAAAATGAACCGTGAAGCTAATATGGATAGTGCATACAGGCAACTAAACATAGATCAAGAACCCACAAAACCAAAAGGGAAAATGGCAACCTAAATATGATCCCCAATCAGAGACAACGATAAACAGCTGCCTCTGATTGGGAACCAATTCAGGCCACCATAGACATACACATACCGAGACTTACCAAAACCCCTAGACATACAAAAACCCTAGACAATACAAAACAAGCATACCCACCCTCGTCACACCCTGACCTAACCAAAATAATAAAGAAAACATAGATAACTAAGGTCAGGGCGTGACACAAAGATTATTGGTCACGTACACAGTTTAGCAGATGTTATAGTGGGTGCAGCGAAATGCTCATGTTCTAGCTCCTCACAATACAGTAAAAATGTTGTGCTGAAAGCAAAAAAAGTACCAACAAATAAAAAGACCCCAGCCATTATCACCTTGATTGCTGTAGGTTCATTCACCTCAGTTGATCTACAAACACATAGCCAATTAGCTATACAATTAGACGCTACACATTAACTCACATTAATTTAGCACCGGGATTAAAAACTATAATTTAATACGTACAAAGGGATCTGTTAGGAATCTGTTGTGATGGAGTTGTACAGCTAATTTCCTGCAATTCTACACATTTTGCCATTACCTATGAAATCTGGGTGAGAGTAACTAACAATGTGGGCTCCCTGGAGGACATAGCCCCTGTGTACCCGGTCGGTAATTCAGCCATTATTACAACAAGTTTAGATAGCTGGCTAGACTAATTAACCAATCTTTTGAAAAATACTGACATGGGCTAATTGAGTGACTGTCAGTGAGTGACATATAACAAGAAGAAAACTGCTGATGAACAACCAATAAAAAAAATGCACCTTTCGTATTCTACTATTCTAACTTTCAACAGTAAGTTGAGACCCGACTGAAACAATTACAGAGGTCCGGACTTCTGTGTCCTCTTACGTGTATGTAGCTACGGCCATGGTTATTGTATTTAGAATTGCGAGTGGCTAATGACCTTTATCAATGCCAAGCGTCAGATTAGTGAAATGTGTAGTCGAATTACGGCACAGATCATGATACACCACAGGATGTGAAAGATTTGATCACAAGTACATTGTTTGAAGAAAATTGTGAATTGCAATTGATATGACAAAAAGCTTGATTTAATCATGTGGTTTTAGTGGTACTGAGTGTAATAGTCCTGACTAAAGTTAACATGGGGAAAGGTACAGAAACAGTCATAAGATTTTATGCTAATTTCAAGAGATTTCACCTTTAGCTTCTGAAAACCTTTGAGTTTGGCAATGTGAAAAAATCTTGTCGAAGACATTACATTTTAGGGGGTTAACCCTCAAGGGAAGAGCTAACTTCAGTCAGAGACAAAATAAGTGAAGCCCAAAAATAAAGAAATCACTTTAGATGTGAAATGGATAGTGTGAGCAGGATGGTAATATTTCCTTTATATGTCAGTGCCCTTAGTCTCTGAAGAAGGGTGGTTATAAGTCTACAGCAAGATAGATAATAGTAAGCAAGATATTGGACATTGAAAGTCTCATATGTAACATTAAATATTATATGGAGAGTAACTTCTCCCTTTTTCCTGCAGGTCCAGCACTGAAAGGAAGGGATGGGAATTGAACAACTGCTGTGGGATTTTCTTACTCACTGCTTTTGGCTTGGAGGTATGGCTTGCATACTGTATATAGTCAATTATTATATATTTTTTTGAATTTGTTCAAACTAACCAGTGTGGTCAGTTGCATGTCTAACTGTCCAACACCTCTTACTAAAATGTTTCCCACTGCTATTTGAGGGATGGGAGTTGATGCCTCGTCATGGACTGCTGAGGTGCCCAGCTCAGTCTCTGGCCTACAGGGCTCACCCATTGTGATTCCTTGCTCATTCAAATCCCCGGATCCAGAGAAGAAGCCCACTGAATTCACTGGCATCTGGCTCAAAGACAAAAATGAGGTTATATACCACAAAGACAGCTCCAAAATCATTCAAGACTACAAGGGTCGTACAGAGCTGGTGGGAGACCTCCTGCAGAAGAACTGCTCTCTCAGAATCAACCCTCTCCATTGCAGTGACAAAGGACCCTTTACTTTCAGGATTGAAATCAAAGACTATAACAAGTATTCATACAGAGGACACAGTCTCCATTGTAGTGTGCAGTAAGTTCCCAAGGGAAGAATTGACAAGGAGAATTTCAATTGTTGTATTATAGTATCCCATTATTTACCCTAATGATAGCTGTAGCTTCTTGTTGATTTAAATTATAGTGCTGAAAGGAAAGAACCAAGAACTCGTGGATGCACACCTCAAAAGAACTGCAATAACTGTTCTGTCTTTGCTGATTTCAGGCTCTCCAGGCCCCCCCTCTCTGTCAGTGATGGAGGAGGTGAAGGTGGGGGAGGAGGTATCTGCCTCCTGCTCTGTGTCTCACTCCTGCCCATCTGATTCCCCTCGCATCACCTGGAGCCACTCCGGAATATCCAGTGTCCAATCACAGCAGCTGACCAAGGGCCAGTGGGAAGTGACGTCATCCCTGACCTTTAACCCCAGCAGTACTGATCACAACCAGTCTCTGGTCTGCACAGCAGCATACAGGGGGGGGAAGACAACGAAAACGTTGAAAACTCTCAATGTCAAATGTAAGTGGACCACATCTGTGTGTTAACATTGTTTGGTAAATTACACTTTCACTTCTGTGAAAACTGAATAGATCTGTGCATATGACAAAAGTGAAACTAGAAACAAAACTTATTCGAAAAAGAAAACATTAACTTTGTCCAAAGTCTGGATGTAGCAAACTTCCCTTTTGAAATCTAAATAAATTGAAAGCATGTAATTGATCCACTGAATTTCTCCTAAGATGTTTATTACATAGTAATATCATTCTTACTAATGATGTTATTCATAGATGCCCCAGTGGATGTGAAGGTTAAGGGAGTGTCCAGTGTGAAGGAGGGAGACTCTGTAGAACTGAGATGCTCCAGTGACAGTAACCCTGCTGCACACAGCTACCGCTGGCACAACAGCAGAGGGCGTCTGTCCACCACTGGACCCACACTCACACTGGAGAATGTGACCAGACTCACTGAAGCCCTCTACTGCACTGCCATCAACACAGAGGGACAAGGTCAATCCAGCCCACTGAAGCTCAATGTAGAGTGTAAGTAGATGCCGCCATTCTGTTAATAAGGTGTCAGGACCCGGTTACGAACTCGGGTCTCCGGTGTGAGAACTTAGCAAACTGAGCCACTAATAGTCGGCAGAACCCAGAAGATGAGGCAGACACAGCAGTACTTGAGACGGTGTTTTAATAAAGTAAAAAGGAAAGTTCTTCAGGCAAAAATCTAAATCCACAACGTCAAAAGTAATACCAAGAGAAAAAGGTAATCCTCCAAGTCAAAAGGTAAACCCACAAGGTGGTAGGTACAGCAGGAAAAAGCCTCAAAAGATAATCAAAAATAAATGAGAACAAAAACAGAGTACCACAAGAGAGTCCTACTGGCGCAGCAAATGTTCACAGCATCGCTAGGGCTGGGTGCTAACATTCAAACACAGAGCAAAGAACTGAGGAAAACTAAGGGTTTAAATACATTCAAGGGAAACGAGGCACAGGTGCAAATAATAACTGGAAACAAGGGAAAACAAAAGGGTCAAAAAAGCACAATGGGGGCATCTAGTGGCCAAAACCGGAACAATCCTGGCCAAATCCTGACATAAGGAGCATGTCATGTCTGTGTATAAAATATTAAGAACGTTCTCTTCAGGATGTAGCACTACATGTTCAGTTAAAACCAAACTATTCATCATTCTCATCCCAGACCCCCCTGAGATCAAAGTGGGCTCTGCCTGCACTTCAGACATCTCCATGGTAACCTGTCTGTGCATTGTGAATTTGGAGCCCCCCGGCACCGTGGAGTGGTCTCTTCCAGCCGAACCCCTGCCCACCCTGCCCAGTACCAGACATGAGAGGCATGGGTCAGTTACCATGGTGACCCTACAGAGGGCACTAGGCTTCTCAGAGACCGTCCACTGCCATGCCAGCAACACACAGGGCAATGCCACCTTGTCCTTCACTGTGTCCACAAATGGTAAGGGAAACAGTTGGGGAAGTGTATCATAAATAAAGTATTACATACTATATTAAAGGATATTATAAAGGATGTTATTTGTACATTAATATATCATATTTATTTGTTTTTGGACAGATAAGATGTTGATGCTATACGTTTCAATTGGTATTGCTGCATTAGTGGTGGTAGTAATACTAGTTCCCATGTCAGCTCTCCTATTGAACAAAAAGGGGTAAGTTACTCTTTTATTTCTTTTTGGAGGGAGCTACGCAGATTTGTATTTGTTTTTAGCTGTTTTGTTCTGTTTGTATAAATTGGCATTATTTTTCTCATCAGTGGGAGGAGTCGGAGTGACCAGCCAGTAACCAGTATGCAGTACATGGATACAGCCAACTGTGCTTCCTCAGATCCCTGACCATTAAGGTATTTTTCTACAGTCTGTTCTATCTGTGATCATAATGTATACATCCTGATGAGTTGTTAAAGCCCATTAGCCTACATTCACTCTTGTAGTGTCTTATCAAATGAAGAGAATGCATTTGAGAGTGGCCCTAACTCTATCCACAGGAAAGAGCAGAAAGACACCAGCAGTGAAATCAACACAAACTACTACACCAACAATCACCTATATGGCAACATAGAGGTATGTACTGTAGGCCTACTGCATACATTTACAGCTGCTGTAGAGATCTGAGAAAATGTTGCTCTAAATAAAAGTATATAAAAAAACAATAGAGGTGTTGTTGATGATATCTCTGATCTGGTTTCCTGTAGGCTGAAGAGGATGGCGACCCATTCGAGTGTGAGGGTGTAGATGATTCAGTCTATGGTAACATGTGAACACAACAGGAAGCATGTGGAAGTCAGCTGGTTCAGAGCCATGGTACTCAGTCTCTAAAATGTTCCAGTGAAATAAACATTTTAACCCAATTTAGCATAACAGGTGACTGCTTGTATTTGATAGCTTCGTGTAGCTTTATGGTTCTTATGGCATAAGAATATGGTACATTCTTATTTGGGCTGTGGCTTCGTGTTATGGCTTTTACAAGGCGTTTGTTTATTATCTGTGGCTTGGGTGAGTTTTTACTAAATGTTAAATATGCACAATAAAATAACCAGTATTTAACAATAGCTTGTTTCACCCTTCCCCAGCTGTCTGTTGAAATTGTGTCTTGAGGGTAATCTGAGGATAGAATACTGTCACGTTCCTGACCTGTTTTCCCTTGTTTTGTATTTATTTAGTATGGTCAGGGCGTGAGTTGGGTGGGTTGTCTATGTGTTTTCTATGTTGGGGTTTTGTGTGTTCGGCCTGGTATGATTCTCAATCAGAGGCAGCTGTCAATCGTTGTCCCTGATTGAGAATCATACTTAGGCAGCCGGGGTTTCACGTGTGTTTTGTGGGTGTTTGTTCCTTGTTACTGTTTCGCCACACGGGACTGTCACGGTAGTTTCATTTTGTTATTTTGTATCGCATATTGTTTTCGTGTTATTAAATTACCATGGAAACTAACCACTCTGCATATTGGTCCGATCCTTCTCGCCTCTCCTCGTCCGATGAGGAGGACGACATAGACTATCGTTACAGAAACACCCACCACCAAAGGACCAAGCAGAGTGGGAAAGAGCAGCAGCGGAGAAAAACCCAGGACTCATGGACGTGGGAGGAGATTCTGGACGGCAAGGGACCCTGGGCTCAGCCAGGGGAATATCGCCGTCCTAAGGCGGAGTTGGAGGCAGCGAAGGCAGAGAGGCGCTGGTATGAGGAGGCAGCGCGGCGACGCGGTTGGGAGCCCGAGAGTCAGACCCAAAAATTTCTTGGGGGGGGGCACACGCGGAGTGTGGCAAAGCCGGGTAGGAGACCTGAGCCAACTCCCCGTGCTTACCGTGGAGTGAGAGGGCGTCGTACTGGTCAGACACCGTGTTATGCGGTGGAGCGCACGGTGTTCCCAGTACGCGTGCTTAGCCCAGTGCGGGCTATTCCACCTCGCCGCACTGGTAGGGCTAGGCTGGGCATCGAGCCGGGTGTCATGAAGCCGGCCCAACGCATCTGGTCTCCAGTGCGTCTCCTCGGGCTGGCGTACATGGCACCAGCCTTACAAATGGTGTCCCCGGTTCGCCAGCATAGTACAGTGCGGGCTATTCCACCTCGCCGCACTGGCAGGGCTACGGGGAACATTCAACCGGGTAAGGTTGGGCAGGCTCGGTGCTCAAGAGCTGTTGTACTCCTTCACGGTCCGGTATATCCGGTGCCACCTCCACGTACCAGTCCTCCGGTGGCAGCCCCCCGCACCAGGCTGTCTCTCCGGGTTCTCTCTCCAGTTGCTCCCACCTGTCCAGCGCTGCCAGAGCCTTCCTCCTCTCCAGCGCAGCCAGAGTCTGAGCCGCCCGCCTGCCCAGCGCCGTCTGAGCCGCCCGCCTGCCCAGCGCCGTCTGAGCCGCCCGCCTGCCCAGCGCCGTCTGAGCCGCCCGCCTGCCCAGCGCCGTCTGAGCCGCCCGCCTGCCCAGCGCCGTCTGAGCCGCCCGCCTGCCCAGCGCCGTCTGAGCCGCCCGCCTGCCCAGCGCCGTCTGAGCCGCCCGCCTGCCCAGCGCCGTCTGAGCCGCCCGCCTGCCCAGCGCCGTCTGAGCCGCCCGCCTGCCCAGCGCCGTCTGAGCCGCCCGCCTGCCCAGCGCCGTCTGAGCCGCCCGCCTGCCCAGCGCCGTCTGAGCCGCCCGCCTGCCCAGCGCCGTCAGAGCCGCCCGCCTGCCCAGCGCCGTCAGAGCCGCCCGCCTGCCCAGCGCCGTCAGAGCCGCCCGCCTGCCCCGAGCCGTCAGAGCCGCCCGCCTGCCCCGAGCCGTCAGAGCCGCCCGCCTGCCCCGAGCCGTCAGAGCCGCCCGCCTGCCCCGAGCCGTCAGAGCCGCCCGCCTGCCCCGAGCCGTCAGAGCCGCCCGCCTGCCCCGAGCCGTCAGAGCCGCCCGCCTGCCCCGAGCCGTCAGAGCCGCCCGCCTGCCCCGAGCCGTCAGAGCCGCCCGCCTGCCCCGAGCCGTCAGAGCCGCCCGCCTGCCCCGAGCCGTCAGAGCCGCCCGCCTGTCCCGAGCCGTCAGAGCCGCCCGCCTGTCCCGAGCCGTCAGAGCCGCCCGCCTGTCCCGAGCCGTCAGAGCCGCCCGCCTGTCCCGAGCCGTCAGAGCCGCCCGCCTGTCCCGAGCCGTCAGAGCCGCCCGCCTGTCCCGAGCCGTCAGAGCCGCCCGCCTGTCCCGAGCCGTCAGAGCCGCCCGCCTGTCCCGAGCCGTCAGAGCCGCCCGTCTGTCCCGAGCCGTCAGAGCCGCCCGTCTGTCCCGAGCCGTCAGAGCCGCCCGTCTGTCCCGAGCCGTCAGAGCCGCCCGTCTGTCCCGAGCCGCCAGAGCCGCCCGCCGGACAGGAGCGGCCAGAGCCGTCCGCCGGACAGGAGCGGCCAGAGCCGTCCGCCGGACAGGAGCGGCCAGAGCCGTCCGCCAGCCATGACCAGCCAGAGCCGTCAGCCAGCCATAACCAGCCAGAGCCGCCAGCCAGCCAGGATCTGCCAGAGCCGTCTGCCAGTCATGAGCTGCCCTTCAGTCCGGTGCTGCCCTTCAGTCCGGTGCTGCCCCTCAGTCCGGTGCTGCCCCTCAGTCCGGTGCTGCCCCTCAGTCCGGTGCTGCCCCTTGGTTCAGTGGGGTTGATATGGAGGGTGGTTGTTAGGAGGCCACGGGGGCGATTAAGGAGGCGGACAAAAACATTGTTAAAGTGGGGTCCACGTCCCGCGCCAGAGCCGCCACCGCGGACAGACGCCCGGAGTTCGCACCTTGAGGGGGGGGTTCTGTCACGTTCCTGACCTGTTTTCCCTTGTTTTGTATTTATTTAGTATGGTCAGGGCGTGAGTTGGGTGGGTAGTCTATGTGTTGTTTTCTATGTTGGGGTTTTGTGTGTTCGGCCTGGTATGATTCTCAATCAGAGGCAGCTGTCAATCGTTGTCCCTGATTGAGAATCATACTTAGGCAGCCGGGGTTTCACGTGTGTTTTGTGGGTGTTTGTTCCTTGTTAGTGTTTCGCCACACGGGACTGTCACGGTAGTTTCATTTTGTTATTTTGTATCGCATATTGTTTTCGTGTTATTAAATTACCATGGAAACTAACCACTCTGCATATTGGTCCGATCCTTCTCGCCTCTCCTCGTCCGATGAGGAGGACGACATAGACTATCGTTACAAATACGAGTGTGGGACTTTCAGTTTCTCTGCTTGGGGTTGCTCTTTCATTTATGGAGATGTTCAAAATCTGTTTTTTTTCCATAGGGTTAAACTATTACACAATACTGATTTTGTCAAAATACTGTAGCTTTAGATTTCTTGACCCTCTCTATAAGAACATTGCAGTAACAGGCATACAAATCAAAATACAGACAATTCATTTTATTAGGTTTTGATTGTAGCTCTGTATACATGATCAAATCTGAATAAATAAAAAATAGCTTGTTTCACAAAACATTTTTTTTAACAAATCCTTCATATGATTTGAAAGGCATAAAAATGTATAAAATGGATTCAGTGTATTGAATTGTGGGCATGGTGTGTTCTCCTACCTACATCATTGAGAGGGTGAGAAACATAGAGATGCTACTAAATTATTCTAATCTTCAGGAAATGCCCTTAAGAACATTTTCATTTACAAAAGGCCTACTGCGGGGACGGGGGTTGGGATTAAAAATAAAAATATAGGACAACAAACACATCACGATGAGACACCACAACACAACATAAAGAGAGACCTAAGACAACAACATAGCATGGCAGCAACACATGAAAATGCAGCATGGTAGAAACACAACATGGCAGCAGCACAACATGGTAGCAGCACAAAACATGGTACAAACATTATTGGGCACAGACAACAGCACAAAGGGCAAGAAGGTAGAGACAACAATACATCACGTGAAGCAGCCACAACTGTCAGTAAGAGTGTCCATGATTGAGTCTTTGAATAAAACAGTCCAGTTTGAGTGTTTATTGCAGCTCGTTCCAGTCGCTAGCTGCAGTGAACTGAAAAGAGGAGCGACCAACGGGTGTTGTATGTGGAGGATGAGGGCTGCAGTAGGTATCTCAGATAGGCCTCACTCCTCCCTAAAAGGGTTTTATAAATAAGCATCAACCAGTATGTCTTGCGACGGGTATACAGAGATAACCAGGTTACAGAGTAGTATAGAGTGCAGTGATGTGTCCTATAAGGAGCATTGGTGGCAAATCTGATGGCCGAATGGTAAAGAACATCTAGCCGCTCGAGAGCACCCTTACCTGCCAATCTATAAATTACATCTCCGTAATCTAGCATGGGTAGGGTGGTCATCTGAATCGGGGTTAGTTTGGCAGCTGGGGTGAAAGAGGCGCGATTACGATAGAGGAAACCAAGTCTAGATTTAACCTTAGCCTGCAGCTTTGATATGTGCTGAGAGAAGGACAGTGTACCGTCTAGCCATACTACCAAGTACTTGTGTGAGGTGACTACCTCAAGCTCTAAACCCTCAGAGGTAGTAATCTCACCGGTGGGGAGAGGGGCATTCTTCTTACCAAACCACATGAGCTTTGTTTTGGAGGTGTTCAGAACAGGGTTAACCTCTTGACGCTTTTATTTTTTATTTTTTAATAACGTTCCCAAGGTAAACGGACTATTTCTCAGGTCCAGATCGTAGAATAGCATATAATTTACAGATTAGGATAGAAAACACTCCAAAGTTTCCAAAACTGTCAAAATATTGTCTGTGAGTATAACAAAACTGATTCTGCAGGCGAAAACCTGAGGAAATCTAACCCGGAAGTGATTTATTTTTATTTTTTATCTGTGTTTCCTGGCCCGTCTTTCTTCCATTTAAAGGGGTATCAACCAGATTCCTTTTCCAATGGCTTCCTCAGGCTGTGACCAGGCTTTAGACATAGTTTCAGGCTTTGATTTTTCAAAACTAGTCAGGTGTCCTCTGATTAGTTCCTGCGCGCGAGAGGGGAAGCTCTCCATTTTCTTTCTCTCTTTTATTGAATAGGTTACGGTCCGGTTGAAATATTAGCGATTATGTTTGTTAAAAACAACCTGAGGATTGATTATAAAAAACATTTGACATGTTTCTACGAACATTACGGATACTTTTTGGAATTTTCGTCGAACGGAACGAGGCTTTGGTTTTCTGAACATAACGCGCAACCCAAATGGCGTTTTTTTGTTATAAAAGTAATATTTATCGAACAAAAAGAACATTTGTTGTGTAACTGGGAGTCTCGTGAGTGCAAACATCCAAAGATTATCAAAGGTAAGCGATTAATTTTATTGCTTTTTGTCTGACTTTTGTGACCATGCTAATTTGGGGCTAGCTGTTGTAGCATTGATTGATACACTCACAAAAGCTTGGATTGCTTTAGCTGCAAAGCATATTTTCAAAATCTGACACAATAGGTGGATTAACAACAAGCTAAGCTGTGTTTTGGTATATTTCACTTGTGATTGCATGATTATAAATATTTTTAGTAATATTTTTCAATCTGATACGTTTGGGAATTTTCTTCTGCCTTTCAGGACCGGAACGAGGCTGTAGTTTTCTGAACATAACGCGCAACCCAAATGGCGTTTTTTTGTTATAAAAGGAATATTTATCAAACAAAAATAACATTTGTTGTGTAACTGGGAGTCTCGTGAGTGCAAACATCTGAAGATTATCAAAGGTAAGCGAATAATTTTATTGCTTTTATGACTTTCGTGACCATGCTAATTTGGGGCTAGCTGTTGTAGCATTGATTGATACACTCACAAAAGCTTGGATTGCTTTCGCTGCAAAGCATATTTTCAATATCTGACACGATAGGTGGATTAACAACAAGCTAAGCTGTGTTTTGGTATATTTCACTTGTGATTGCATGATTCTAAATATTGTTAGTAATATTTTGCGCCCTGCAATTCAGCGGTTGTTTAGGAAAATGATCCGTTTAAAGGGATCCGTAGCGCAGAGAAGTTAAGGGTAGAGAAAGCTTGTTGGACACGAAGAAAGCTTTGTTGTAGAGTGTTCAACACAAAATCCGGGGAGGGGAAAGTTGAGTATAAGACTGTATCATCTGCATATAAATGGATGAGAGAGCTTCCTGCTGCTTGAGCTATGTTGTTGATGTAAATTGAGAAGAGTGTAGGGCCTAGGATCGAGCCATGGGGTACTCCCTTGGTGACAGGCAGTGGCAGAGACAGCAGATGTTCTGACTTTATACACTGCACTCTTTGAGAAAGGTAGTTTCAAATCAGGCCAAAGACCCCTCAGAAACACCAATGGAATGGTCTACCGTATCACAGGCTTTGGCCAAGTCAATAAAAATTGCAGCACAACATTGCTTAGAATCAAGGGCAATGGTGACATCATTTAGGACCTTTACAGTTGCAGTGACACATCCATAACCTGAGTGGAATCCAGATTGCATACCCAAGAGAATACTATAGACATTGTGACAAACCTCTTCAAGATTAGGAGAATTTGTCACAAATTAAGCGGGAAACTGTCACCAAAATCACCCCAGAAAATCACTCCCCCTTCGAACAGGACAGTACCTGTGTGTTTGTTTCTCCGTCCTGGTCCACACAGGCCGCAAGGATAGCAGGGTTCGGTACACGAATCGGGTTCTCGATAGGTCCAGCTCCAAACGCCAACAGGTAAGTCCAAACAGTCCAGCTCATACACGGTAAATCCAACCAATATATATCGTCTCTTTCTCTATGGTTCACAGAACCTTCCAGCCCCTCCTCTCTCTCTTCCTGGTTTGTCTTGACCCCTTATCTGTGGGTCGGCCCCAAATTCTGAGCGTTTCCCTTGCTTCTGGGAATTGTAGTTTTGGCGGTCGTCCATTTTGTGATCTGTAGTTCTGATCGGGGTGGCCATTTTAGTGAGAGGGCAGAGCCCGTTTATTAGTTCTGCTCTCACATATCTGCCATTTATCACTCGACCCCCTTCTTAGCCACACATCTCCCCCCTAGATCCAACCCCCTAGGTCGTGCTACCGCAGCAAAATATCCGTGCATGCGGGATAACCCATCCACATTTCCTTACCTTGCTCTGTGTTTTAATTCAAAGCGAAACGGTTGGAGACAAAAACCACCGCATCACCCGAGCGTTCTTCTCTCTAGCCCTATGCATCCAGGTGAGTGGGGCATGGTCACTGATGAGGGTGAAGTGGCGCCCTAGCAAGAAGTATTTCAGGCTTTCTCAAGCCCACTTTACTGCCAGCGCTTCTATCTCAATGACTGAGTAGTTGGCCTCCCGTGGTTCCAGCTTCCTGCTTAAAAACAGGATGGGGTGTTCCACCCCTTTTACCTCTTGGGATAGCACTGCTCCCAAGCCGACCTCTGAGGCATCCGTCTGAACCACAACCTCTCGCTCAAAGTCTGGTACCACCAGCACTGGATTACAGCAGAGAGCCTTGGGGTTTGATTAACTTGATTAACTTCTTATTGATTAACTTCTTATTTCGACATCTGGATGAGAAGTGTGCCCAAAGTAAACTGCCTGTTACTCATGCATATAATTGGTAGATTTGGATAGAAAACACTCTAAAGTTTCCAAAACTGTTAAAATAATGTCTGTGAGTTTAATAGAAATGATATGCCAAGCAAAAACCCTGAGGAAAATCCATCCAGGAAGTGGGATTTTTTTGATGTGGGTAGTTTTCAATTGAATGCCTATAGAGTATCTAATGGGTTAGGACGCACATTGCAGTTCCTATGGCTTCCACTAGATGTCAACAGTCTTTAGACATTGTTTCAGGCTTGTTTTCTGAAAAATGAAGAAGAATGAAACCTTTCTGTCAGTGGACTGTAGAATCATGCAGTGCTGGTTTGCGCGCATGACCGAGTGCACGCCCTTCGTTTCTTTCCCTTTCTATTGAATACGCTATTGTCCGGTTGAAATATTATCGATTATTTAGACAATTGACAACCTGACGATTAATTATAAACATTGTTTGACATGATTCGACGAACTTTACCGGTACTATTAGGATGTATTTGTCTGCATGTTTTGACCGCCTTTGAGCCAGTGGATTACTGAACAAAACGCGCCAACAAAACTGAGTTTTTGGGATATAAAGAGGGACTTTATTGAACAAAACAAACATTTATTGTGTAGCTGGGACTCTTGTGACTGCAACCATATGAAGATATTCAAAGGTAAGTGATTAATTTTATCGCTATTTCTGACTTTTGTAATTCCTTTACTTGGTTGTAAAATGTTTGTATGCTTTTGTAAGCGGGGAGCTGTCCTCAGATAATCGCATGGTATGCTTTCGCCGTAAAGCCTTTTTGAAATCTGACAAAGTCTGACAATCTGACAAAGTCCCACCTCGACCACAGCCAGTGAAATTGCAGGGCGCCAAATTCAAAACAACAGAAATCCCATAATTAAAATTCCTCAAACATACAAGTATTATACACCATTTTAAAGATAAACTTGTTGTTAATCCCACCATAGTGTCCGATTTCAAAAAGGCTTTACGACGAAAGCACACCAAACGATTAGGTTAGGTCAGCAACTAGTCACAGAAAAACACAGCCCTTTTTCCAGCCAAAGAGAGGAGTTACAAAAAGCAGAAATAGAGATACAATTAATCACTAACCTTTGATGATCTTCATCAGATGACACTCATAGGACTTCATGTTACACAATACATGTATGTTTTGTTCGATAAAGTTCATATTTATATCCAAAAATCTGTTTACATTGGTGCGTTATGGTCAGTAATGTTTTGCTTCCAAAACATCCAGTGATTTTGCAGAGAGCCACATCAATTTACAGAAATACTCATCATAAATGTTGATGAAAATACAAGTGTTATGTATGAAATTAAAGATATACTTCTCCTTAATGCAACCACTGTGTCAGATTTCAAAAAAGCTTTACGGAAAAAGCACACCATGCAATAATCTGAGTACAGCGCTCAGAGACCAAAACAAGCCATACAGATACCCGCCATGTTGTGGAGTCAACATAAGTCAGAAATAGCATTATAAATATTCACTTACCTTTGATGATCTTCATCGGAATGCACTCCCAGGAATCCCAGTTCCACAATAAATGTTTGTTTTGTTCGATGAAGTCCATCATTTATGTCCAAATACCTCCTTTTTATTCGCGCGTTTAGTTCACAAATCCAAATTCAAGAGGCGCAGGCACTTAGTCCAGACTAAAAGTCAAAAAGTTCCATTACAGTTCGTAGAAACATGTCAAACGATGTATAGAATCAATTTTAGGATGATTTTAGGATGTTTTTATCATAAATCTTCAATAATATTCCAACCGGACAATTCCTTTGTCTTTAGAAATGAAAAGGAACGCAGCTCACTCTCACCCCCGCACGCATGACTTAGCTCATGGCATTCTGCCAGACCTCTTAGTCAAACAGCTCTTATTCGCTCCACCTTCACAATAGAAGCCTGAAACAAGGTTCTAAAAAGACTGTTGACATCTAGTGGAAGCCTTAGGAAGTGCAATCGGACCAAATTTTACACTGTATATTGGATAGGCAAAGACTTGAAAAACTACAAACCTCAGATTTCCCACTTCCTGGTTGGATTTTTTATCAGGTTTTTGCCTGCCATATGAGTTCTGTTATACTCACAGACATCATTCAAACAGTTTTAGAAACTTCAGAGTGTTTTCTATCAAAATATACTAATGATATGCATATCCTAGCCTCTGGGCCTGAGTAGCAGGCAGTTTACTCTGGGCCCGCTTTTCATCCGGACGTGAAAATACTGCCCCCTACCCTAGAGAAGTTAATGAAGTAGTGATTTAAAGAGCTCAGCCATGTGCTCCTTGTCAGTAACAACCACATCAACGTTAAGGGACATGAGCAGCTGTGAGGAGGAGGGTTTATTCTCCAGGTCTTTAACTGTTTTTCAGATCTTCTTGGGGTGAGACCCACAGAGAGAGAACTGCACCTTAAAGTAACTAACTTTGGCCTTCCGGATAGCCTGAGTGCACTCATTTCTAATTTGCCTGAACGAGAGCCAGTCAGCCTGAGTATGCATGTGCCGAGCGATTTGCCAAATGGAATTCTTGAGCTGGAGTAAACTCTGCCAGATCACGGTCAAACCAGGGAACCGGTTTTTAATTCTTATTTTCTTTATGGGCAAGTATTTATTAACGATACCACTGAATGTAACGGCGGCCTTCCCTCTCTTCACTAGAAGAGGGGGTGAAACAGGGATCGGACCAACACGCAGCGTAGCCAGTGCTCAACATGTTTAATTAACAAAACTACTGTGAACACTAAACAAATACAAAATAACAAAAGTGGCAAACCGATACAGACCTATCTGGTGCAGAACACAAACACAGAGACAGGAAACAACCACCCACAATCCCCAACACAAAACAAGCCACCTATATATGATTCTCAATCAGGGACAACGATTGACAGCTGTCTCTGATTGAGAACCATATTAGGCTGGACACAGAAACAGACTAACTAGACACACAACATAGAATTCCCACCCAGCTCACGTCCTGACCAACACTAAACAAGCAAAACACATAAGAACTATGGTCAGGACGTGACAGAACCCCACCCCATGATGTGCGGACTCCGAACGCACCCCTAAAACTCAAGGTGAGGGTCTGGGTGGGCATCTGTCCGCGGTGGCGGCTCCGGCGGTGGACACCACTCCACCACTGTCTTTGTCCCCCTCCTTAGCGTCCTTTGAGTGGCGACCCTCGCCCCCGACCTTGGCCTAGGAATCCTCCCCAAGGCCCCCACATGATTTAGGAGACAGCTCAGGACAGAGAGGTAGCTCAGGACAGAGAGGTAGCTCAGGACAGAGAGGTAGCTCAGGACAGAGAGGCAGCTCCGGACAGAGAGGCAGCTCTGGACTGGAGGGCAGCTCATGACTGGAGGGCAGCTCATGACTGGAGGGCAGCTCATGACTGGAGGGCAGCTCATGACTGGAGGGCAGCTCACGACTGGAGGGCAGCTCACGACTGGAGGGCAGCTCACGACTGGAGGGCAGCTCACGACTGGAGGGCAGCTCATGACTGAAGGGCAGCTCATGACTGAAGGGCAGCTCCTGACTGAAGGGCAGCTCCTGACTGGCTGGCGGCTCTGGCAGCTCCTGACTGGCTGGCGGCTCTGGCAGCTCCTGACTGGCTGGCGGCTCTGGCAGCTCCTGACTGGCTGGCGGCTCTGGCAGCTCCTGACTGGCTGGCGGCTCTGGCAGCTCCTGACTGGCTGGCGGCTCTGGCAGCTCCTGACTGGCTGGGCAGACGGATGGCGCTGGGCAGACGGATGGCTCAGATGGTGCTGGGCAGGCAGGCAGCTCAGACGGCGCTGGGCAGACGAGCAGTGCAGCAGCTCAGACGGCGCTGGGCAGACGAGCAGTGCAGGCGGCGTTGGGCAGGCAGGCAGTACAGACGGTGCTGGGCAGACAAGCAGTGCAGGCGGCGTTGGGCAGACGGCCGACTCTGACCTGCTGAGGCGCACAGTAGGCCTGGTGCGTGGTGCCGGAACTGGTGGTACCGGACTGGAGACACGCACCTCAAGGCTAGTGCGGGGAACAGGAACAGGGCACACTGGACTCTAGAGGCGCACTATAGGCCTGGTGCGTGGTACCGGAACTGGAGGTACCGGGCTGAGGGCACGCACCTCAGGGCGAGTGCGGGGAGAAGGAACAGTGCGTACAGGGCTCTGGAGACGCACAGGAGGCTTGGTGCGTGGTGCCGGAACTGGAGGTACTGGGCTGGAGACACGCACCATAGGGAGAGTGCGTGGAGGAGGAACAGGCCTCTGGAGACGCACTGGAAGCCTGGTGCGTGGTGTAGGCACTGGTGGTACTGGGCTGGGTCCACGCACCATAAGACGAGTGCGGGGTGCTGGAACTGGAGGAAATGGGCTGGGGCGGGAAGGTGGCGCCGGATATACCGGACCGTGCAGGCGTACTGGCTCCCTTGAGCACCGAGCCTGCCCAACCTTACCTGGTTGAATGCTCCCCGTAGCCCGTCCAGTGCGGGGAGGTGGAATAACCCGCACTGGGCTGTGTTGGCGAACCGGGGACACCATGCGTAAGGTTGGTGCCATGTACACCGGCCCGAGGAGACGTACTGGAGGCCAGATATGTAGAGCCGGCTTCATGGCACTTGGCTCAATGCTCACTCTAGCCCGGCCAGTGCGGGGAGGTGGAATAACCCGCACCGGGCTATGCACACGTACCGGAGACACCGTGCGCTCTTCCGCATAACACGGTGTCTGCCCGTACTCCCGCTCTCCACGGTAAGCATGGGAAGTGGGCGCAGGTCTCCTACCTGACTTCGCCACACTACCCTTTAGCCCCCCCCCCAAGAAATGTTTGGGATTTCTTCTCGGGCTTCAGGGCCAGCCATGTTCCCTCATAACACCGGTTCCCCTTCTCAGCTGCTTTCGCTCTCCTAGCTGCCTCCACCTGTTCCCATGGAAGGCGATCCTTACCAGCCAGGATCTCCTCCCATGTGTAGCAACCCTTTCCGTCCAATACGTCCTCCCAAGTCCATTTCTCCTGGTCCCGCTGCTGCTACTGCCGCTGCTGCCCGTTGCTACGCTGCTTGGTCCGAGATTGGTGGGTGGTTCTGTAACGGCGGCCTTCCCTCTCTTCACTAGAAGAGGGGGTGAAACAGGGATCGGACCAACACGCAGCGTAGCCAGTGCTCAACATGTTTAATTAACAAAACTACTGTGAACACTAAACAAATACAAAATAACAAAAGTGGCAAACCGATACAGACCTATCTGGTGCAGAACACAAACACAGAGACAGGAAACAACCACCCACAATCCCCAACACAAAACAAGCCACCTATATATGATTCTCAATCAGGGACAACGAGTGACAGCTGTCTCTGATTGAGAACCATATTAGGCTGGACACAGAAACAGACTAACTAGACACACAACATAGAATTCCCACCCAGCTCACGTCCTGACCAACACTAAACAAGCAAAACACATAACAACTATGGTCAGGACGTGACACTGAAAATATAAAAAAAGATGTAAAAAGCGTCAAAGCTGATTTAATACCAATTTACAGAGGCCAGGTCATGAAGGAAGGCTTGCTCATAATTTTTGTTTTAGCAAGCGTCTATGACAAATCAGGACAGGTCGTTTCACTGAGCAGCCATTACGAACACAGGCTGTAAAACAGTGATCACTAAGGTCATTACAGAAAAGCACCAGACTGATACCTTTCAGGATCATTTGTAAGGATAACATCTAGGAGAGTAGCCTTTTCTGGGTGTTTGGAGTCATATCTTGTGGGATTGGTAAAATTTTGAGAAAGATTTAGGGAGTCCCATTGAATTAGGACTTGGTCAGGTGGTTTAAGCATGTCCCAGTTTAAGTCCCCTAGCAGGACAAATTCAGACTTAGTGTAAGGGGCCAGGAGAGAGCTTAGGGCATTTAGGGTACAGGCCGGTGCTGATGGTGGCCAATAACACCCAGCAACAGTCAACAAAGAGTTATTTCAAACTTTAATGCGTAAAACCAGCAAATCAAATTGTTTGGGGACAGACCTGGTGGAGACAACCAAGCACTGTAGGTGTTCCTTGGTAAAGATTGCCACTCCACCACCTTTGAAAGATCTGTCTTGCCGAAAAAGGTTATAGCCAGACAGGTTAACATCAGTGTTCAAAACACTCCTTCTTAACCACGTCTCAGTAATGACCAACACATCTGGATTGGAGCTGTGAACCCACACTTTCAATTGATACATTTTAGGTAATACGCTTCAAGTGTTAACCTGCAGAAAACCCAGGCTTTTACGAGAGCAGAAATCAGTGAAGCAGATATCAGAGCACAAATCAGAATTGGGGCTAGCAACGGGAGAGGGGCCAGGTGGTACATGCACATTTCCAGATATAACCAGCAGTATTACAATCAGGGCACGGCAGAGGACAGGGAGAGCTCTGCAGTGTTGACTTATAACATTTGAATGTGCATTCAATGGCAAAAATATCATATTGACAGAAATTTCATCAGGTAACATGACTACAAAGCCAAACTGCTTCGCTGCCAGACAAGGCTCCGCTGACAGCCAAGTGTAGCGGTGGTAAGGTGTTGGAACTGCTTTGGGACTCTGCTGTTGGGACAGCTTTATGTAGGCCCAGTTTGTGGGCACCGTTTGTCATTGTTATAGTGCAATTAATGTATTGTTTAGTGTTGTGTAGTGGCTTTGCTGACATTCATCTCCCAAATGTTTGTGTTTGTTTGCCCAACCAAGATGTACTTGCTAAAATCGCCAAGTGATACATCACATGCCTTACTTTTATTTCCCTGCATAAGTAAAAGCAGGAAATGCATCACCTTTGCCTCTACTGCTACTCATTCCAATTTCACTGGTTTGGATTTCTCCCTGACCAAAATGGCTGGCATTTTCATACATTCAGGAACTTTGAGGGTTTATAACATAGCCACTCTAGTAATTTAATAGGAATTGGCTGTGACTAGGTAGACATATTTCACTAATCTATCCCTTAATATTGATAAAGATCACTAGTCACGCCCAATTCTAAATACAGTAACAGTTCCAAGCAAAAATGCTGCACACAGTATATCATTCTCTAACACAATTATTTAAATAGTCTTTACTTTATAACAATGAATGGTCTTCCAGTAGACATGTGTATAGTGAGAAAGTGTTGGTTCAACATAGAGCGCCCCACCCTCGCTTGTCATGTATGGCTTTTCTAATCAAGTTGAGCAGTGACTCAGTCAGGAAGTAACAAGTGGGGTAGCTGTAGGACCTCATACATACAGTAGATAGTGGTTATAGTGTCTGAATGCATCAACTAAACAATACCATTAAAATGATAAAGTGTCAAATGTTACAGTGAGTAATTAACAGATTACAAGCAAAGAATGTGCTGAACACAAATGCTGTAACACTTTATTGTATTCCTTAGTGTAGCTGACCCTCCGACGCTTTCAATATCAAAACCCCTATGGGTGTCCTATTTTCATCTTTCAGTGGCTGTGTGTTGCATGTATTAGCCTACACAGGATGTGTCTTCATTATTCTATGTATTCTTGGGGAGTGAGAGAGTACACTCTATGGAGACAACAGTAGAGAATCAGACCAAAGGCCTTGTGTAGGTCTATTTTCATACCACCCCTTGGTACCTCTCATGTTCTGTCTATGTAAAATATCTGATATATTCATATTCTGGGTACTGTAGTCATATGGTAAAGAGGAAAGCCTGACTTCCATGTGCAGAGTGGAGTGGTTTGGGAAATTCCAACTCAAATAAATGAGGTGAAACAAAATTGACAGTGTGTAAAATATAATTGTAATACTGCAAAATGTATGTATTTAAATAGAGTAAAGACAAGTGTATAGTTGTCCTGACCTAAAGACATTGCTGTCAGGTGTGGGTAAAATCACTTGGGAAGAATATGATGTCCATGGTTCTGATTTCTGTGTGCGTGTGTGTGCGCATGTTCGTGCAAGTAGAAAAACATGTTGACTGACCCTCCTTGTAGAGAAACGCCAAACCATCCTCCTCTCTTTCATGTTGACTGACCCTCCTTGTAGAGAAACGCCAAACCATCCTCCTCTCTTTCATGTTGACTGACCCTCCTTGTAGAGAAACGCCAAACCATCCTCCTCTCTTTCATGTTGACGAAACGATCTATCACTCTGTCATACAGTACACGCTTTTTTTTGTGGTCCTAGGCTACCTGGCAGAAATGCTTGCTTGCTGGCTTAACTTCCATTCATGGGACACGTTACCTAGTTAACATTAGCCTTCTACATCTAGCTACATATTGAACTTCCATCCTCTCAGGGGCATAACAATGTATGTATTAAATGTTGGATCAGAATCGCCATAGAGATCCTATTAAATTACTAGTGGGGCTGTGTCATAAACCCTCAAAGTTCCAGAATGTATTGTAAAAAAACAACAAAATAAGCAACATTCCCCCTGTGTATTGTTTATATGGTAGATGGTTTAGACTGTTTGTACTCAGAGTATATAACTATAGGGGATCACTTTGGGATAGATTCTCTAGATGGGCTTTTACTGCAACACCATTTATTGTGATCCAAATCTACAACAACATCGTCCTGATAATCTTTGATGTAAATCTAGAGCAGACCAGACAGAACTGGTGCTGCATTAAGTTTGTTCACATTTTAGTCCTCTACTTCTCTTGCTCATCAATACTCAATCCATTTCACATAAACATATGATGTAATACCTTCTATGAACCAACAGGATGAGATGTGTTGATTTACAGAGGCCACCACGACTTGAGAAGAGTTTCAACTAGATAACACAGCCACAAAGTCAACGGACTATATCCTTATAATCTATGAAAACAAAAATGTGTTTTATTTTTCATCTAAGGTTAGAGTTAGGTTTAAAAGCAGATTTTAACGAGATAATTTGTAGATATAGGTGGGGTTTAGGACTTTGTGGCTGTGATAACCAGTGAAGACCCCTGAGAAGAGGAAGACAAGTGGAGACAGCAGCTCATTGGTGACTAATAATTACTTCTGCTTGACATTTACATTCTTTGAGTACTTGAAGTTGATTTATGATAACAATAGATGTTTGTTTTTCCCACACATTAGATCAATGTGGATCAGAGTGTCCCAGTAAGAACATAAAGGATGAAAAATAACTCAGTAGTAGATTGGGAGATTCAGAAACAAACATTACAGACTATATTAAAATGCAATGAAACACATATATTTTTCATTTGATCACTGTTGTTGTTGAAAATTTACACATGTTCATATTCAATCTGATCTGGAGAAGATGTTCAAGGTACTTTACTTTATAATCGTTGTATTCTCCATCTCAAGTACATACAGTATATCTCAATATGGCCTGTTTTGACAAATGACACTATACTGTATCTCTCTGTACATTCAAGGGGACCACAGAAGCACTGTGCTGACCTGAGTATCAGTTACACATAAGTAGATTGCAGTTGAAAGGAGCAACACAAAAACAATAATATACTGTATATACACTTCCCAATAATTATACCTGTATAGCCATTCATATCAGGTTCATTCTGATTCACCCAAGCCATAGATACAAACAAAAGCCTTGTGAAAGCCATAACACAAGCCACAACACAAATAAGAATGTACTATATTCTTTAGCCATAAGAACAATAAAGCTAACAAATAAGCAGTCGGCTGCTGTGCTACATTGGGTTAAAATGTAAATATTTTACTGGAACCTTTGACAGAATGAGTACAATGGCCTCTGAGCCAGCTGACTCCCACATGCTTCCTGTTGTGTTCAAATGTTACCATAGACTGCATCGTCTTCACCGACACATTCGTATGGGTCGCCATCCTCTTCAGCCTACAGGAAACCAGATCAGAGATATCATCATCATCAACAACAACACCTCTATTGTTATCTTAATCCTTTTTATTTAGAGCAAAGTTCTTCTCAGATCTTTACAGTAGCTGTAAACATATGCAGTAGGCCTACAGTAAAGGTGTGAATTATGGGGGAGCCAGGGGAGGCTCAGCTCCCCTGAATGAGACATGAGCTCCCCTAAATGCAACAAAAGTCAAGTAGGCTATACTTTAATGACAGTAGGCCTATAAGGTGACTCTTTCAGTTAGAAGAGGTTAACGTTCGGTTAGAAGCATTCGATTTTGCAATGGCATAGGACAAACATTATTTTGGATTTGTGTGCCCTTAAAGTGTTTTCACGGCGAAACATAATGAAATGTTATGAATGCATAGTTACACTTACAGTGCATTTTCCGAGATCTCCAAGATCCATGATTTGTACAGTGTTTAAGTTCAATGTTCTAATTCAACACTCCAAGCATTAACTCATGAATTATGGACAACTCATGAACTAGGGTGTAAAACCTGTTTTGATTCAATTATATTGAATGAAGGCTACCTGTTCTGCGTGTGTTTGAATATGTGTGTAAAATAGTCTTGACTGAGAGACTGAGAGGGTTGGCTACCGGCAGTGGTGTCAGCCTAGTGGAGGCTAAACGCAAGTAAACTCTGTTTACCCACCTTTTTCAGAGAAATTCATTTAAAGTATAGGGAGTGTTAACAATATTTATTTTTACCCCGACCGGCAATCAGAGTTTACCCACGTATGTTTTTTACCACTACCTCACTGGCTACCGGTAGGCCTATTTGAAGTTCATGGTAATACACATTGTAACCTAGTCTAGTAAATTGACTTTGTATGTTAGGCAGTGGAAGCTCCTCAGAGGAGGAAGGGGAGGACGATCCTCCTCAGTGAATTTCATAAAAATAAAATTGTGAAACAATAATAGATAAAACTATACTAAATATATCCACGTCACCAAATCATTTATTTAAAAAAACTATTTTTCTGTGAAGGTCTACAGTAGCCTCAACAGCACTCGCTAGGGGAGAACAATGGTGTAGCCGGAGGACAGCTAGTTTCCGTCCGCCTCTGGGTACATTGACTTCAATACAAAACCTAAGAGGCGCATGGTTCTCACCCCCTTCCATAGACTTACACAGTAATTATGACAGCTTCTGGAGAATGTCCTCCAATCTATCAGAGCTCTTGCAGTATGAACTGACATGTTGTCCACCCAATCAAAGGATCAGAGAATGAATCTAGTACTGAAAGCATAAGTTACAGCTAGCTAGCTAGCACTGCAGTGCACAAAATGTGGTGAGTAGTTGACTCAAAGAAAGAGAAAGATAATAGTTGAACAGTTTTGAACAAATTAATTTCTTCAAAAATGAATTAGAGAGAGCGAGCTAAATATATTTCATTGTATTTTTTTTCACTTTCACTTCCCTAGCTTGTGAATGCAGCTAGCTAGTTTAGCCTATTCAAACACCTGGCTCAAACAGAGAGGGATGCTATGTTAGCCAGCTGGCTATGGCTATCCAACACTAGAACTCTTCAAAGTCAAGGTAAGCTTTTGGTTTTATTAATTTATTGCCACCGGGGCCCGACGGTGTAACTGCCAAACTGCTTGCTTTACACTGTACTGCATGATTGTTGCGGGTTTATTAACATGTTAGTTCTAGTAGCTAATGTTAGCTATGTTGACTATGATGTTAGCTAATATGGTGACAACGATGTTGGCTGTGTGTAGCGGTTATGGTATCAAGGTTTGGCATGGAAAGGTTTTTTCACCTGGTCACACACAGCTGTTGTATTGTGCATTGAAGTCCACAAGCGAATGTAAAGGGTGAAAGGAGGAGAGTGCTTAGATGCAAGAAGGAATTATATAATGAGCAAATGATCATGCTGTTTGTATTTGGCTGCTATGAAAGTGAACTGTGTTTGCGGTGATCAGGGGTGTATTCATTCTGTCCGTAATGTTGAAAAACATTTCTTAAATGGAAGCAAATGGAATGAAACAGGAATAAACATAACTGAATTTGTCCAATAGAAACACTCATTTGCAACTGTTGTACTAATGATTATACCCTAGATCAGCTAAATACAAGCAAGTGTGCAAGGCGGTATTGCATGTGTCAATGTCTGTCAACTTGATTACTCACATTTTTCTCTCGACCTGTGCAGCTACGTTGTAAACTTTCGTTCATAGGCTAGGTTGTAGCAATCTCATGATGGGAATAGGGAAATTTGTATATCATGTAGTAGCCTAAACCTATCGATGTTACATTGAGCTGGGTGAATGGAATATGAATGACAGTCATCCAATACGCTGTAATAGAAATAAGACCATGCTCATAAAAATAAATAGAAATCGTCCTCCCTCATCTTAAACGGCACTGTTCGCAACTGATGTTAGGGTGACCATCCCATTTTTCAATTAATGTAGGCCTTATCAATGGCAATCACTGAATGTCATTGGCATAACTTTTTGGTGTTTTATAAGAGATGTTTATTTCCATTTATCAAACGGGGCGATTAGAGACTACAGTTTGGATGCTATAATTATTTTGGAGTAGACCAACATGCAGAGGTAGCTTACTTTTTGAAGTGATTTGTTTGACAATCAGATGAAAATATAATGACTGGTTGTGTTCATGCCACATTGAAAGGTAATACATTTTTACTGTTTAAATTACGTATTTATTTTTAATTGAAATAAATGATGTATGGGCAAGCGAGTGCACTCAATAGAGACCCCCCTGAATGTGTAACGGCAGTCTAGCTCTTCCTCCTCCCCGGACGAGGAGAGGAGAGAAGGATCGGAGGACCAATGTGCAGCGTGGTAATTTTCCATGAATTTAATTAACACAAAGACAAGATACTGACAAACTAATACAAAACAACAAACGACCGTGAAGCTACAAACAAAAGTGCAATACACAAGCTACTAACGTTAGACATAGACACTATACAAAATAACAAACTAACTAACCGTCACAGTCCTAGCTGGTGCAGACAAAACACAAAGACAGGAAACAACCACCCACAATCCCAAACACAAAACAAGCCACCTATATATGATTCTCAATCAGGGACAACGATTGACAGCTGTCTCTGATTGAGAACCATATTAGGCTGAACACAGAAACAGACGAACTAGACACACAGCATAGAATTCCCACCCAGCTCACGTCCTGACCAACACTAAACAAGCAAAACACATAAGAACTCTGGTCAGGACGTTACAGTACCCCCCCCCCCCCCCCCCTGAGGTGCGGACTCCGAACGCACCCCTAAAACTCAAGGGGAGGGTCTGGGTGGGCATCTGTCCGCGGTGGCGGCTCCGGCGGTGGACGAGGACACCACTCCACCATTGTCTTTATCCCCCTCCTTAGCGTCCTTTGAGTGGCGACCCTCGCCCCCGACCCTGGTCTAGGAACCTTCCCAAAGGTCCCTCCTAAATAGAGGAGACAACTCAGGACAGAGAGGTAGCTCAGGACAGAGAGGTAGCTCAGAACAGAGAGGTAGCTCAGGACAGAGAGGTAGCTCAGGACAGAGAGGTAGCTCCGGACAGAGAGGTAGCTTAGGACAGAGGGACAACTCTGGACTACTGGCAGCTCCGGACTGTAGGGCAGCTCCGGACTGTAGGGCAGCTCATGACTGGAGGGCAGCTCATGACTGGAGGGCAGCTCATGACTGGAGGGCAGCTCTTGACTGGAGGGCAGCTCCTGACTGGCTGGCGGCTCTGGCGGCTCCTGACTGGCTGGCGGCTCTGGCGGCTCCTGACTGACGGACGGCTCTGGCGGCTCCTGACTGACGGACGGCTCTAGCGGCTCCTGACTGACGGACGGCTCTAGCGGCTCCTGACTGACGGACGGCTCTAATGGCTCGGGACAGACGGGCGGCTCTAATGGCTCGTGGCAGACGGGCGGCTCTAATGGCGCTGGGCAGACAGATGGCTCAGATGGCGCTGGGCAGACAGATGGCTCAGACGGCGCTGGGAAGACAGATGGCTCAGACGGCGCTGGGCAGACAGATGGCTCAGACGGCGCTGGGCAGACAGATGGCTCAGACGGCGCTGGGCAGACAGATGGCTCAGACGGCGCTGGGCAGACAGATGGCTCAGACGGCGCTGGGCAGACAGATGGCTCAGACGGCGCTGGGCAGACAGATGGCTCAGACGGCGCTGGGCAGACGGATGGCTCAGACGGTGCTGGGAAGACAGATGGCTCAGACGGCGCTGGGCAGACAGATGGCTCAGACGGCGCTGGGCAGACAGATGGCTCAGACGGCGCTGGGCAGACGGATGGCTCAGACGGCGCTGGGCAGACAGATGGCTCAGACGGCGCTGGGCAGACAGATGGCTCAGACGGCGCTGGGCAGACGGATGGCTCAGACGGCGCTGGGCAGACGGATGGCTCAGACGGCGCTGGGCAGACGGATGGCTCAGACGGCGCTGGGCAGGCAGGCAGCTCAGACGGCGCTGGGTAGACAGATGGCTCAGACGGCGCTGGGAAGACAGATGGCTCAGACGGCGCTGGGCAGACAGATGGCTCAGACGGCGCTGGGCAGACAGATGGCTCAGACGGCGCTGGGCAGACAGATGGCTCAGACGGCGCTGGGCAGACAGATGGCTCAGACGGCGCTGGGCAGACGGATGGCTCAGACGGCGCTGGGCAGACGGATGGCTCAGACGGCGCTGGGCAGGCAGGCAGCTCAGACGGCGCTGGGCAGACGAGCAGTGCAGGCGGCGTTGGGCAGACGGCCGACTCTGACCTGCTGAGGCGCACAGTAGGCCTGGTGCGTGGTGCCGGAACTGGTGGTACCGGACTGGAGACACGCACCTCAAGGCTAGTGCGGGGAGCAGGAACAGGGCACACTGGACTCTCAAAGCGCACTATAGGCCTGGTGCGTGGTACCGGCACTGGTTGTACCGGGCTGAGGGCACGCACCTCAGGGCGAGTGCGGGGAGAAGGAACAGTGCGTACAGGGCTCTGGAGACGCACTGGAAGCCTGGTGCGTGGTGTAGGCACTGGTGGTACTGGGCTGGGGCCACGCACCATAAGGCGAGTGCGGGGTGCTGGAACTGGAGGTACTGGGCTGGGGCGGGAAGGTGGCGCCGGATATACCGGACCGTGCAGGCGTACTGGCTCCCTTGAGCACCGAGCCTGCCCAACCTTACCTGGTTGAATGCTCCCCGTAGCCCGTCCAGTGCGGGGAGGTGGAATAACCCGCACTGGGCTGTGTTGGCGAACCGGGGACACCATGCGTAAGGTTGGTGCCATGTACACCGGCCCGAGGAGACGTACTGGAGGCCAGATATGTAGAGCCGGCTTCATGGCACTTGGCTCAATGCTCATTCTAGCCCGCCCAGTACGGGGAGGTGGAATAACCCGCACCGGGCTATGCACACGTACAGGAGACACCGTGCGCTCTTACGCATAACACGGTGGCTGCCAGTACTCCCGCTCTCCACGGTAAGCATGGGAAGTGGGCGCAGGTTTCCTACCTACCTTCGCCACACTACCCTTTAGCCCCCTCCCAATACATTTTTGGGGTTTCTTCACGGGCTTCCAGCCACGCTTCCGTGCTGCCGCCTCATACCACCGCTCCTGGGCTTTAGCTGCCTCCATCTTTTCCCGAGAGCGGCGATATTCTCCAATGTGAGCCCAGTGTCCTTTACCCTCCAGAATTTCCTCCCATGTCCAGGATTCCTGTGTAGTGGGCCGCTGCTGCTCGTACTCACGCTGCTTGGTCCGAGTTTGGTGGGTGGTTCTGTAACGGCAGTCTAGCTCTTCCTCCTCCTCGGACGAGGAGAGGAGAAGGATCGGAGGACCAATGTGCAGCGTGGTAATTTTCCATGAATTTAATTAACACAAAGACAAGATACTGACAAACTAATACAAAACAACAAACGACCGTGAAGCTACAAACAAAAGTGCAATACACAAGCTACTAACGTTAGACATAGACACTATACAAAATAACAAACGAACTAACCGTCACAGTCCTAGCTGGTGCAGACAAAACACAAAGACAGGAAACAACCACCCACAATCCCCAACACAAAACAAGCCACCTATATATGATTCTCAATCAGGGACAACGATTGACAGCTGTCTCTGATTGAGAACCATATTAGGCTGAACACAGAAACAGACGAACTAGACACACAACATAGAATTCCCACCCAGCTCACGTCCTGACCAACACTAAACAAGCAAAACACATAAGAACTCTGGTCAGGACGTTACAGAATGTCATGGTGTAATTCACTGCAGTACATACAGTACCTCCATGTTGCCATATAGGTGATCGTTGGTGTAGTAGTTTGCGTGGGTTTCACTGCTGGTGTCTTTCTGCTCTTTCCTGTGGATAGAGTTAGGGCCACTCTCAGATGCATTCTCTTCATTTGATAAGACACTACAAGATTGAATTTAGGCTAATGGGCTTTAGCAACTCAGCAAGGATTGTAGGTTAAGATAGATAGAACTGCCTGTATTAAAATACCTTGATGTTGAGGGATCTGAGGAAGCAGACTTGGATGCATCCATATCCTGCTTACTGGCTACTGGTTGGTCACTATGACTCGTCCCACTGATGAGAAAAATGCCAAGTTATCAAAACAGAACAAAACAGCCATCAAAAAAAAATCTACTTAACTCCTTCCAAAAATAAATAAAATAGTAACTTACCACTTCTTAGTCAATAGGCAAGCTGACATGGGAATTACTATTACTACCACCACAAATGCAGTAATACCAATTGAAACGTACAGCAGGAACATCTTATCTGTCCAAAAACAAATAAATATGATGTATTAAATGTACCTATACTATTCCTTATGATATAAATAATTCTTTGTTTAATTAATTAATTAATGATACACTTCCCTCCACGGTTTCCCTTACCATTTGTGGGCACAGTGAAGGACAAGGTGGCATTGCCCTGTGTGTTGTTGGCATGGCAGTGGACGGTCTCTGAGAAGCCTAGTGCCCTCTGTAGGGTCACCATGGTAACTGACCCATGCATCTCCACCCTGGTACTGGGCAGGTGTCCTGCTGGAAGAGACCACTCCACAGTGCTGGGGGGCTCTGAATCCACAATGCACAGACATGTTACCATAGAGATGTCTGAAGTGCAGGCTGAGTCCACTTTGATCTCAGGGGGGTCTGGGATGAGAATGATGAACAGTTTGGTTTTAACTGAACATGTAGTGCTACATCCTGAAGAGTATTGTCTTAATATTATATACACAGACATGACATGCCCCTTAGTGACAACATGTGGATGAATCAACTAACTCTGGATCTACTTACACTCTATGTTGAGCTTCAGAGGGCTGGAGGGGACTTGACCTTCTGTGTTGATGGCAGTGCAGTAGAGGGCTTCAGTGAGTCTGGTCACATTCTCCAGTGTGAGTGTGGGTCCAGTGGTGGACAGACGCCCTCTGCTGTTGTGCCAGCGGTAGCTGTGTGCAGCAGGGTTACTGTCACTGGAGCATCTCAGTTCTACAGAGTCTCCCTCCTTCACACTGGACACTCCCTTAACCTTCACATCCACTGGGGCATCTATGAATAACATCATTAGTAAGAATGATATTACTATGTAATAAACATCTTAGGACAGATTCAGTGGATCAACCACATGATTTCAATCTATTTTAATTTCCAAAGGGAAGTACGGACAAAGTTTTAGTACCCTTTTCAAAGAAGTTTCATTTCTCATATTCACAGAAATATTGTGAAAGTGAAAATCTTCCAAACAGTGTTGTTAAAACACAGATGTGGTCCACTTACATTTGACATTTAGCGTCTTGGAGCTGCTCACTGTCATCCCTCCCCTGTATGCTGCTGTGCAGACCAGAGGCTGGTTGTTATCAGCGATGCTGGATCTAAAGGTCATGGTTGATGTCTCTTCCCACTGGCCCTTGGTCTGCTGCTGTGATTGGATGCTGGGTGTTCCAGAGTGGCTCCAGGTGATGCGAGGGGGATCAGATGGGCAGGAGTGAGACACAGAGCAGGAGGCAGATACCTCCTCCCCCACATTCACCTCCTCCATCACTGACAGAGAGGGGGGGTCTGGAGAGCCTGAAATCAACAAAGAGATGACAACAGTTGTAGCACTTATTCTTGGGTCTGTCCTTTTTTGTACCATTACAATTATAATCAACAAGAAGCTATAGCTAATATGTTAACTTTAGGGTAAATAGGATACTGTAATTAACACATTTGAAGTTCTCCTTGTCAATTTTCCCTGGAGAACTTACTGCTCACTGCAATGGAGACTCTGTCATCTTTGTATGAAGCCTTGTTATAGTTTTTTATTTCAATCCTGAAAGTAAAGGGTCCTTCGTCACTGCGATGGAGGGGGTCGATTCTGAGAGAGCAGTTCTTCTGTCTGAGGTCTCCCACCAGCTCTGTACGATGCCTGTAGTCTGTGATGGCGTTGGAGCTGTCTGGGTGGTAGATAACCTCATAAGTGTCTTTGAACCAGATGCCAGTGAATTCAGAGGGCTTTATCTTTGGTTCTGGGTAGTTGAATGAGCAGGGAATCACGATGCATGAGCCCTGCAGGCCGGAGACTGAGTTGGGCACCTCAGCAGTCCATGACGAGGTATCAACTCCCCACACTCAAATAGCAGATGGAGAAATGTTAGTCAGAGGTGTTGGACATATGTCAAGGAATTTGAGTATAAGAATGGAATGCAGCTAGCTAGTTTAGCCTACTCAAACAACCGTCTCAAACAGAAAGGGATGCCATGTTAGCTGGCTGGCTATGGCTATCCAACGCTGGAACTCTTCCAAGTCAAGGTAAGCTTTTGGTTTTATTAATTTATTGCCACCAAGGCCCGCTTGTGTAACTGATAAACTGCTTGCTGCTAACTGTACACTCTACTCCACACTGTACTCTGATGTGTTGTGCAATGAAGTCCACAAGCGAAGGGAAAATGTGAGAGAAGGAGAGCGCGTAGATGGATGTGAGAAGGAATTATACATACAACGAGCTGTTTGTGTGTTGCTGCTATGGACGTGAACTGTGTGATCAGGTGTGTATTCATTGTGCCGGTTCTGTTGACGGGGATAAACATACCTGAATTGGTCGAATAGAAACTCGTTTTCAACTGTTGGACTAATGATTATACTCCAGATCAGCTAAATGCAGTGGTAGGTGGTACTGACTGTGTCACTGTCTGTCACCTTGATTGATTACTCAAAATTCTGTCAACCTGTGCACCTATGTTGTAAATGTTCCTTCATCATGATGGGTACAGGGAAAATTTGAGCATCATGTAGTAGCCTCAACCTATTGATGTTACATTGAACTGGGTGAATGGGATATGAATGACAGTCATCCAATATGCTGTAATAGAAATAAGGCCATGCTCATAAACGGCACCGACCGCCACTGCTGTAATCACATTGTTTCTATTTTCTTGTCAGCAAATAAGTAAATAAATAAATACAATATTTTTTACTGGATACAGAATCTATATTTGTAGCCTACCTCCAAGCCAAATGCAATGAATAAGAAAACGCCATGTTAATTTTTCAATCCCCATCACCTCCTCTCAGTGCTGGACCTGAAGGTATAAGGAACATTTTATTATCACTAGTAAGTTAACATTTGATATGATACTTGTAATGTCTAAAATCCAAATCAATTACTTGCATAGTTTGCCAATTCTTGCTCGTTCTTGTCAGATAATCACCCTCCTTCAGAGAATAAGGGCACTAATGTGTACATTTCACATCTAATTCCCATCTCACATGTAAAATGATTTCTTTATTTTTGCCATCAGGAGTTCCCATATTTTGTCTCAGACTGATAGTGAGGCGAGTTAACTATTCTGCCCTACCAAGCAAAAAGGCAGTAACTGCTAATTTGTTCGAAAATGAGTTAATGTCATTTTTGCTTCATTAAACACATGCTTAATCATGTGGACAAGTATCCTGCCTTTATTGTATTGTGTTTTGGAGAAAATGGGGGTCATGTTAGCAGTAACTGCATAAAGTTACTGTGAAACCAAGGTAAATAAAAGCCATTTTTCTCAGTTCCACACTATAAGCAGTTACTGTCTTTTTGCTTGGTAGGGCAGTATATTCCCTTGAGGGTTAACTGGCCTCTGCTCAGTACCCTGCCCTGAACCTTAGACACTGTCACTAGCCGGCTACCACCCAGTACTGCTGCCCTATGTACATATAGTTAAAACCCTTTCACACGCACCATCACACCCGTGTCATTAGAACGCTCATTTAGAACGGCCAGTTTCAAATGACGTAACAATCAGCATTTGAGCTGGCTACACTTTTTTCAGAAACTTTTTACACAAACACTGTCCTTACAAAGTTATGTCCAGAATGTGAGCAGTTTATTTTTGGATGCAATGTTCAGATATTCACAGAAGTATCTATAGCATAACACAATCATCCTAACCGGAAAAATGTAGGCTACATTTGTCCTCGCGCTAACTGAGGAAAGATTGACGCAACACAAGCGGTCATATTTTCTAACTCTCGGCTGACATAAACTACAATATGAATTAGCTAATAGCAATTGCTATGTCTAATTAATCACATCAAAGGTGAGCTCACCGTTGAGTTAAACACTTTCTAGAAATCGAAAGTAATCAGATGATTAGTTTCAGCCCGCAGCCCAATTTTTTTCCACAAAGATAATAAAAGACAAGATGAGTTTGGTCTGTTTATAGTATGCATGTTGAAGGGGTGTGTCGTCTACCATCGTTCACATCCCACCATTCACTTCTTGAAGTTCTCAAAATGAGTGAACCCTGACTCACCTCATTTTGTTATAGCATCTTTGGTACGACGGGCGATCACGTGAAATCCAGAATGCATTGTATACATTCTGGAATGGAGATAACGTTCTAACATCACTTGCATAAAAAAACTCACGCTGGGGCGACCGTTAGAGATATTTGGAACTCAAAATGCACCTGTAGAACAGTGTTAAGACACTAACAGCTTACAGACGGTAGGCAATTAAGGTCACAGTTATGAAAACTTAGGACACTAAAGAGGCCGTTCTACTGACTCTGAAAAACACCAAAAGAAAGATGCCCAGGGTCCCTGCTCATCTGAGTGAATGTGCCTTAGGCATGCTGCAAGGAGGCATGAGGACTGCAGATGTGGCTAGGGCAATAAATTGCAATGTCCGTACTGTGACCGACAGCCGATCATCCTCGCAGTGGCAGACCACGTTTAACAACGCCTGCACAGGATCGGTGCATCCGAACATCACACCTGCGGGACAGGTACAGGATGGCAACAACAACTGCCCGAGTTACACCAGGAACACACAATCCCCCCATCAGTGCTCAGACTGTCCGCTATAGGCTGAGAGAGACTGGACTGAGGGCTTGTAGGCCTGTTGTAAGGCAGGTCCTCACCAGACATCACAGGCAACAATGTTGCCTATGGGCACAAACCCACCATCGCTGGACCAGACAGGACTGGCAAAAAGTGCTCTTCACTGACGAGTCGTGGTTTTGTTTCACCGGGGGTGATGGTCGGATTTGCATTTATCCTCGAAGGAATGAGCGTTACACCGAGGCCTGTACTCTGGAGCGGGATTGGTTTGGAGGTGGAGGGTCCATCATGGTCTGATGCAGTGTGTCACAGCATCATCAGACTGAGCTTGTTGTCATTGCAGGCAATCCCAACGCTGTGCGTTACAGGGAAGACATCCTCCTCCCTCCTCCAGCATGACAATGCCACCAGCCATACTGCTCGTTCTGTGCATGATTTCCTGCAAGACAGGAATGTCAGTGTTCAGCCATGGCCAGCGAAGAGCCCGGATCTCAATCCCATTGAGCACATCTGGGACCTGTTGGATCAGAGGGTGAGGGCTAGGGCCATTCCTGCCAGAAATGTCTGGGAACTTGCAGGTGCCTTGGTGGAAGAGTGGGGTAACATCTCACAGCAAGAACTTGCAAATCTGGTGCAGTCCATGTGGAAGAGATGCACTGCAGTACTTAATGCAGCTGGTGGCCACACCAGATACTGACTGTTACTATTGATTTTGACCCCCCCCCCCCTTTGTTCAGGGACACATTATTCCATTTCTGTTCAAATCAAACCAAATTATATTTTTCACATACACATGGTTACCAGATGTTAATGCGAGTGTAGCGAAATGCTTGTGCTTCTAGTTCCGACAATGCAGTAATATCCAACGAGTAATCGAACCTAACAATTTCACAACAGGTACCTTTTACACACAAGTGTAAAGGAATGAATAAGAATATGTACATAAAAAGATATGAATGAGTGATGGCCGAACGGCATAGGCAAGATGCAGTGGATGGTATGGTATAGAGTACAGTATATACATATGAGATGAGTAATGTAGGGTATGTAAACATATAAAAGTGGCATTGTTTAAAATGGCTAGTGATACATTACATCAAGATGCAGTAGATGGTATAGAGTACAGTATATACATATGAGATGAGTAATGTAGGGTATGTAAACATATAAAAGTGTCATTGCTTAAAGTGGCTAGTGATACATTACATCAAGATGGCAAGATGCAGTAGATGGTATAGAGTACAGTATATACATATGAGATGAGTAATGTAGGGTATGTAAACATTATATGAAGTGGCATTGTTTAAAGTGGCTAGTGATACATTTATTACATAAATTTTTCCATTATTAAAGTGGCTGGAGTTGAGTCAGTATGTTGGCAGCAGCCACTCAATGTTAGTGATGGCTGTTTAACAGTCTGATGGCCCTGAGATAGAAGCTGTTTTTCAGTCTCTCGGTCCCTGCTTTGATGCACCTGTACTGACCTCGCCTTCTGGATGATAGCGCCTTCATCACCACGCTGTCTGTGTGGTTGGACCATTTCAGTTTGTCCGTGATGTGTACGCCGAGGAACTTAAAACTTTCTACCCTCTCCACTACTGTCCCGTCGATGTGGATAGGGGGGTGCTCCCTCTGCTGTATCCTGAAGTCCACGATCATCTCCTTTGTTTTGTTGACGTTGAGTGTGAGGTTATTTTCCTGACACCACACTCCGAGGGCCCTCACCTCCTCCCTGTAGGCCGTCTCGTTGTTGTTGGTAATCAAGCCTACCACTGTAGTGTTGTCTGCAAACTTGACGATTGAGTTGGAGGCGTGCATGGCCACGCAGTCGTGGGTGAACAGGGAGTACAGGAAAGGGCTGAGAACGCACCCTTGTGGGGCCCCAGTGTTGAGGATCAGAGAGGTGGAGATGTTGTTACCTACCCTCACCACCTGGGGGCGGCCCGTCAGGAAGTCCAGGACCCAGTTGCACAGGGCGGGGTCGAGACCCAGGGTCTCGAGCTTGATGACGAGTTTGGAGGGTACTATGGTGTTAAATGCTGAGCTGTAGTCGATGAACAGCATTCTCACATAGGTATTCCTCTTGTCCAGATAGGTTAGGGCAGTGTGCAGTGTGATTGTGATTGCGTCGTCTGTGGACCTATTGGGGCGGTAAGCAAATTGGAGTGGGTCTAGGGTGTCAGGTAGGATGGAGGTGATATGGTCCTTGACTAGTCTCTCAAAGCACTTCATGATGACGGAAGTGAGTGCTACGGGGCGGTAGTCATTTATCTCAGTTACCTTAGCTTTCTTGGGAACAGGAACAATGGTGGCCCTCTTGAAGCATGTGGGGACAGCAGACTGGGATAAGGATTGATTGAATATGTCCGTAAACATACCAGCCAGCTGGTCTGCGCATGCTCTGAGGACGCGGCTGGGGATGCCGTCTGGGCCTGCAGCCTTGTGAGGGTTGACACGTTTAAATGTTTTGCTCACGTCGGCTGCAGTGAAGGAGAGCCCGCAGGTTTTGGTAGCGGGCTGTGTCAGTGGCACTGTGTTGTCCTCAAAGCGAGCAAAGAAGTTGTTTAGTCTGTCTGGGAGCAAGACATCCTGGTCCGCGACGGGGCTGATTTCCTTTTATAGTCCATGTTAGTCACATGTCTGTGGAACTTGTTCAGTTTATGTCTCAATTGTTGAATCTTGTTATGTTCATACAAATATTTACACATGTTAAGTTTGCTGGAGGGAAAAAACAGTTGACGTTTCTTTTTTTGCTGAGTTTATAAGACACACACTGAGTGTACAAAACATTAGGAACACCTGCTCTTTTTGTTATGACAGACTGACCATTTTAGGTGAAATCTATGATCCCTTATTGATATCGCTTGTGAAATCCACTTCAATCAGTGTATTTGAAGGGTTTGAGATAGGTTAAAGATGGATTTTTAAGCCTTGAGACATGGATTGGGTTGTTAATTTGATTCGTTATGACATTTCTCAATATTTTTATTTTTTTTAACTTGTTTGACATTTTACTGCATTGTGAGGAGCTAGTAACATAAGCATTTCACTGCACCCGCTATAACATCTGCTAAACTGTATACGTGACCAATAATCTTTGATTGATTTAACCCCCTAAAGTGTAATGTCTTTTACAAGATGTATTTTGACTTTGCTTTCCACATTGCCAAACTCAAAGATTTTCAGAAGCTAAGTGTGAAATCTCTTGAAATTAGTATTAAATCTTATAAAATTGTATCCTGTACCATTCCACCATTTTCACTTTAGTTAGGGCTATTACTCACACTCAGTTAGTATGACTAACAGCACATGATTAAATCAAACTGTTTGTCATATGCATTTCAATTCACAATTTCATTCAAACAATGTACTTGTGATAAAGTCTTTCACAGTCTGTATCATGATCTGTGCTGTGACCATAGAATTGGGGATAGAATACTGGAATGGACATGAAAGGTCTTATAAAAGGTCAGCCATTTTGGTCAGAGAGTTGGTCAACCATGGTCAGCCAGTGTGCTATGATAACTATTCTCTTACATCTGCTCCTGCCACGCCCTCTACTCCTCATCCTGTGTCTCCTTGACCTGCCTCCACTCCCTCAGTACTCTCTCCCTCTCCCTCTCTCTGTGTGTGATTGTGTGGGCGGAGACAGGTGTGCTGGAGTCAGAGCAAATTCCCACCAGCTGCAACCTGTTCCATAATCAAGACCTCTACAAATACTCAGCCCTGCCACTTCCACGCTGCTAGATCATAACCTCTGCTCAGTCAGTCTTCGGTTCTAGCCGTTTGTTACTATTTAGATCCTGTTATCCTGTTGTGCCTGTTTTCCTTGCCTGATGCTGTTTTCCTCTCCGCTACAGTTTTGCCCGCTATTACTCTGGTCCCTGTCTCCAGTCCCACGTCTCGTCATCCTGCTACTCTGTCCTGGATTCCCCACTCTACTACTCCCTTGGATTCCCCTCCGGACCTGCTTACCCTGTCCCAACCCCTCTCGCTCCAGTCTCAGCCTCCGCACCTGGTTTCCTGAAACCCGCCTGTGCTTCCCCTGACCTGCATTCCATCATCCCCCTATGTTTCAATAAATACATTGGTTACTTCATCCCAGTCTCCTCGTCTGAGTCTGATCTTGGGTTCCCCTGTTCCACTGCGCGTAACATATTCCACTTAAACTAGCCAGCCAGTTGAAGTGGAAGGGTTCCAACATTTTTTTTCATTAACTGCCAATATAACAACATTCCATTGAAACAATGCAGTCAGGCATATAATCAGTTGATGATAGGACTTAAACAAGTGGTAAATGCAACAAGTACTAACATATCATATAATACACAGCTTTCTAAGAAAACAAACATTGAGACCTTGATGGTCTATTTACATTTTAGAGGCTATTTATACAGAAAATGTGTATAAAAACGATATATACTGTATTCATAAGTATATGACAATATTGAAGGTTACCAATAACTATGTTACACAATTTCTGATATATTACATGCCTTACTATTATTTTCCTGCAAAAGTAAAAGCAGGAAATGCCTCTACTGCTACTCATTCCAATCAGACTGGTTTGGATTTCTCCCTGACCACGACTGCCATTTTCATACATTCTGGAACTGAGGGTTTATGACATAACCCCTCTAGTAATTTAATAGGATCTCTATGGCTGTGACTAGGTAGAAATATTTCACTAATCTATCCCTTAATATTGATAAAGGTCATTAGTCACGCCCAATTCTAAATACAGTAACAGTTCCAAGCAAAAAAACTGCACACAGTATATCATTCTCTAACACAATTATTAAAATAGTCTTTACCTTATAACAATGTCTGGTCTTCAATTAGATATGTGTATGGTGAGAAAATGTTTCAACATAGAGCGACCCTCCCTCGCTTGTCATGTAAGGCTTTTCGAATCAAGTTGAGCAGTGACTCAATCAGGAAGTAACAAGAGATCTAACTGTAGGACCTCATACATAGATAACGGTTATAGCTGTCACGCCCTGACCGTAGAGAGCTTTTTATGTCTCTATGTTGGTTTGGTCAGGGTGTGATTTGGGTGGGCATTCTATGTTCTTTATTTCTAGGTCTTGTATTTCTTTGTTTCTGGCCTAGTGTGGTTCCCAATCAGAGGCAGCTGTCTATTGTTGTCTCTGATTGGGGATCATACTTAGGCAGGCCTTTTCCCTCCTTCTGTGTGGGATCTTGTTCTTTGCTTGTGTGCAGCTAGTTTGCACGACGGAGCTGTTCGGTCGTCGTATTCTTTATTGTTTTGTTGGTTCGTAAGTTTCACGTTGTGAATAAAATATGTGGAACTCAAATAACGCGGCGCCTTGGTCTCATCCTTCCGACGACAACCGTTACAATAGCGCCTGAATGCATTGACTAAAACATGTCCATTAACATGACAAAGTGTCAAATGCAACAGTGAGTAATTAACAGATTAAAGGAAAGAATGTGCTAAACACAAATGCTGTAACACTTTATTTTATTCCTGAGTGTAGCCGGCCCCTTCAATGCTATCACCATCAAAAACCCCTATCGGTGTCCTTTTTTCATCTTTCAGTGGCTATGTTTTGCATGTATTAGCCTACACAGGATGTGTCTTCATTATTCTATGTATCCTTGGGGAGTGAGAGAGTACAATCTATGGAGACAACAGTAGAGAATCAGACCAAAGGCCTTGTGTAGGTCTACTATTTTCATACCACCCCTTGGTAGCTCTCATGATCTGTCTATGAAACATATCTGATATATTCATATTCTGTACTGTAGTCATATGGTCAAGAAGAAACCCTGACTTCCATGTGCAGAGTGGAGTGGTTTTGGAAATTCCAATTTAAATGATTATTATTATTATTTTTTAATGTTATTTTAATATTGCAAAATTAACATATTTAAATAGAGTAACAACAAGTGTATAGTAAGTTCTGACCTAAAGACATTGCTGTCCATTGTTTCAATGTCCCAAAAGACTACAGCTTTAGTTCATTTTGGACAAGTTTTCCCCAATATTCTAAGAGTCAGATGTATTCTTCCAGTTTTCACTTTAGTGTATACTGCCCTTCCAAGCAAAAAGGCAATAACTGCTCATAGTGTGGAACTGAGAAAAATTGCTTTTATTTACCTTGGTTTCACAGTAACCCACTGCAGTTACTGCTAATATGACCCCCATTTTCTCCGTAACACAATACAATAAAGGCAGTGTACCACATGATGAAGCATGTATTTAATGGAGCAAAAATTACATTAACTCATTTTTGACCAAATTAGCAGTTACTGCGTTTTTGCCTGGTTGGGCAGTATAGCTGTCCATGATAAACAGAAGTCAATGGTTCTTTCCTGGGTGACTCAGGAGTTCTGGTCTTCCACAAAGGCTGGGTTACACATCTCTCCCCTGTTAAGACAGAATCTGCTGGTCTGAGGGCATATGGCCAGGTGGATGTAACGGATGCAGCTGCTCCTAGCGAGATGCTCCAGCTTGTTCCCGGCACAGCCATGCTTGGGGACCGCCAACAAATCCTCTTCCTGTTTGGCCAGGAAGTCCTCCAGCTTGGCCTTGTCCTCCTTGCGGCTGCCCCAGGACAGCTTCCCAAGAGGGTGGGACATGTAGCCGCTGGATACTCTGTTTCCCATGGGACAGGAGGAGGTTACTGAAGACAGGTAGAGGGGTAGTCTGTGGATCACAGAGCACATGAGATATGGAAGTTAAACACACTGTAATCAGTGTCATGTGAGGAAAAAGGACATATACTGGTGCTAGTTGTTAAACCCACTTACAAATGCTGCCTGCCAACAATTGTACGAATGTGTTGAGGGTAAGATGTCATGAAAACATAATTGAGCCATAAAAACTGCAGCAATGTAATTTATTACCAGTGGTTTTGCCTCCGTGGTCAGCAACTGATGGAGAAGTGGGTGACTTACTCTGTTTATGGCAGAGGTCCTGTGGGCCTTAGAGAGGTGTGAATGGGCCTAGTCGCCATCAAACAAAAGGTTTCACTCAAATCTATTTTGACAAGATGAATGTATCAATCAGAGGATATCTGATTAGTTGAAACAATACCACTTCTCTTCATCATTGCTGATGAATGCATTTGGCTCTCAATCAATTTAAGATTGGTGGTACAAAATAATGGGGAAAAGCACAGGTATTTCAAAATATGTAACTTATAAACTTGCAAATATTGTAAAAATGTGTGGGAAAATTAGAGAAGGTGATATACACGCAACTGGCAAGTGGCTAGCGTGGGGCCCAGCATGATGACTCAATCACGATTTAAGACATTGTTTGGATGGCTGACCATTTGTGGACTATCACAGGGGTCAAACAAAGCTTATCTGTGGCAATCTCAAGGAAGGGAGGTTCCCACAGAAGTTCTGGTAGCACGGACACTGTTGGAGCTGTGAAGACAGATGAAAACATGAAATCGACTAAATGAATGTTACTGTGTGAATTGAATTGTCATGTTTGGATAGTTTCAAGAGTTAATAAAGAGCTATGCATGTTGATATATTTTATTGTACTTTTTAAACTGGGTGGTTCGAGCCCTGAATGCTGATTGGCCGAAAGCCGTACATCAGTACATCAGACTGTATACCACGGGTATGACAAAACATGTATTTTTACTGCTCTAATTACGTTGGTAACCAGTTTATAATTGTAATAAGGCACCTTGGGAGTTTGTGGTATTTTGCCAATATACCACGCTGAGGGCTGTATCCAGGCACTCTGCGCTGCGTCGTGCGTAAAAACATCCCTTAGTCGCGGTATATTGGCCATATACCACACCCCCTCTGGTCTTCTTGCTTTTAAGTAAGTGCTATTGATGTTTTGTTACAGGGAAACTGTGTTATTTTGTTCGTCGGATGGCAGATACGTAGCTCATAGAGGCACAGGGGTGTGCTCCTATCATTTCAAATTAGTTGATTAGAATCTTGGTGTGTTGTTCCTGTCTTTTGTTTTTACTAGCAAGTTGCCAATAAATGTTAATAGAGGTTGGGAGTGAGTTTCTGCTTGAAATTGGTTAGATTCCTCCAGAGACGCACAGGGCCTCTTGCATTTATTCACATAATATTGGAGTCAGATTGATGAATGTAGTTTATTATTATATTCAACATAATTTCTACATAATGGCTGGATGATTTCTACACCTAATATTGGTGCATTGGATTTGTTCACATTTTAGTCCTCTACTCCTCTTGCTCATCATTCATATTTCACATAAACATATGTAATACCTTCCACAAACCAACAGGAGGAGACGTGGTGATTTACAGAGGCCACCACAACCTGAGAACAGGAAGACAAGTGGAGACAGCAGCTCCTTGGTGACAAATAATTACTTCTGCTTGACCTTTATATTCTTTGAGTACTTATAGTTGATATCTGAAGTTGATTTATGACAACAGAGGTGTGTTTTTCCCCGCACAGTAGATCAATGTGAAGCAGAGTGTCCCAGTAAGAACATAAACTGTGGTAGAAAAAGGATGAAAAATAACTCAAAGTAGATTGGGAGATTCAGGAACAAACATTACAGACTATATTAAAACGCAATGAAACACAGATATTTTTATTTGATCACATTTACACGGTTCATATTTCATCAGCAATAAAATGCTAATTAATTACTTAAAAATCATACAATGTGATTTTCTGGATTTTTGTTTTAGATTCCGTCTCTCACAGTTGAAGTGTACCTATGATAACAATTACAGACCTCTACATGCTTTGTAAGTAGGAAAACCTGCAAAATCGGCAGTGTTTCAAATACTTGTTCTCCCCACTGTATATAACATTTAGTTTGCAGGAAGAATTTTGAATAAGAATTTGAATGGAAAAACTTGAATCAAGCGTTGTTTTGCATATATCAGTTCATAAACCCCGTGCCATGGAATCAGCACATCGAAAATCTCTTCCCAACTATTTTGCAACCTATATGGCGCCGCAGTCAACATTTTGGTCCTCAAATAAAACTGATAATTTTTTTTGTCAAATATATTTTTTGACAGTATTGTTGTTCTTTAATAAAGGCAGACAAACGAGTTCCTTACCTTCTTCCACTTGCGTCCTCCATTTTTGCGGTAATTCTGCAATCAGCTTATTGTAATTTTGGGTAGAGCAAACATTTCCATATGCAGAAGTATGTGGACACACCTTCAAATTAGTGGATTTGGCTATTTCAGCCACACCCATTTCTAACAGGTGTATACAATTGAGCACACAGCCATGCAATCTCCATATACAAAGATTTGCAGTAGAATGGCCTTACTTTAGAGCTCAGTGACTTTCAACGTGGCACCGTCATAGGATGCCACTTTTCCAACAAGTCAGTTCGTAAAATTTCTGCCCTGCTAGAGCTGCCCCGGAAGCGTCTAGGAGCAACAACGGCTCAGCCGTGAACTGGTGGTTCCAAATCTCCTCTGGAAGCAACGTCAGGACAATAACTGTTCATCGGGAGCTTCATGAAATGTGTTTCCATGGCCGAGCAGCCACACACAAGCCTAAGATCACCATGCGCGATGCCGAGCGTTGGATGGTGTAAAGCTTGCCGCCATTGGAGTCTGGAGCAGTGGAAATGCGTTCTTTGGAGTGATGAATCACGCTTCAACATCTGGCAGTCCGACAGACGAATCTGGGTTTGACAGATGCCAGGAGTACGCTACCTGCCCCATTGCAAAGTGTCAACTGTACAGTTTGGCGGAGGAGGAATTCTGGTCTGGGGCTGTTTTTCATGGTTCGTGCTCAGCCCCTTAGTTCCAGTGAAGGGAAATCTTAATGCTACAGTGTACAATGACATTCTAGACGATTCTGTGCTTCTAACTTTGTGGCAACAGTTTTGGGAAGGCCCTTGCCTGTTTCAGCATGACAATGCCCCCAGGCACAAAGCGCGGTCAATAGAGAAATGGTTAAGATTAGTGTGGAAGATCAGCACAGAGCCCTGACCTCAACCCCATTGAACACCTTTGGGAGGAATTGGAACGCTGACTATGAGCCAGGCCTAATCGCCCAACATGGGTGCTGACCTTACTAATGCTCTTGTGGCTGAATGGAAGCAAGTCCCCGCAATAATGTTCCAACATCTAGCAGAAAGCCTTCCCAGAAGAGTGGAGGTTGTTATAGCAGCGAAAGTGGGGACCAACTCCATATTGATGCCATGATTTTGGAATGAGATATTGAACTCGTAGGTGTCCACATACTTTTGGTCATGTTTGTTAACTGCACATGTGACATAACTCCACCTTTCCTATTCATAATATCATTAACAAAGACAATTTCTTTGTAAAAAAAAAAGTACTTTTTTTTAATCAATTAGTATATTTGAATTTAACCATATTATGTTGTAATATTTGTTGTGTCTTTTCTGGAGGATGAAACTGGAATTGCAACCAGCTTTGTATGGCTTGTTATAGAAAGGACAATATTTTGAAAAAGGTTCCATTTTCAAGTAAGTGAAAGTGAAAGGTTGTAATCTGGATAAAGGAAAAAAGGCAATGTTTTAACAAGGGGTGATCCATTCTTACTAATCTACTGGAGAACCAGTTCTGCTTTAAGTATAACTTTTGTATGACTGATGCTTTTAGTGAGAGGTTTAATGCATTAATATTGAATAATTTTAGCCCCCCGAACTCATATTCATTATATAAATAACAAAGAGCTGCAGTCGGTTTTAGAATGGGTGGCAAGTAATAAGATAGTACTGTCACGCCCTGATCTGTTTCACCTGTCCTTGTGCTTGTCTCCACCCCCTTCCAGGTGTTGCCCATCTTCCCCACTTATCCCCTGGGTTTTCTGTCTGTCTGTGCCAGTTTGTCTTGTTTGTCAAGCCAACCAGCATTTTGTTTCTCAGCGGCCTGCGGTGCCCCCCCCCCCCCCCCAGTCGCTCTTTTCTTGCCCTCCTGGTTTTTGACCATTGCCTGTCCTGACTCTGAGCCCGCCTGCCTGACCACTCTGCCTGACCCTGCCTGTCGTACTGTACCTTGGACCCACTACTCTGGATTATCGACCCCTGCCTGCCTTGACCTGTTGTTGGCGTGCCCCGGTTGTTACAATAAACATTGTTACTTCAACACAGTCTGCACTTGGGTCTTACCTGAAACCTGATAACTACTAAATATTTCAAAAACTTAAAGCATTGTATTTGGGACAAACCATTCACTAAACCCTAAACCTCAACTAAATCTTGAAATGAATATTGTGGATTTTTTCAAATGTATTTATTCATTGCCTTATTGGAGGGGGAAGGAGGTTGTGAGAATAGTCAGCTCATCTATTCAGTAATTAATATGCTTTAATTTACAGAATTCATCTTGTTCATCAATTAGGCATTGGAAATACATTAACACTTTACACATCCAGTGACATTTAATTTCAAGTATATTTCTGCCATGTTAAAAATGGGATTCAATAGCCTTTATGTTGTACAGAATGTTAAAATAATGTGAAAGCTAACAATGCCAATGATTTGAAGCAATGTACAACACTTGCTTAGATTGGCAGATGCCTTGCCAAACATCCATGCCTCACTGACTCACAGGGCCTTGAAGAGAGAAGTGGATGGGTGTGGGTGTGTGTAGGGGTTATGGGATGGGTGTGGGTTGTGGGTGTGTTTTTTTTACGAGAGCTGTCCCTAAAATGAAATGGCTATAGTGCATTCCACAGGTGGCTGCAGCATTACACTAGTGGGGGTGGAGGGGTTGAGTTAATCCTACACAATGTGAAGCCCCAAGGGAGCGTCTAACGAAAGGGGCTATTCAATAAAATCCATTATTAATACACACAACCGGTAGATAGGGTAGACTGGGGAGATGGGGGGTGTGGACAATGACAGGGAGGCTCCTGTTACGATGGAACTAATAAATAGAACGAGGCAATGTCCAGAAGAGGAAAGGGGAGGGGAAAGGAGGGGAGGGGAGGTAAGGAGGTGAAGGCAAGGTGTCTCTCAGTGGAACAGGGCCACAGAGACCATGGATGTCAGCAGGAGCAGGAGGCTCAGTCCGATGCTCTGGGCGTTGTTACATAGGTTTCCCTCGCAGCACTTCATTTCAATGCCCATGGTGGGCCCCAGTGCTCCTGACATGTCTCCCACACAGATGCTCTTGGAGGCACATCCCTTCATTGTCATCTTCTCGCCACCCACGTTCACTAGCAGCACACATAAGACAATATTACTGATATTCTCAAGACTCAATGCTTCAAAGGCCAGTCAACTCCTGATAAGTGCACATTGGATAAAACTTTCAGCCCATTCCGTTATGGAATACACCAGGGGGTGCCGATTCTGTAGGTACCAGATTACATTTGGACCTGCGAAATATGAAGCTATACCGTCCACTAGGGGCAAAGTGAGTGCCTATTACCATCTAGTAGGCTTGCTAGGATGTTGTCGTTGGGGATGGGGTGTTTAAGCTGCAGGCTCTGGCTCTGAGGGTCGTGTGTTCAATTCCAGTGCTAGGCACTCAGTAGTTTTTTTTAAGCCTTTCCCAAACCTTAACCCTTAACTTAACCACTTGGAGTTAAGTGTTTAAGCGGGAAACTTTCAGTGCACTAAACATTCAATTAAAATACTGTACATGAAGTTTTTACTTGCTCAGGGTAACTGCATGCTATCAGAGACCAAGACTATATAATCACACAGAATATCAAGCACTCCTCATCAGAGTAGGCCTATTATCATACATTTGAGATGAGCAGACTCATTTTGTATTATTCTGTACGTAAATCTGAGAACTCAAGTTAGTATGAAATGTTACCTTTCATATAGTATGAATTAATTTGTGGATGTCCCTCATCCATTTTGTATAATATGTTACAAATTGCAATTCGTACAATACGTTACAAATTGCAATTCGTACAATATGTTATGAATTTTCAAAATATGCAATATGTTACGAATTTACTAAACATATGATATGTTACAAATTCCAATTTGTTGTTGCTATCATTACCTATGTGGCTAGTTGGCTAATCTTATCTTAAAGCACTAGGGGTTAGGGTTAAGAGTTAGGGCAAAGGTTATCTAAAAGGATTAGGGGAAAGGTTAGTTAACATGCTAAGTAGTTGCTAACTAGCTAAAATGCTAAAGTTGTAAGTGATGAGATACAAACATGCACCCTTTGGGTTGCTAGATGTTCGCATTATATGCCCACCCATCCACCCTCCTTACGTGTTTGCCTTAAGTAACATTCTATCTGATGTAATTATACCAAACATAACATATTATCCAAATTATGGGTGTCCCGGAATTACGTTTACTATGTTATGTCTAGTCTATGAGATCAGTCAGAGACTAAAGGAAGAGGCTTTAGGAATGTAAAGAATGTGCGGATAACGGCGCGCCATTAATCTGACACACACTACCTATTGTTGAGATACAGCGGTCCTCGTCTCCCACACAGCTCAGAGCGCTCGTGCAGTCCGTTCCGGTACAGGTGAAGCACTTCTTGCCATTTGGGGTGGTTTCAGTAGATTCTACAGGATAGGTGATTCCACTTTTCACTCCCAGCTAACCACAAACCAAAATAGCTTCATTCTATTCCTTATAACAGCCTAATTCAATTATTCCTCTGTTGAAAACACTTGGCAGCTGTTAAATCATTTCGCTAAATAATCGTTTGGTTGTATTTCATTTTTAGGTAGACATGCCAATTTAAGAATTGAGTTCAAGTCTAATTCATAAACTCAAACTTTCCTCATAGAACTATCAATTAAAACAATTCATTTCAACTCCTTTCAACATGGTATCAAATCGAATGTTTTAATATTAGCATTTATTGACGCTACCAGACAATACATTCTAATTGAGATAGTTACCAGGGACGCTTTGGGAGTTGCAGAGGTCTGTATTGCAGCATGTGCTGGCGATCATAGTGCGCGTCATTCCGAAATTCACCGATGCAGTGAGACACTGTGCAGGCACCGAGCAAGACTTCATGTTCACATCGGATACTTTTGTACCACCTGGAAAAAGAAAGAAGAGGTCGAGACAAGCAAAAAAAATACAGGTAAAAAAACTACTAAATGTTTGTTTTGTCGTCAGGCTAAAACTTGTGAGCTAAATTAACCTGCCTTTAATTTACCCATATAGGATGTAATCCGCGTGTTTCCACATTGGGTTGGACAGTCAGTCTCCTTATCCGTGCATGCTCCCGATTCTCCCGGTGTGCACTCAAAGCACTTGAGTGAATATGCTGAGAAGGTGAAAAGTTACAGCATCCCATTACTTGAAATTCCGTTCATAAATTATCAGGGATATAATAGACTAAAATGTGGACACTTTGTTCATTGGCTGAAATGCATTTGTCGTTCGGTAAATTGATCAATGCTGTTGAAGTTAGATGTATTGCATCTTCATTATAGTTCTAAACTGTTTGCTATAGGCTAAACTGAAATTACAAAAACGTATAATAATTGCTGAACTTGATCTTCAAAGCAGTAATAAGTAATTTAAAAAAGATATGGTCTATATATATATATATATATATATATATAGACATTTAAAATAAATGATAATTAAAATGCAATTTAACCGTAGGCTATAGCCTAAATTGTTTCTTACCTTTGGGGAGTAGCAAGCTCACGAGGATAGGTACAATAAGGTACATTTTGACTTGGAGCTGAAGGAGGTGAAATGATTTAGTGTGTGTCGAGTTACAGCATTTATCTGTTATCATTTAGAGGTGTGGTATGTTTGTCGAGAAGCATCCACACTCAGAGCTCGAAATCCAATGTGTTCAATACTTGAGCTTTGAATACAGTGTTCTGTTGCGAAACATACCATTTGTAGAATGTGGCAATTTCTTGAATTTTCACATTTAGTTTTCTGTGTTTTTCCAGCCTGGAATTAAAATGCATTCCCTTTTTACTGTTTTTCACTGCTCAATGTTCTGTAAAAACATTCACAATTTCAAAATAAAAAAATACATGTAAAAAAATATAATTTTATTTTTGGATAGGCCTCCACCAACTTTGCACACATCTTTCACAATTTTTCAAAGTCAATCAAGTTGTTTGCAGATCATTGCAGTCAAAAATATGTCAGCCCCATTGTGAATATGATTTTATTCCTTTTTATTTATGTTGTTGTGTTTACTGTTGTTAAATCTGTCTTTTGTCTTTGGCAATGAGAAAATACTGATTTAATAACAGAAAATAAAACAAGTTAAATTATAGTCACAAAGGCGGTATAGGTGACTCAGGAGTTTCCACTGTCTTGTCTGGGTAAGAAACAGTTTTCTTTCAATAAGAAAGTGTGGTTTTGGACTTGTGTTTTGTGTTATAGTCCTGCTAAAAGGAGAAAGTATCTCCCAGTGTCAGGTCTCAAGCAGACTGGATCAGGCCTAAAGGCATCAGCATGCTTCAGATCGTCTGGCGGCTAGCCAAAGTCGGGTAGGTGAACAAAATGAGTGTGCTTGCATACTCCAAGACCTTCACTTGAAAAAAGAAAAATCAATCAATCAATCAAATGTATTTATAAAGCCCTTCTTACATCAGCTGATGTTACAAAGTGCTGTACAGAAACCCAGCCTAAATCCCCAAACAGCAAGCAATGCAGGTGTAGAAGCACGGTGGCTAGGAAAAACTCCCTAGAAAGGCCAGAATCTAGGAAGAAACCTAGAGAGGAACCCGTCTATGAGGGGTGGCCAGTCCTCTTCTGGCTGTGCTGGGTGGAGATTATAACAGAACATGGCCAAGATGTTCAAATGTTCATAAATGACCAGCATGGTCAAATAATAGTAATCACAGTGTAACGACTTTCTTCCTGAGATGAAGGAGAGGACCAAAATGCAGCGCGGTTAGTGTTCAACATGTTTAATTGAACATAAACGGTGAAACACTTACAACAATACAAAAACAACAAATGTGAAAATCGAGACAGTCCTATCTGGTGCAGAACACAAACACAGAGACAGGAAACAAACACCCACAAAATCCCAACACAAAACAAGCCTCCTATATATGAGTCTCAATCAGAGACAACGACTACCATCTGTCTCTGATTGAGAACCCACACTAGGCTGACATAGAAACAGACAAACTAGACACACAACATAGAATTCCCACCCAGCTCACGTCCTGACCAACTAAACACATACAAAACAACAGAAAACAGGTCAGGAACGTGACAGAACCCCCCCTCAAGGTGCGAACTCCGGGCGCACCCCTAAAACTCAAGGGGAGGGTCTGGGTGGGCATCTGTCCGCGGTGGCGGCTCCGGCGGTGGACGAGGGCACCACTCCACCATTGTCTTTGTCCACCTCCTTAGCGTCCCTTGAGTGGCGACCCTCGCCCCCGACCATGGTCCAGGAACCTTCACCAACTCCCCTCTACAATAGAGGAGACAACTCAGGACAGAGAGGTAGTTCAGGACAAAGAGGTAGCTCAGGACAGAGAGGTAGCCCAGGACAGAGAGGTAGCCCAGGACAGAGAGGTAGCTCCGGACTGAGTGGCAGCTCCGGACTGAGTGGCAGCTCCGGACTGAGTGGCAGCTCCGGACTGAGTGGCAGCTCCGGACTGAGTGGCAGCTCATGACTGAGTGGCAGCTCATGACTGGAGGGCAGCTCATGACTGGAGGGCAGCTCATGACTGGAGGGCAGCTCATGACTGTAGGGCAGCTCATGACTGTAGGGCAGCTCTGGCAGCTCCTGACTGGCTGGCGTCTCTGGCGGCTCCTGACTGGCTGGCGTCTCTGGCGGCTCCTGACTGGCTGGCGTCTCTGGCGGCTCCTGACTGGCTGGCGTCTCTGGCGGCTCCTGACTGGCTGGCGTCTCTGGCGGCTCCTGACTGGCTGGCGTCTCTGGCGGCTCCTGACTGGCTGGCGTCTCTGGCGGCTCCTGACTGGCTGGCGTCTCTGGCGGCTCCTGACTGGCTGGCGTCTCTGGCGGCTCCTGACTGACGGACGGCTCTAGCGGCTCCTGACTGACGGACGGCTCTAATGGCTCGGGATAGACGGGCGGCTCTAATGGCTCGTGGCAGACGGATGACTCAGATGGCGCTGGGCAGACGATGGCTCAGACGGCGCTGGGCAGACGGATGGCTCAGACGGCGCTGGGCAGACGGATGGCTCAGACGGCGCTGGGCAGACGGATGGCTCAGACGGCGCTGGGCAGACGGATGGCTCAGACGGCGCTGGGCAGACGGATGGCTCAGACGGCGCTGGGCAGACGGATGGCTCAGACGGCGCTGGGCAGACGGATGGCTCAGACGGCGCTGGGCAGACGGACGGTTCAGACGGCGTTGGGCAGACGGGCAGTTCAGGCGCCGCTGGGCAGACGGGCAGTTCAGGCACCGCTGGGCAGACGGCAGACTCTGGCCGGCTGAGACGCACTATAGGCCTGATGCGTGGTGCCGGAACTGGAGGTACCGGGCTGAGGGCACGCACCTCAGGGCGAGTGCGGGGAGGAGGAACAGGGCTCTGGCGATGCACTGGAAGCCTGGTGCGTGGTGTAGGCACTGGTGGTACTGGGCTGGGGCGGGAAGGTGGCGCCGGATATACCGGACCGTGAAGGAGGACACGCGCTCTTGAGCACCGAGCCTCTCCAACCTTACCAGGTTGAATGGTCCCCGTAGCCCTGCCAGTGCGGCGAGGTGGAACAACCCGCACTGGGCTATGCAGGCGAACCGGGGACACCACCTGTAAGGCTGGTGCCATGTACGCCGGCCCGAGGAGACGTACTGGAGGCCAGATACGTTGGGCCGGCTTCATGACATCCAGCTCGATGCCCAACCTAGCCCTCCCAGTGCGGCAAGGTGGAATAGCCCGCACTGGGCTAAGCACGCGTACTGGGGACACCGTGCGCTTTACCGCATAACACGGTGTCTGACCAGTACGACGCCCTCTCACTCCACGGTAAGCCCGGGGAGTTGGCTCAGGTATCCAACCCGGCTTCGCCACACTCCCCTTTAGCCTCCCCCCAAGAAATTTTTGGGTGAGCCTCTCGGGCTTCCAGCCTCTCTTACGTGCTGCCTCCTCAATCCACCGCTCCTGGGCTGTGGCTGCCTCCTTCTCCCGAGAGCGGCGATTCTCTCCAACCCTTCCCCAGGGTCCTTTTCCGTCCATGATCTCCCAAGACCATTCCTCCTGTGTCCAGTAGTCCTGTGTACTGGGCCGCTGCTGCTCCCCGTTGCTACGCTGCTTGGTCCGGGTTTGGTGGGTGTTTCTGTAACGACTTTCTTCCTGAGATGAAGGAGAGGACCAAAATGCAGCGCGGTTAGTGTTCAACATGTTTAATTGAACATAAACGGTGAAACACTTACAACAATACAAAAACAACAAATGTGAAAATCGAGACAGTCCTATCTGGTGCAGAACACAAACACAGAGACAGGAAACAAACACCCACAAAATCCCAACACAAAACAAGCCTCCTATATATGAGTCTCAATCAGAGACAACGACTACCATCTGTCTCTGATTGAGAACCCACACTAGGCTGACATAGAAACAGACAAACTAGACACACAACATAGAATTCCCACCCAGCTCACGTCCTGACCAACTAAACACATACAAAACAACAGAAAACAGGTCAGGAACGTGACACACAGTGGTTGTAGAGGGTGCAACAGGTCAGCACCTCAGGAGTAAATGTCAGTTGGCTTTTCCCCAAGGGGGTCGCCAACCCAGACAGGAATATCACGTCACTGACTCAACCCACTCAAGTGACGCACCCCTCCTAGGGAAGGCATGGAAGAGTACCAGTAAGCCAGTGACTCAGCCCCTGTAATAGGGTTTGAGGCAGAGAATCCCAGTGGAGACCGTAGCATACGTGTAGGTATGTACGGCAGGACCAAATCGGAAAGACAAGTAGTTGCAAGCCCATGTAATGCTTTGTAGGTTAGCAGTAAAACCTTGAAATCAGCCCTTGCCTTGACAGGAAGCCAGTGTAGAGAGGCTAGCACTCGAGTAATATGATCACATTTTTTGGTTCTAGTCAAGATTCTAGCTGCCGTGTTTAGCACTAACTGAAGTCTATTTAGTGCTTTATCCGGGTAGCCGGAAAGTAGAGCATTGCAGTAGTCTAACCTAGAAGTGACAAAAGCATGGATACATTTCTCTGCAAAAAGTGGCAATAGTACTGTTTGTCCATTTTGAAACGCCGTAGTCAGAATTAATCTAACATAACTCAAGAAATCTGTCATTAATGTAAATTGTTTCAGAAAACTAGGTGTATGTCGCACATCACTACTTCACAGGAGAGGCATTTGAAGTTCATTTTTATTTTTTTCATAAAAATGCATTTTTTGGCAGAAATGCCTTCTGGAACATTTCATGTGCCTTAAGAACAAACATGTATGCCATCTGTATATACAAGATAAATTACGAGCGTAGTTGGTTTAGCCACGGGAAAAGACAGGAACCTTCCCACTAGCAATGATTGGCTGAGATAATGGATGGGCTGGACATGCCAAGATATGAGTTCAGATTGGTCTAAAGCAAAAGAGAACACAGAAGGCTGTTGTATAAAACACCTGTCTGGATTACATCTTCAAACTAAGGGCAACCATGGCATCTGTGACAGAGAGGGAGAAGTGTTCATCCATGTATACGGGTAAGAGAGTCTAACTAGCTACATTTTCAGATATTATACATTTCTAATTTTGTCAGAAAGTTGTTTTCATTGCAAATTAAAGAGTACCGTTAGCTAGCTAGCTATCATTAGCTGGCTGGCTTACTAGCTAACGTTATGTGCATGATCTGTGTAGTAATGTTATTCGTATCTCAAAGTCATTTGCATTGCTAGTTATAGCTTAATGCTAGCTAACTAACATTGAACCTAGCTAGTTGGTTAGCTTTAGCTACCTATAGATTCATGAAGGGTAGTAAAGTTATGAGTTGGCATTATGGTTAATTGTTTAGCTAGCTAGCTACATGTCTAAACAAAAGACTCCACTATGCAAGTAACCATTTCACTGTACCGTTTACACCTTCTAACAAGCTAGAAACTAACCAAAACATTGTTTATAAAGTTGCTTTTTGTTGCCTGGTTTGCTAGATTGACACATACTGAATTCATTTTTAAACGGATGGGTTTATTCGTGTTAAATTGCACCAGTTATTCTATTTTAGACCCACAGGCTGCTGATGTCATGCAGCCTGTCGATTTTGTAATTATACTTTAATTACAACGACAAGTTTGATGTTGGACGACAATAGAATGTTCATGATGTCTCTGTGATAACTGTATACAGACATGTTGATAGAAGTAGTATAAACCATTCTTGATCTTAAAATCTTTGGTTGTACACTAACATACTCACTGTTTGGTGCAGTATTTCTCAATAAAAAAAATTGCATGAAAATGAGTGGAGAAATTTTGAGGGTTACTCAATTAAGTTTTGTGTTGGCTTTGCCCCAAATATAATACTTTGTATTTTGGCTTTTTTGCAGTACTAAGTGCCATGCTGCAAACATGATGCATGCTTTGGAATGGGTTTCTCAGCACAGGCTTTCACTCTGTCATACAGGCCAGTGTGAAGCGACTGCGATATTGTTGATTCATATCATGAATCTTGTTCTGGAGACAGCTCTGCATAGTGGTCACTTGCTGGCACCCTAACTTTAACCCTCACCACACTACTAACCCTAATGCCTAACTACATGTACATATTACCTCGACTAACCTGTAACCCCGCACATTGACTCGGTACAGGTGCCCACTGTATATATAGCCTCGTTATTTTTATTGTTTAACTTTTTTTTAACCTTAGTTTATTTAGTAAATATTTTCTTAACTCTTATTTTTCTTAAAAATGCATTGTTGGTTAAGGGCTTGTAAGTAAGCATTTCATGGTAAGGTCTACACCTGTTGTATTCGGCGCACGTGACAAATAACATTTGATTTGACTACTAACTACTACTAAATTAAGACCAACAAGCAAGTTATTTACAATAGAAGACATTTTGACAGAACACAGACTTGAATTGTATGACTATGCATGGCATGAGACTAATGGATTTGTTTACTGTGTTCTACTGTTTTCTTAGTTATTTGCTTCTTGATACACAGTCTCTGAGAGAGACATTTGGACAGGAGTTAATGTTGACCTGATGAGCAATGAGGAGGATGGCCTGCAAAACGGCAAACCAGTATGGCTTTGTCAAGAAATACAGAGCTGCTCAGAGCGGGACCATAGCTACTTGGCGAGCCACACCACACGGATCATGTCTGGGGACTTTTCGTCAAGGCAACATAGATCCCATGGGCCCCTCAACACTATAGCAGCACTTTAACCCTAATTGATATTTGCCATGGGCAAAGCTGGATGACTCATGTCATCTCTCCCCCCTTAACCCATGTATGCAGGTAAGAACCACATTCGAAATTCAAAGATTAATGAAAGTATTTTCAAAAGAATCAAGCAGAGTACTGGCAGGAGTCATCCAGCTTGGCCCAGGTCGCCTCCATGGGGGTTACTTTAGTTTCAGGCCCTGCTTAGACTAAATCAAATCACATGTTTTATACAACAGGTGTATATCTTACCTTGAAATGCTTACTTACAAGCCCTTAACCAACAATGCAGTTCAAGAAATAGAGTCAAGAAAATATTTACTAAATAAACTAAAGTAATTTTTTCACTATAAAATAACACAATAAAAGAACATGTAGGTAGCGGTAAAGTGACTATGCATAGATAATAAACAGTGAGTAGCAGCAGCATAAAAACAAAGGGGGGGTGCATTGTTCAGCAGTCTTATGGCTTGGGGGTAGAAGCTGTTAAGGAGCCTTTTGAACCTAGACGTGGCGCTCCGGTACCGCTTGCCGTGCGACAGCAGAGAGAACAGTCTATGACTTGGGTGACTGGAGTCTTTGACTATTCTTTGGGTCTTCCTCTGACACCGTCTAGTATATAGGTCCTGGATGGCAGGAAGCTTGGCCCCAGTGATGTACTGGGCATACGCACTACCCTCTGTAGCACCTTGTGGTCGGATGCTATACCAAAATCGAATCAAATTTTATTGGTCACATACACATGGTTAGCAGATGTTAATGCGAGTGTAGCGAAATGCTTGTTCTTCTAGTTCCGACAGTGCAGTAATATTGTTGTAGAAAAGGCAACATTTTTACATCCGTTCTCAGAACATTTCAAAAACTTTGAACGGTCAGGAAACATAAGGCTTCATTCCCAGAACCAATTGGAAACAAAAAACGTACATTCCCACAACTTCCAAGGAACCAAATGTGCTAGCGGGGAAGTGCCTGGCCACAAACAGGATGCATGCTTTAGAATGGGTTTTTCAGTGCATACTTTCACTGTTTTCACTCTGTCTTACAGGCCAGTGTGAAGCAACTGCGGAGTTGCTGATCCATCCCAACACAGGTTAGCGTTTTTTGTCATGAATCTTGTTCTGGAGGCAGCTCTGCATAGTGGTCACTTGCTGGCACCCTAACTTTAACCCTGACCACACTACGAACTCTAATGCCTAACCCTAATCTTAAATTAAGACCAAAAAGCACATTTTGGTTTTCATGAATTTTTACAATATAGCCAATTTTGACTGTGCAGCTGGCCCATGTTGCCAAAATAGCTCAGTTCTGCCTCAATGAGAAGACTCATGATATAAAATACAGTATATACCTGCTATCCAGACACAGTTTAGTTTCTCTAACCTCAGCCATAGTAGCTGTGACAAAATGAGCATCTGTGTTTAATTACATATTTTTAGATGATACTGTACCAGAAAGCCAAAGAATGGGTTTGAGAAGGAAATTATCAGGGCTGGATACATCCCAAAACAATTCCTGAATGTCAATCTTATGGAGGAAGTCAGGAAGGCTGTTGAGAATGCAAGAGTAGCAGCAAGCAAAGCAACATGAAATGAGGGGCTTCCTAATGAGGCACTAGTTTCCTAATTTACTGCCAGTTTTATTCTCAAAATGGTATCCCCATAATCACTGCTTTTGGTGTACGCACCCACAATTTCCTCTCCCGCTACAGTGTATACGTTCTCTTTTGCCTACTTTGAGTGCTGACATCTTGTCTTTGTCTGGTGGCCAGGTGTGTGTTATTATTTTGTGTACCTCCAAATAACTCCTCTTCAGTTACTCACAACAAGTAAGTTCTCAACATTTCTGCCTCATATTGACCCAATCATAGCCACTTCCTTTGTCTCCATGCGTCAGACATGCTGTTTACAGTATCTCTCGCACTGGTTTTTGGTCTGCCCGTCTATGCCAACCTACATCTGGTTCTTGTAACTGTTTGTGATTGTGGTCTGCATACCCATCTCCCTGAGCATGAATAAGCCCATGTATGGACACCAAGCCCCCTATAGGGTGTTTGTCTTGTGCCTAGAGGCTGACAGCTGTTCATCATCCAGACAGGAAACACAGTGGCAAGTCTAGTGACGACTGCACAAGGAAATATGTCCAACAGACCAACCGGGACATTGAAACAAATGTAAATTGATATTTCAAAGTATTTAAATGTCCAATGCAGCCGTTTTCTCTCAATATCAAATAATTTCTGGATTGTTTTCAATTAAAATGGTTTAAAAAAAATAAAAAAAATAAATAACCTTTATTTAACCAGGTAGGCCAGTTGAGAACAAGTTCTCATTTACAACTGCGACATGGCCAAGGTAAAGCAAAGCAGTGCGGCAAAAAACAACAGAGTTACACATGGGATAAACAAACGTACAGTCAATAACACAATAGAAAATCTGTATACAGTGTGCAAATGAAGCAAGGAGGTAGTGCAATAAATAGGCCATAGTGGCGAAGTAATTACAACTTAACAATTTACACTGGCGTGATAGAAGTGCAGATGAGGATGTGCAAGTAAAAATACTGGTGTGCAAAAGAGCAGCAAAAAAACAAATATGGGGATGAGGTAGGTAGTTGGTTGGATGGGCTATTTACAGATCGGCTGTGTACAGCTGCAGCGATCGGTAAGCTGCTCTGACAGTCGATGCTTGAAGTTAGTGAGGGAGATATGAGTCCCCAACTTCAGTGATTTTTGCAATTCGTTCCAGTAATTGGCAGCAGAGAACTGGAAAGAAAGGCGGCCAAAGGAGGTGTTGGCTTTGGGGATGACCAGTGAAATATACCTGCTGGAGCGTGTGCTACGGGTGGGTGTTGCTATGGTGACCAGTGAGCTGAGATAAGGCGGAGCTTTACCTAGCAAAGACTTATAGATGACCTGGAGCCAGTAGGTTTGGCGAAGAATATGTAGCGAGGACCAGCCAACGAGAGCATGCAGGTCGCAATGGTGGGTAGTATATGGGGCTTTGGTGACAAAACGGATGGCACTGTGATAGACTGCATCCAATTTGCTGAGTAGAGTGTTGGAGGCTATTTTGTAAATGATATCGCCGAAGTCAAGGATCGGCAGGATAGTCAGTTTTACGAGGGTATGTTTGGCAGCATGAGTGAAGGAGGCTTTGTTGCGAAATAGGAAGCCGATTCTAGATTTAATTTTGGATTGGAGACGCTTAATATGAGTCTGGAAGGAGAGTTTACAGTCTAGCCAGACACCTAGGTATTTATAGTTGTCCACATATTCTATGTCAGAACCGTCCAGAGTAGAAAATAGCTTCTTAACAAAGATACATTTCTTTCTTATTGGTCTATTAACTAAGTTACCACCTGGTGATGTCACCAGGCAGGCCAAAACTCAATCCCACCAAAGCAGGTGGGATCTTTTCAAACAGCTCTTACACAAAAAAACGAAACATTTTCACAGTATTGTTTCAACCTCATTGTGTGGAAATATATTTAAGACACAGAAAAATAAATCATGCATCCTTTAACATCTGTATCTGACTCAGGTTTGTTAGACACAAAATAGTAATCTCTCCACTGTAGTAGCTGGTGTGTGATGAGCTCCACATCCCCCTCTCATATAATGCAATATACACTGAGTGTACAAAACATTAAGATCACCTTCCTAATATTGCACAAAACATTAAGAACACCTTCCTAATAGTGAGTTGTGCCCCCTTTTTCCATCAAAACTGCCTCAAGTTGTCGGGGAATGAAGTCTACAAGGTGTCAAAAGCGTTCCACAGGAATGCTGGCCCATGTTGACTCCAATGCGTCCCACAGTTGTGTCAAGTTGGCTGGATGTCCTTTGGGTGGATTGCAGTTCTTCAAACACTCAAACTGGTGCACCTTGCACCTAATACCATACCCCGTTCAAAGGGCACTTAAATCTTTTGTCTTGCCCATTCACCCTTTGAATGATACATATACATAATCCATGTCTCAATTGTCTCAAGGCTTAAACCTCTTAAGGATCCGCCCCTTTTTTTCAATTCTCACCTAAAATGACATATCCAAATCTAACTGCCTGTAGCTCAGGACCTGAAGCAAGGATATGCATACTCTTGATACCATTTGAAAGGAAACAGAAAGGCCATAATGTATTCTTCCAGCCCAGGAGCAATTTCGATTTTGGCCACTAGATGGCAGCAGTGTATGTGCAGTTTTAGACTGATCCAGTGAACCATTGCATTTCTGTTAGCTCAACCGTCCCGCGGGGGACTCACCGATCCCAAAAATCCTTCTTTAACCTGTCTCCTCCACTTCATCTAGACTGATTGAAGTGTATTTAACAAGTGACATCAATAAGGGATCATATCTTTCACCATATCTTTCATGGAAAGAGCAGGTGTTCCTAATGTTTTGTACACTCAGTGTATATAATATGTCATTTAGAAGACGCTGTTATTCAAAGCGACTAACAGTCATGCATGCATACATAAATGTCAAATATTTATTTAATCAAACCCATTATCCTGGCGTTGCAAGCACCATGCTCTACCAACAGATGACCAAAGTGCTTCAAGCACCTGGTGGAAAGGTGTTATATAAATCCAATCCACTGTTGTTGTTATGATTAACTACCTGTTAGGGCACATCTGTATTTTGTTGTTCCATGTTCTGATTGGGAGCTATTCCATGAGAAGATGCACTTGACAATCTTAATCCTCTCCCTCCACTTCAGCTAGCCTAAACCAAGCCCTGTTTCAGGAGTACCAATGTGTGATGCCCGTTTATTTATCTTTATAATAAGAAAGTCTGCACATGGCATATTCTGCTCCCAAGTGCTTCAATTTGACCTGCACCTGGTACAATGTGCTCCTCCCAAACATTAAGGACCTTTCTCTATTCATATAATTAATTGTTTGCAGCAGGGTGTGCCTATCGCTCACACTGACTTCTTGTATTGGTACATGATTCAATCCCTGCTGACTAACGGGTGCTGGTTTTACACTAAAGGTGTGGTCTCCCTGTTCTCAAGACTTATAGCTAAAAGTCTTGAACTTGTCTCAAATGTATCTGTTCTGACACAAACATGTCTTCTCTAATGGGGGAAGATTTCTGCAGTTTCACAATAAATTGAGTTTTCCCTTCTGTTCTTGATCCAACAAGGATCATTGAGGTTTAGAATATTCTAATAATATTTCTCCCAGAGATGGTATGAGGACTCAGGAAATCTGACCACCCATGTAATCAAATAACAATAATGTTATTTTTCTGGACAAAACGTTAAGTGAATTTAAACACTTAACCCTAGTTGTTCCTGTAAGTCACTCTGTATAAGTGTCAGCTAAATGACTAAAATGTAAATTTAATTTGTCCAATAGAACAGAATTTAACAGACTGATACAATGTTTTTCCTATGATTGCAACAATGTCATTGGGGTGTCTGGCACCAAATATGCACAGTATTGCATCGTGATGAGTGGACAAAGAAATGGGACAGGAAACCAAGTAACACAAATGCATACAACACTTTGCCCTTGAACTGAAGCTAATATGTAAATGATTTACATTTGGTTGGTGATATTAGTTTGTCACACTCCTGTTTTTACTTTCATTTACTCTGCAAATGAGTTGTTAAGTTTCTATTCCTTTAGTTACATTTTCAGTCAACCTCAAACCTCATGTGATTGGCCCTACTTTTTGAATTGATAAACCCTGACCACTTTCCTTTCTTTCATTGTTTCATTGTTCATTTTAAGATTCTGTTTCTCTCAGTTATGTTTTGTGTCATGAACCTGTTTCACAACTTCTCGCAACAAATAGCGGGTTTGTCTGTGTTGCTCCTATTTGTTATTGTTTGAATCCGGGAAAACAATCTGGATCCGAGTCAGAGGAACTCATGCCTGACTGATGCCTGAGGGCGGTTTACAGGTTTTTCCTCCTGTAATAGACACCTTAGGGAAATTGTCTGCTCTGTGGTTGCGTGAGAATGAAAAGCTTTTTCAAAGCCTATTACCCTGGCAGTGCCTCTTTTGAAGAGGAATGATGAAAGTAAAAAATATTGACTGGACAATAAATCAAATTAAATGTTATCGGTCACATACACATGATTAGCAGATGTTAATGTGAGTGCAGCGAAATGCTTGTGCTTCTAGTTCCGACAGTGCGGTAATATCTAACAAGCAATCTAACAATTCTACAACAACTACCTACTGTCATACACACAAATATAAGTAAACTCCATGAGCAACTCTGATGGCCAGCAAGTGGGAGGGTTTTCAGGTGTTTTATTTCATTTATTCAGTACGGAGGGAACCACACCTATTCAGTAGGGAACCACACCTGCAAAGCTCATTATGCATAAAGTAAGTCTGAATACCAACTACTGAGAAGTGCGTAGGGCCGATTTGAAGTGGATTTAACAAGTGACATCATTAAGGGATCATAGCTTTCACCTAGCTAGATTCACCTGGTCAGTCTATGTCAGGGAAAGAGCAGATGTTCCCTACAGTGTATGTAGACACTGGTGTGGTGCTGGTGTAGAATAAAGCCTAATGTTAAAAAGTAGCTCTTTAAAGGCAAAGAAAAATATATTTTTAGGGGTGATGTCATTATGTCCAGCTGTTTTCATCAAAAAGATAGTTAAATGGAAACTCACCCTAGCAGACAATTGTCGCATCTATTTTCTATGCGAACTTTCTAAATGTCGACCCCAAAAAATAAATCACTGGACAAAGTTACTGGAAACATAGTTACTGTTGTGGTTGTACTTGTCTTGATTTTATTTGCTTTGCTCTTCTTAGGACTTCAAGTATCATGGTGTGGTCTCAGGTCTTCCTCATCTCCAGTTACAGTACCTCTCTATGATTTCCTCAAGTTGGGGAAGACGATGGAGAAGGAACTTCCATTTCCAACATGAAAATCAACCAGAGGAAGAAAGAGGCTCTCCAAGCCAACATATGGAGATCAGCTCTTGTATCTGGCTGTGTGGCAGCAATACAGTACCAATTTCAGGTCTCTCCTTTAGTGTAGATATAACCATATCTATCAGGCTTTTGGTCTTGATAATGAGTCTCTGCAGAGCCTTGCTGATGAACAAATGTGCCAGTGGAGGAGCTGAAAGCAGTCCCCTCTGAACAAGGAGATAAGACTCATCAACATTCTGACCAAGGCACCTGTGCCTTTTTATTATATAAGGGAAATATATTGCCCAAAAATATACATGAAATACTATGCTTCCTTTTGCATATCCATACCAATTTAATTTCTATAACCTACAGCATGAAATCTATTCTTTTTTTAAAGGATTCTATCACCACCATGACAGTCGGATGATTGCATAATCCCAAAATGTTTTTTTGCTTCTGGATTTGAAAAGAATCCTAGTTAATACTTAATATTACTTGCCTGAAATGTAAAGGAGGTGATATACAAAGGATTTTATACTCTTTCAGAATGTTCTAACAATAATCTTATGTTATTACATCAGAAGAAGGGAGGAATAACAGAGTATATCGGTTTAATGTTAATGATTACATCATATTTGTATAAATTCTTGTCAAGTTGCAGAAGTGTCTCGTCCTGAATCTCAGCTCCATCTTTACACAATGAACATTTCAGGTAAACAGGTAACAAATACTTTAGACAATCACATATTATGAAATAAAAATGAAGCAGCACCGTTGTATGCTTCAACTAAATATAACTTTCACCATTTCTATCATGTTAGTCAGAATGTATCTTTCAAAGTCAGTCATTTTCTGTACCATCTGATTCTTCTAACACTTAGCAGGGTTATTTACTGTCACATTGACACCTGAATCTTATCAGCGGTCCCTTTTTCTCCCTCTGTTACAAAGACACCAAAGTTGAACTATCTGTAGTTCCATGAGATGAGATGGACCTCTCCTCAACATCAAACACCTCATATCACCACTGACTGAACCTGTAAGCCCAATAGTACTGGCACTGTCCATCTCCAGACCCACCTCCCTCTGTCTCTTCTGGTCCTCATGTAGGACAGGGACATCCATTTCCTCCAGTATATTCATAACAACAGGTTGACAGTGTTGCTAGGCCTGTAGACGGCTGTATTCAGACAGGGCTGAGGACTTCTTCACCCCGTCCCAGATGCGAGCCGCATAGTGAAACCTGTCACAACATAACAGTCAAACATATTTTCGAGTACAGTTTTGCCTCATTTCCAGCTAATCACAAAATGTATACAGTGAGTGACAGACACGCCAACACTTGTGTCCCTCTGTGCTTCCCTTACCAGTTCTTCTCTGTGAGGATGGTGTGTGACAGCTGACAGCGGGACATGGCCAGGATTTGGCTGCGGAGCTTGGAGACCTGAGAGGAGAAGGTAGGGTGTCCTCTGTAGCCCGGGAGGAGAGAGAAGAGAGGGGCAGACCCAGACCCTGGAACAAAACACCAAGACACAGACATGGGGAATCAGTAACACAAAGGAATGAGAGAGGAGAACATCCACAAATATAGACAGAAGTGTGTGAAAACTAAGACATGGTATTTGCTCTGACCTGCTTTGGTTAGCGCGTCCTCCCCCTCATTCTCCATGAGGGGCAGCAGGAACATGTTGACCTCTGTTTCCAGGTAGTCGCGGTCCAGGCCAGGAAAAATATTACAGTCCAGCATGGACAACGTGCCTGCATATAGAAATCAATACATGCTAACTAAACCCATGTCTGCACAATTTATGGGGCTTTTTAATGACATTCGTCACTGCTTTGCACATCTCACCCTTCAAAAAGATGCACGTGCAGGAATCCTAATATAGAAACAACACAATAGTATAAATATGTGAATGTTGTGATAAGCCTGTTGGTACATCCTCTCCAGTCTAACCTTTGTATTTCAGATGGGAGTGGGCCATCAGCTTGTCCACTGCCATATGCATCTTCTTCAGGTTTCTGGGACAGAACTCATCACGACTAGATTTGTTCTGCAGGAAGACTAGACAACAGAACAATACATTATTGAGCGTTCAGTACACTGAGCTGGAACTAGAGTGTGTGTGTGTGTGCGCGTCTGTTTCTGCGTCTGTCACCTATGTGAGGGTAGTACTCTGATCCCTCTTCATTGCCAGAGGAACCAGTGCTGTCGTGGCTGGCTGAGGGGGTGGAGGGCTTTAACATCTCTGCTGTCTGGAGGAACCTGGTCAGAGACAAAATCATCATCACAGAGACACTTCGTACAACCTGGTCAGAATATTCACACAGCACAACAACCACTACAACGACAACATGAATATGATATCAGAACATTCCCAATGGTGTGACAGTGGAATGGATGTGAGGGTGTAAATCATTTCCCCAAAAATATTTCCATGGTGATGAGTGGAAAAGGTAATGCCACAGCCAAAATACACTCAGACACAGAACACCACCCTGAAATAATGATCCTACCTGCCCTGATTTGAAAACCCCATGATAAGCATTAGTGAATCAGTGCTAATGGACTCTTTTTTTTCCAGACGGGTGGGGTGGTTGGTTACCTGTAGAGGTTGATGTCAGTGAACCAGTCTTGAATCACAATGACCACGTGGCACACTGTGAACAGGAAGGCAGTGATCTGAAGAGACTGATTCAAAAAGAGCAGAGGTGAAAGAGTGAGTTAACACCTTGAGAGAACAGTAGAACTTACAAACTGACTTCAATATACAGTATGGAAACACATTATGCAAACAGACAGATGTTTTAAGACTCAATCATAAGACTGGATCAGATTAGACAGGAAGTAGCTCTCCTTTAGAGCCTCTGTTGCCCAGTGCCCCCTGCTGGCCCCTCACTGACCTGCATCTCCACATAGGTGTGAGGGAGGTTGTACTCTGGAGGCAGCTTGCGGTCGTTGTTGATGAGGTGATCCAAAATGGAGGGGCTGAGAATGGGCTGGAGGAACACACAGAGCAGAGGAACACATTGGTATAGAAAACAACATTGGAGCAAGAGGAATGGTACATGGATAAATACCAAATTAGAGATACAGCAAATTGCCTTAAATGCTGATGCTTTAATCTGACCTGTGTGTCCAAGAAGATGACTCTTTCCTGGGTAATGTAGAAGTCAATACCAGTGCTCTGGTTCCCTCCTCTCTCTTTGATCTCCTGAGTCTGGGCCCTGAACACATAGCCCCTACACAAACACACACAGGCCTGTCAGACACACAGATACAATAAAACCATCTGTTACCGTTTACTTTCAAATTTAATTACATTCATTTAGACTATAAAAATATACAACACAATATTCCCTGTCTTTATAGATGGAAAGAGCTCCATGTAAGGAGGTGTCAATAGAACAATACCTTTGGTCTTCTTCAGGTGCGTTGGCAGACAGGAGAGACATGATGGTGGATTTCCCTGTTCCCTGCAGGCCAATGACTCCCACTACCAACATGTCTGTCTGGTCCCTTAGGTACTGTAACACAGGACAACACAACATGTCTGTCTGGTTCAGTGTTCCTCTGGAAAAATGTGTAGCAGTGGGGAAAAAGGTTGCAGTGGAGGGGGTTAAGAGGTGGGTCCGGATCTCCCCGGAAAATTTTTATATAGAAGAACCGAGAAGCACATTTCTTGTGATTTTTTAAAAAGCCCCTTCCCCAAAATGAATGACAATAAAATTATGCTGACACCATCTAAATTATAATTTTCAACTTCAGAAGTGAGCCCAATAATATATTGGTAAAATTATTTTAATATATTGGACCATGCATGGTCAATATTATCAGGTATGGTATTAGCAATAAGCATTATCACTTGTAGCCCAACCAAAAAAAGGCATAGTGGCAAGAAATAAATTAGCTGAAGCACGGTGTCACGACCTGCATTTACCCTAGTGAGCTAATCATTAGCTAGATCCCAAATGGGATCTTTTAATTAAAACTTCTTAAGGCTAGGGGGGCGGTATTTTCACGTCCGGATGAAAAGCGTGCCCAAAGTAAACTGCCTGCTACTCAGGCCCAGAAGCTAGGATATGCATATTATTAGTAGATTTGGATAGAAAACACTCTGAAGTTTCTAAAACTGGTTGAATGATGGCTGAGTATAACAGAACTTATTTGGCAGGCGAAACCCCGAGGACAAACCATTAAGAAAAAAAATAATAATTGAGGTCACTCTTTTCAATGGGTTTTCTACAGGGATCTGGATTTCTAAGGCACTTGCTTGCAGTTCCTATCGCTTCCACTGGATGTCAATAGTCTTTAGAAATTGGTTTATGTTTTTCCTTTGTGTAATGAAGAATTAAGGCAGTTCAGAACGAGGGTTGAGTGAAGTGTACTGTTTGTTAGAGGCGCATGACCTGAAAGAACACTCCACTTTGTTTTCGTCCGGTATTGAACGCAGTTTATCCCGTCTTAAATTTGATCGATTATTTACGTAACAAAATACCTAAAGTTGTATTAGGAAAGTTGTTTGAAATGTTTGGACAAAGATTACAGGTAACTTATGAGATATTTTGTAGTCATGTTGCGCGAGTTGGAACCGGTGTTTTTCTGGATCAAACGCTCCAAATAAATGAACATTTTGGATATATAACGACAGAATTAATCGAACAAAAAGGACCATTTGTGATATTTATGGGACATATTGGAGTGCCAACAGAAGAAGCTCGTCAAAGGCATGAATTATATCTTTATTTCTGAGTTTCGTGTCGCGCCTAGCGGGTTGAATTATGATTGTCTGTGTTTGTTTGGTGGGGTGCTATCCTCAGATAATCGCATGGTTTGCTTTCGCCGTAAAGCCTTTTTGAAATCTGACACTTTGGCTGGATTAACAACAAGTTTAGCTTTAATTTGGTGTATTGCATGTGTGATTTCTCTGCCATTTCACCGGATGTTGTCAAAACGATCCCGTTAATGGGATTTGATCCCTAAGATAGTTAGCATCATATTCATTATTTATTTTGTCCCAAAACAAACTGTGCATTATGAATTGATGTGCATTGACTGCTTGTCAGAATGCATGTTTACCTCCTTATGGCACTCGCAACTTAAATCTGCCTTGAGGGGAATATTTATCTCACATAGAAGGCACAACAACAAACCGATAAGGTAAATAGATAAACTGTTATACTATGGGGTTTAGAGGTCGACCGATTATGATTTTACAAACGCCGATAGCGATTATTGGAGGACCAAAAAAAGCTGATACCGATTAAATCGGACGATTTTTATTTATATATATTTGTAATAATGACAATTACAACAATACTGAATGAACACTTATTTTAACTTAATATAATGCATCAATAAAATAAATTTAGTCTCAAATAAATAATGAAACATGTTCAATTTGGTTTAAATAATGCAAAAACAAAAGTGTTGGAGAAGAAAGTAAAAGTGCAATATGTGCCATGTAAAAAAGCTAACGTTTAAGTTCCTTGCTCAGAACATATGAAAGCCGGTGGTTCCTTTTAACATGAGTCTTCAATATTCCCAGGTAAGTTTTAGGTTGTAGTTATTATAGGACTATTTCTCTCTATACATTTACATTTACATTTAAGTCATTTAGCAGACGCTCTTATCCAGAGCGACTTACAAATTGGAAAGTTCATACGTATTCATCCTGGTCCCCCCGTGGGGAATGAACCCACAACCCTGGCGTTGCAAGCGCCATGCTCTACCAACTGAGCCACACGGGACCTATACCATTTGTATTTCATATACCTTTGACTATTGGATGTTCTTATAGGCACTATAGTATTGCCAGCCTAATCTCGGGAGTTGATAGGCTTGAAGTCATGCACAGCGAAGAGCTGCTGGCAAAAGTAGGAAAGTGCGATTTGAATGAATGCTTACGAGCCTGCTGGTGCCTACCACCGCTCAGTCAGACTGCTCTATCAAATCATAGACTTAATTATAATATAATAACACACAGAAACACGAGCCTTAGGTCATTAATATGATCAAATCCGGAAACTATCATTTCGAAAACAAAACGTTTATTCTTTCAGTGAAATACGGAACCGTTCCGTATTTTATTTAATGGGTGGCATCCCCAAGTCTAAATATTGCTGTTACATTGCACAACCTTCAATGTTATGTCATAATTATGTACAATTCTGGCAAATTAATTACGGTCTTTGTTAGGAAGAAATGTTGCGAACTGTGTGAAGACCGAGCCAGGCGGCCCAAACTGCTGCATATACCCTGACTCTGCTTGCACAGAACGCAAGAGAAGTGACACAATTTCCTTAGTTAAAAGAAATTCATGTTAGCAGGCAATATTAACTAAATATGCAGGTTTAAAAATATCTACTTGTGTATTGATTTTAAAGAAAGGCATTGATGTTTATGGTTAGGTACACATTGGTGCAACAACAGTGCTTTTTTCGCAAATGGCTTGTTAAATCGTCACCCGTTTGGCGAAGTAGTAAATTAACAGGCACCGCATCGATTATATGCAATGCAGGACAAGCTAGATAAACTAGTAATATCATCAACCATGTAGTTAACTAGTGATTATGTTAAGATTGATCGTTTTTTTATAAGATAAGTTTAATGCTAGCTAGCAACTTACCTTGGCTCCTTGCTGCACTTGCGTAACAGGTAGTTAGCCTGCCACGCAGTCTCCTCATGGAGTGCAATGTAATCAGCCATAATCGGTGTCCAAAAATGACGATTACCGATTGTTATGATAACTTGAAATCAGCCATTCCGATTAATCGGTCGACCTCGAATGGGGTTGTCTGATTTTTCTATTAATTTATTTTGCAAAGGAAAAGTTAATGTGGCCTGTCCTAGCATCTTCAAAGTGCCACAGCTAAATGACTGCAGCAGAAACACTGATCTGGTCCCTTAAATACTGTAATGCAGGACAATAAATCTGTTACACAACATGGAACATGTGTAGCCTGGCTACAGATCTGTTACATATATGTATGGCATGACAACAATAATCAGAAGAGCTTTACCTCCATGGCACTGTCACACCAGTTCATCTGATCGTCCACCAGCTTGATGCTGTGCTTCATCTTCTCAGGGGGGACGAGCTTGGTCTGGCCAATCACAGCTGTAAGTAATGTGCATGTGTTAGAGATTGTATTCCCTGCTACAGTAAGTAAACACTTATGATGGCTAGGGTAATGCTGATGACCAGTATTGACTCACGGTCCACAGCACCGCTGGAAGCAGCTGCTCCCATGCCTCTGTTTTGGATCTGGTAGACAGGTTGGGTAGGGCGCTGGCCCTCCCTCTCTAGCTTTGAGGCCCCAGAGCCGGAGGCCGGAGAAGCCACCTCAGGAGGGGTCCCTGGTTTCCCCCCGTCCTCCCTGGACTTGATGAGCATGATGGGCTTCTCCAGGGCCTGGCCTCCACTGATGGGTACACTCTGGGAAGGCTTGGACTGAAACAAAACAAGAGCCAATGCATTATACTTGTTGTATTTACTGCCAAGAACCATGCATCTGAATTCATTAAAACCTTTAGTCAACTTACAGACAACAACCTTCAGTAAGAGCATCTCTCCTTACCCGTTCTCCAGGGGGTTTGGCCAGGATGATGGGGGTCTTCTGAAGGAGTGGTCCTGGAGGCTCCTCACTGCCATCCTTCAAAGACCAGATGAGAACTACAATAAACTAAGGTAGCCCATATAGATAATTTTCCCACAGAGGAAAGCCTTGCACTTTTGTCCTTACCCTGCGTTCTCTGGGGACATATTCCCGATCTCGACTGGGACCAGAGAGGTTTTGCCCCGGGGGACCCACATCCCTGTCTCGGCGTCGCCTTCTCCTCCTTCCCTGTCCGTACATGCCAGGTTGACTGTGGCCAGATTCTGACATGTTGCACACTATGGTCAACTGTCAAAATAAAACGGGAACAGATAGCGACAACATCAGTTCAAATGTAATGCATTCTGATCTACTGAAATGCAGTGGCTAGCTACAGTAACCCATTTGGGTGGAATGGATCTGAGGAGTGGCTCTTTTCACACTTCAGGGTTCTTAAAAGCGGAAGTAGCTGCAGGTATGTAGACGCACTTCCGGCAACAGAAATGCCAATGGCGGAATCGAGAAACATACGTTTTTGTAGTGTCCCGCAGTGCTCAAATTCCAAACATAAACAGACATATTTCCCCGAGCAATGATGAACTGAAGTAGTAGTGTGGGCAGGAAATGATACGTCGAGGAAGCACATACTGTATATTTGCAGCTTACATTTAAACCCTAGCGACCATCTTCCTTCGTCAGACCGCAAGGGTCTGAAGCCGGGGGCTGTTCCTAGACGTTTTCAATGGAACGACTATCATCCCGCAACAACCTAAATATAAAAGGGCAAATGCTCGTCTTGGAGTTCGAGAAACCGAGAACCAATAGCCGGACACTTAACTGCTCTTGTGTTGCTGGCGACCACGACTATGCGAAACCTCCTCCTCTTGGTAACGTTAAGTGGTGAATGTCTATTATTAGTTAGATCAACTCGCTGTCCAGGTAAAGTGGACGGGAACATCTTAAAATATAAGATATACATACTACATGAACAAACCATAGAAATTACCATAGCTTTAGCCGGGGAAATTACAATGATTGAATGAACGCTACTAGTCTTTCCAGGCCAACGACGCATATATTTAAAACACTTTCACTCGTCTTTCATTTCACAATACACATAGTTATTTCGTTAACACTTACATTATGCGATTAATTTGGTTTTCAAGAAGGATTAGCTAATTGCTTTCCAGATAGAATCCGCAAAACGGAAACAAAATCAGATGGTAACGCTGAAGTACAGCTCTCAAATTCTTTCGTTGGGAAACGAAGCCAGCTGCATAGGTTCCGGGCAGTTCAACGTGGTTTTGCTGCACGACAGGGGTCTCTATTCATTACGCCAATCCTGTTGTAAAACGTTTTGCAACGAATACGATAGTTATTGGACATATTCAAGTAGGTAGGTGCTAGGTCCCTCCCCGTTTCGTTTGCTCTGTTTTCTTCCCTTTTGTTCTCAAACGGTAAACGGTTTCCGTTGCAAGACGTAATGAATACACCCCATATTTCCATGTTTTGTACACTGATTGGAGTTCCAACATTTTGTAAATGCAGTGTAAAATGTGGTTAGTAAAATGTAGCACCGTTCATGTAGTTCAGGCATATTTTTAGCTAATCATACTATATATATATATATATATATAGTGGGGGAAAAAAGTATTTAGTCAGCCACCAATTGTGCAAGTTCTCCCACTTAAAAAGATGAGAGAGGCCTGTAATTTTCATCATCGGTACACTTCAACTATGACAGACAAAATGAGAAGGAAAAAAATCCAGAAAATCACATTGTAGGATTTTTTATGAATTTATTTGCAAATTATGGTGGAAAATAAGTATTTGGTCAATAACAAAAGTTTCTCAATACTTTGTTAAATACCCTTTGTTGGCAATGACAGAGGTCAAACGTTTTCTGTAAGTCTTCACAAGGTTTTCACACACTGTTGCTGGTATTTTGGCCCATTCCTCCATGCAGATCTCCGCTAGAGAAGTGATGTTTTGGGGCTGTTGCTGGGCAACACGGACTTTCAACTCCCTCCAAAGATTTTCTATGGGGTTGAGATCTGGAGACTGGCTAGGCCACTCCAGGACCTTGAAATGCTTCTTACGAAGCCACTCCTTCGTTTCCCGGGCGGTGTGTTTGGGATCATTGTCATGCTGAAAGACCCAGCCACGTTTCATCTTCAATGCCCTTGCTGATGGTAGGCTTTGTTACTTTGGTCCCAGCTCTCTGCAGGTCATTCACTAGGTCCCCCCGTGGGGTTCTGGGATTTTTGCTCACCGTTCTTGTGATCATTTTGACCCCACGGGGTGAGATCTTTCGTGGAGCCCCAGATCGAGGGAGATTATCAGTGGTCTTGTATGTCTTCCATTTCCTAATAATTGCTCCCACAGTTGATTTCATCAAACCAAGCTGCTTACCTATTGCAGATTCAGTCTTCCCAGCCTGGTGCAGGTCTACAATTTTGTTTCTGGTGTCCTTTGACAGCTCTTTGGTCTTGGCCATAGTGGAGTTTGGAGTGTGACTGTTTGAGGTTGTGGACAGGTGTCTTTTATACGGATAACAAGTTCAAACAGGTGCCATTAATACAGGTAACGAGTGGAGGACAGAGAGGAGCCTCTTAAAGAAGAAGTTACAGGTCTGTGAGAGCCAGAAATCTTGCTTGTTTGTAGGTGACCAAATACTTATTTTCCACCATCATTTGCAAATAAATTCATTAAAAATCCTACAATGTGATTTTCTGGATTTTCTTTTCTCATTTTGTCTGTCATAGTTGAGGTGTACCTATGATGAAAATTACAGGCCTCTCTCATCTTTTTAAGTGGGAGAACTTGCACAATTGGTGGCTGACTAAATACTTTTTTGCCCCACTGTATGTGTATATATATATATATAAACAGGCCTGGCATGCAGGAGAAACGGGGTGTCACAATAATTTCAGAGGGATTTTGAAATGTCCTCTAAATGAACCTAGAATAAATCATGTGAATAGGCTTCAGTGCACAGATTTCAAACCATACATGCATGTGTAATGAGCCAGTGCCATGAAAACATGTTATTGTGTTGTAGAGGGTGAATATACAATATAGGCCTACACCCTGGTAAGACTAAAAATATCAAAACTTTACTCCTCCAAATACGACTCGTCAGGAAAGCATGCAGTTTATTAGGCTACAGATTAAATTAATTATGATGAACTTCACAGAGTGGTGAAAGTGCATGGTAGTGCATCTGTAGAGTTGAAAATTAGATGGAAACCCATTTAACTTGTATTTTTTATTCAGAAAATGGGAATTTAACAGCAAATTGTATTTTTACGCACAGTATTTTATCTGCAACAAATCAATTTGGTGGGAAAATGCGCACATTGTTTTTATGCGGATTTTGTAATATTCACATGATAATCTGTCACCAATTGGATGGATACCTAGCTAGTGATGCAAAACTGAAGAAATAATAATCAAATAGAACCACGTGCATTTTTGTAGGCCTATATGGTATGATATCATGATCTAGTGCAGAAAGGTTTTATGACTATGTTATTGTCATTAGATTGTGCCATTAGGTTGTAGAGAAGATAAGTGTCCTACACATAACCTAAAAATAGTAATTTAGCTACTTAACAACAATATAGTCCTATTGTTACTAATTTAAATTCCTCACTTAGCTAATAAAATAGTCCTAATAATATAATTAGTTGAAATGGCATCAACACTTGGCATCACATTTAAATCCTCAATTATTGTATGCCCTTATGGGCAGAGGTTACAGTATGGTAAACAAAGGTACAGTGTGTAGTTTCTACAGCAGTCTTTCAACTTGCAATATAATTATGTGTAGCCTAATTATGAATGTGTTTGTTTATTTGTTCGTTTTTTGCAAATGTGTGTAATTCGTTTAAATAAAATATGAATACTGGGAGCTGTAGGTTTCACACTGGCTCCACCCATTCCTGCTAAAACAGGAAATAGAGAATAAATGATGGAAGCCAAAGCAGGGAATATTAACGTTTTAAAAAGAACTTAAAAGGTAATGTTTTTCGAAATGCTGCTATAGTTATGTACAATTCGTAGTAGGTGTTAGCTAGGTAATGTAAGTCAAAAAATGAATGAATCAACGTCAATTTCGCACGTGCACCAAACCAACGACATTATCGAATGGGGGAACGCGCTCTCTCTATTGACAACAACAACAACAACAACATTGAGAGCGTCATTGCTTTGGAGATAAATTGTTACGTCATCCTCACATTTGAGAATTAGCTTGTACATTAGTGAGCGATGTAGCTACACACCTGTATAGTCTAGAGTACATAATTGGAATAACTTGTTGTCTCATATCTAGTCAGGGGTGTATTCTTGACGCTATTCTGTTGCAAAACGGAAGCAAACGAAACGGGGTGGGATTTACCTGAATTTGTCCAATTTGCAATTGTTTGGACTAGTGATGACACCCTAGGTTGTCTGAATAAAAACATTTGATGATAACTTGTGAAGTAGCAATCTGCGTAGCCCAGCTAACGGCAACGTTAGTACCAGCAGAGAGGAATAGGCGGCAGTACCAAGTAGCTAGTAACGTTAGTGGTTAGTTGTACAATATAATGGAAGTTAGCAACCCGCTTGGTCAATATTAGCAACGTTTTGCAGAAACTGACATTAGTACTAATATTTTGCCTTTGGGAGTTGAACTATCACAGTAGTACCAAATATACTGGTAACTAACCCTTCAATCTGTGGTAATGCAGTAGTAGCAAGTTATTCTGACTTAATCCATGTCACTATATCATCTGTGTGTCTGTCAGTCAGTGTCTGTGTGTGTGGATTTCTCTTTGCTTACTTTGTGTCACTCAAAATGTAGGGAGCCAGTATATGGTTGCTATGGAGATGGCTGCTGAAGACATAGTGATTCAGGAGACCGTGGGGGCAGAGGTGGAGCTACTGGAGGATGTGAACAAAGCCCAGAAGCAGAGTCCACCGGTGAGTTGTTGATACAGGCCAGAGACGTTAGTTATCAATGATATCCTATCAGTGTTCACAGTGGTATGTCATCCATCCCAAATTATGTACAGCGGGAGAGTACCTATCATTTTGATAGCTGTCAATTTAGATAATAAAATAAAATATTTAACCTTTATTTAACCAGATAGGCAAGTTGAGAACAAGTTCTCATTTACAATTGCGACCTGGCCAAGATAAAGCAAAGCAGTTCGACACATACAACAACACAGAGTTACACATGGAGTAAAACAAACATACAGTCAATAATACAGTAGAAAAATAAGTCTATATACAATGTGAGCAAATGAGGTGAGATAAGGGAGGTAAAGGCAAAAAAAGGCCATGGTGGCGAAGTAAATACAATATAGCAAGTAAAACACTGGAATGGTAGAGATTCGCAGTGGAAGAATGTGCAAAGTAGAGATAGAAATAATGGAGTGCAAAGGAGCAAAATAAATAAATACAGTAGGGGGGGGGTAGTTTTTGGGCTAAATTATAGATGGGCTATATACAGGTGCAGTAATCTGTGAGCTGCTCTGACAGCTGGTGCTTAAAGCTAGTGAGGGAGATAAGTGTTTCCAGTTTCAGAGATTTTTGTAGTTCATTCCAGTCATTGGCAGCAGAGAACTGGAAGGAGAGGCGGCCAAAGGAAGAATTAGTTTTGGGGATGACCAGAGAGATATACCTGCTGGAGCGCGTGCTACAGGTGGGTGCTGCTATGGTGACCAGCGAGCTGAGATAAGGGGGGACTTTACCTAGCAGGGTCTTGTAGATGACCTGGAGCCAGTGGGTTTGGCGACGAGTATGAAGCGAGGGCTAGCCAACGAGAGCGTACAGGTCGCAGTGGTGGGTAGTATATGGGGCTTTGGTGACATCGGATGGCACTGTGATAGACTGCATCCAATTTATTGAGTAGGGTATTGGAGGCTATTTTGTAAATGACATCGCCAAAGTCGAGGATCGGTAGGATGGTCAGTTTTACAAGGGTATGTTTGGCAGCATGAGTGAGGATGCTTTGTTGCGAAATAGGAAGCCAATTCTAGATTTAACTTTGGATTGGAGATGTTTTATGTGAGTCTGGAAGGAGAGTTTACAGTCTAACCAGACACCTAGGTATTTGTAGTTGTCCACATATTCTAAGTCAGAACCGTCCAGAGTAGTGATGTTGGACGGGCGGGCAGGTGCAGGTAGCGATCGGTTGAAGAGCATGCATTTAGTTTTACTTGTATTTAAGAGCAATTGGAGGCCACGGAAGGAGAGTTGTATGGCATTGAAGCTCGTCTGGAGGGATGTTAACACAGTGTCCAAAGAAGGGCCAGAAGTATACAGAATGGTGTCGTCTGCGTAGAGGTGGATCAGAGACTCACCAGCAGCAAGAGCGACATCATTGATGTATACAGAGAAGAGAGTCGGTCCAAGAATTGAACACTGTGGCACCCCCATAGAGACTGCCAGAGGCCCAGACAACAGGCCCTCCGATTTGACACACTGAACTCTATCAGAGAAGTAGTTGGTGAACCAGGCGAGGCAATCATTTGAGAAACCAAGGCTATCGAGTCTGCCAATGAGGATGTGGTGATTGACAGAGTCGAAAGCCTTGGTCAGGTCAGCGAATACGGCTGCACAGTATTGTTTCTTATCGATGGCGGTTAGGATATCGTTTAGGACCTTGAGCGTGGCTGAGGTGCACCCATGACCAGCTCTGAAACCAGATTGCATAGCGGAGAAGGTATGGTGGGATTCGAAATGGTCGGTAATCTGTTTGTTGACTTGGCTTTCGAAGACCTTAGAAAGGCAGGGTAGGATAGATATAGGTCTGTAGCCGTTTGTGTCAAGAGTGTCCCGCAGCTGCTTTCCAATCTTTGGGAATCTCAGACGACACGAAAGAGAGGTTGAACAGGCTAGTAATAGGGGTTGCAACAATTTCGGCAGATACGTTTTTAGAAAGAAAGGGTCCAGATTGTCTAGCCCGGCTGATTTGTAGGGGTCCAGATTTTGCAGCTCTTTCAGAACATCAGCTGACTGGATTTGGGAGAAGGAGAAATGGGGAAGGCTTGGGCGAGTTGCTGTGGGGGGTGCAGTGCTGTTGACCGGGGTAGAGGTAGCCAGGTGGAAAGCATGGCCAGCCATAGAAAAATGCTTATTGAAATTCTCAATTATAGTGGATTTATCGGTGGTGACAGTGTTTCCTGTACTCAGCGCAGTGGGCAGCTGGGAGGAGGTGCTCTTATTCTCCATGGACTTTACAGTGTCCCAGAACTTTTTTGAGTTTGTGTTGCAGGAAGCAAATTTCTGCTTGAAAAAGCTAGCCTTGGCTTTTCTAACTGCCTGTGTATATTGGTTTCTAGCTTCCCTAAAAAGTTGCATATCACGGGGGCTGTTCGATGCTAATGCAGAACGCCATATGATGTTTTTGTGTTGGTTAAGGGCAGTCAGGTCTGGAGAGAACCAAGAGCTATATCTGTTCCTGGTTCTAAATTTCTTGAATGGGGTATGCTTATTTAAGATGGTTGAGGAAGACATTTAAAAAAAAATAACCAGGCATCCTCTACTGACGGGATGAGATCAATATCCTTCCAGGATACCCCGGCCAGGTCGATTAGAAAGGCCTGCTCACTGAAGTGTTTCAGGGAGCGTTTGACAGTGATGAGTGGAGGTCGTTTGACCGCTGACCCATTACGGATGCAGGCAATGAGGCAGTGATCGCTGAGATCTTGGTTGAAAACAGCAGAGGTGTATTTAGAGGGCAAGTTGGTTAGGATGATATCTATGAGGGTGCCCGTGTTTACGGCTTTGGGGTGGTACCTGGTAGGTTCATTGATAATTTGTATGAGATTGAGGGCATCAAGCTTAGATTGTAGGATGGCTGGGGTATTAAGCATGTTCCAGTTTAGGTCGCCTAGCAGCACGAGCTCTGAAGATAGATGGGGGGCAATCAGTTCACATATGGTGTCCAGAGCACAGCTGGGGGCAGAGGGTGGTCTATAGCAGGCGGCAACGGTGAGAGACTTGTTTTTAGAGAAGTAGAAGTTCAAATTGCTTGGGTACAGACCTGGATAGTAGGACAGAACTCTGCAGGCTATCTTTGCAGTAGATTACAACACCGCCCCCTTTGGCCGTTCTATCTTGTCTGAAAATGTTGTAGTTAGGAATGGAGATTTCAGAATTTTTGGTGGTCTTCCTAATCCAGGATTCAGACACGGCTAGAACATCCGGGTTGGCAGAGTGTGCTAAAGCAGTGAATAAAACAAACTTAGGGAGGAGGCTTCTAATGTTAACATGCATGAAACCAAGGCTTTTACGGTTACAGAAGTCATCAAAAGAGAGCGCCTGGGGAATAGGAGTGGAGCTAGGCACTGCAGGGCCTGGATTCACCTCTACATCACCAGAGGAACAGAGGAGGAGTAGGATAAGGGTATGGCTAAAAGCTATGAGAATTGGTCGTCTAGAACGTCCGGAACAGAGAGTAAAAGGAGGTTTCTGGGGGCGATAAAATAGCTTCAAGGTATAATGTACAGACAAAGGTATGGTAGGATGTAAATACAGTGGAGGTAAACCTAGGTATTGAGTGATGATGAGAGAGATATTGTCTCTAGAAACATCATTGAAACCAGGTGATGTCATTGCATGTGTGGGTGGTGGAACTGAAAGGTTGGATACGGTATAATGAGCAGGGCTAAAGGCTCTACAGTGAAATAAGCCAATAAACACTAACCAGAACAGCAATGGACAAGGCATATTGACATTAAGGACAGGCATGCTTAGTCGAGTGATCATAAGGGTCCAGTGAGTAGTGAGGTTGGTTGGGGTAACGGCGATTCAGCAAGCTAGTATAGGATGGAGGTCTGTTTTTAGCCACCTCGTGCGTTTCCGACGGTAGATTAGTGGGGTTCCGTATGGTAGAGGGGAATCAATCCAGTTGGCAAAATAGATATAGTTATAGTGACCCAAGAAAAATTGTCCGATAGACCTATTCAGATAGCAGCCGATAAGACAGCTAACGATTAGCGGGCCGCAGATGGGCGTTCAGATAACGTCGTGATGGAGGGGCCAGTTGGATAACTCCCTCGGGCAGATAACGTCGGTAGTCCAGTCGTGAAAGCCCGGTGGGGCTCCGCATCGGCAGTAAAACGGGTCCGGATAGGTGATTGTAGCCCAGGAGTGGCTGATGAAACTCTTCAGCTGGCTAGCTCCGGAATAATTGATGTTTGCTCCAGGATCGACGTAAGCCAATAATCACAAGGATAGCAGCTAGCTAGCTGCGAGATCCAGGTGTAAATGTCCAGAGCTTGCGGTTGAAATCCGGGGATATGGAGAGAAAAATAGGTCCGGTATGTTCTGGTCTGAGTCGCGTTGTACAAAACTGGCGATAGCTTTTCGAGCTAAAGGATAGCTGATGACCACAAACCGTGGTGAGCTGAATACTAACGTTAGCCAGTAAACTGGCTAGCTTCTGGTTAATAATAATTAGTTGTATGAATTTTTCATTATTTAAATTTTTAAACCAAATTCCCTTTCGGTCAATTCAGTCTGGCATGGAAATGGAATTGGCTCTGTATCCCTCTTGAATGTATCCCTATCTATACTTATCTCTTTCCTCTCTCAATGCCCTCTCCATCAGCTGCCTTGTTATTTTTTCTTTCTCTTTTCTCCTCTGCAGGACAGGGAACACTCTGAAAATCCCAACTTTATTTCTACTCCTGTACACTTGGTACTTTTGAAATGTTTGCCTTTTTGTAGACTATTAAAGGAGACGTTCACTCTTTTGAAATAAATCTGTATTTTGGATGTAAATGGCCTGTTATTGAAGTACCCAGACACTTTTTTTGCGATTTCACTTGTTTTTGGGAAGTGTACCCCAACAGCGATATACTTCCTCATGCTCGTTTAGCAGTTACAAGGGCATTATAAAACGTGAACAAAGGCTCCAAAAACACTCAAGTACATATTTTTTGAAACAGCAACTCTCTCAGTATAGTGATGCAGGTCTTTAGATATTGTACACATGAAATTGTGTGATCCAAACTTTATCTGCACCGTTATATTCCATTTTGTGTGACTCAAGTGATACTTCTCCGTGTAATCCATGATACTTTTCCGTGTGCGTATGTGCAGGCTACATGGAGAAGTGACACAGATGGATAGGGGAAACTGCTCGAGTCGCACGAAACGTTGGTAGCCATGAAGTGCTTTGAAAGACTGGTCATGGCTCACATCAACAGCATCCTCCCTGGACCCACTCCAATTCGCATAGCGCCCCAACAGATCCACAGATGACGCAATCTCAATCGCACGCCACACGGCCCTTTCCCACCTGGACAAAAGGAACACCTATGTGAGAATGCTGTTCATTGACTACAGCTTAGCGTTCAACACCATAGTGCCCACGAAGCTCATCACTAAGCTAAGGACCCTGGGACTAAACACCTTGCTTTGCAACTGGATCCTGGACTTTCTGACCCCAGGTGGTAAGGGTAGGCAACAACACATCTTCCACGCTGATCCTCAACACTGGGGCCCCTCCGGGGTGTGTACTTAGTCCACTCCTGTACTCCCTGTTCACCCACGACTGCGTGGCCAAACACGACTCCAACACCATCATTACGTTTGCAGACGACACAACAGTGGTAAGTAAGCCTAATCACCGACAACGATGAGACGGCCTATAGGGGGGAGGTCAGAGAACCTCTCCCTCAGTGTGAGCAAGACAAAGGAGATGATCATGGACTACATACAGGAAAAGGCGGGCCGAACAGGCCCCCATTAACATCAACGGGGCTGTAGTGGAGCGGGTCAAGAGTTTCAATTTCCTTGGTGGTGTCCACATCACCAACAAACTATCATGGTCCAAACATACCAAGACAGTTGTGAAGAGGGCACAACAAAACCTTTTCCCCCTCAGGAGACTGAAAAGATTTCGCATGGTTCCCCAGATCTTCAAAAGGTTCAACAGATGCACCATCGAGAGCATCCTGACCGGGTGCATCACCGCCTGGTATGGCAATTGCTCGGCATCTGACCGTAAGGCGCTACAGAGGGTAGTGCGTATGGCCCAGTACATCACTGGGGCCAAGCTTCCTGCCATCCAGGACCTATATAATAGGCGGTGTCAGAGGAAAGCCCATAAAATTGTCAGAGACTCCAGTCACCCAAGTTATAGACTGTTTTCTCTGCTACCGCACGGCAAGCGGTTCCGGAGTTCCAAGTCTAGAACCAAAAGGCTCCTCAACAGCTTCTACCCCCAAGCCATAAGACTGCTGAACAATTAATCAAATGGCCTATTTACATTGTTGTATTCGGAGATTGTGACAAATAAAGTTTGATTTGATAAAGGTGTGATTTAAAGTTCGGAATGACAGAATGTCATGTGTATTGCTGGTGGAGTAAGTTTCTCAAAAACAAGTGAAATCTCAGTGTCTGCATACTTCAATAAAATGCCATTTACATCCAAAATACAGAACTTATCCTTTTAATAAATTGATTAAGAAAAACTACTCTGGCTGTTAGGCTTTGAATATGCTTCAGCTTAGGCTGTATCTTTCTGTAGACTGTTTCCAATGCTCTATTTATTGACGTTCACCAGTGCCTGCCTCATATGTAAGCAATTGGCAAACAATAATATATTTGTGGTCAGTCAATAGTCATCACTTTGTAAACTATTGATTGATTAATTTACTCACTTTGTCTCTAATATGTAATTTTGCTGTGAATTGCAGGAGATCCCCAGGTTTTCTGTGCCACGCCCGTTCTCCATTCCAGAGGACTCGAGTGACGATGACTGTGACCTGTCAGGGGACAGCGTCTCTGCTTACGGCATGCATTCCATGGAGCTGGGGGGAAAGTGCTGGGAATGTGGCGTGCAATTCAAGTCTGGCCAGGAGTTGATCGAACACTTTGAGAGCCACAGGTCCAAGGTCTCAACGTCCTGCAACATATGTCAAGTGACTTTCAGTCGCACAGTATCACTGGCTATGCACCTAGTCAACGCACACCCAAACTCAGTCCTCCATTGCAGCAACTGCCAGCTGCATTTCAGCAACTTGTGGGATCTCAACAAGCACATAGGAATACACTTGTTCACCGAGTTGTTAAATACACCCCTTGAGGACATCTCAAATAATGGCTTGAATAGCAGTGAAGAGACTTTAAAGGGACAGTATACTCTACCTTCAGCCTTGGCACTCAAACATGAGGACTACTCAAATGATGGCAGTGAGGAGACTTTAAATGCACAGTGTACTTTACCTTCAGCAGTGACCCTAGACCATACGTATAGCATGGAAAGCAATGGGAGAATGACAAAGACAAGACATAGGCTGGAGGAAGATGTCAAACCAGACCCTTCCACTCTGACCCTAGGCCCCTCCATTCTGACTCCCTCACTGAGGATCCGTGTCAAACTGGAGAGAGGGGTTGAGGTTGATGGCGCCCCCCTCCAGTGGGATGAGGGGATGAGCGATGGAGAGGGGAGTGAACATAGCGAAGACACTGAGAGTGCAGGAGGAACAGACAACGACAGGTTAACAGAGAGCAGCGGAGAAACGGATATAGATGAGGAGGACATCAGGCTGAGTGAAGAAGAGGAGGAGGAAATGAAAAGTAAACAGGGGGAGGATAGGAAGAATGACATCCAGAGCGAAAAAGAGGATGAGGATGCTGAGATACTGATTGACCAAGATGGTGAGCCCTCCTCGTCTGAGCGGGAGTCAGAATTTGACCCAGAAGAGTTATCAGATTCTGACTCGGGGTCCAGCAGCACTGGGGAATCCAGTGGGTCTTCTTACACTCCTGTACGCACACGGAAAGCCAAGACCCGGCCATCCTGGACTAAGCGGCCCCAGACCAAGTTGTCCCAGGTCAAGCCTTATTATTGCATCTATTGCACCAAAGGACCGTATCATAATATGGACTTTCATGTGAAGACCTGCAATATGAAGGACTTTCAATGCTCTTTATGCCAAGCCGTCTTCCCTACCGAGATGGCCATGTTGGACCATGAGGTTCGGACTCACTCTGAAGCCATATCGGGCCAAATGTACACCTGTGAGTTCTGCCGTCAGGTCTTCCCCGATCTGGCCATCTACAAAAACCACAACTGTCCCAAAAAAGACACATCCCCCCCATATGTTCCTGATCCCACTACGTGTATCCATTGTGGAACAGGGCCATTCACTAATATGGACGTTCATTTGAGAAGCTGCAGTTGGAAAGGTCTTACATGCACTGAGTGCAGAGTACTCTTCCATAATAGGAAGGCCCTGCAGAACCATAACGTTTCAGTTCACGGACAGCTTTCCACTATGTGTGCTGTTTGCGGCAGAGGGCCATTCACTGATATGGACTTCCATTTGAGGAGCTGCTCTAGGGATTGGTCCTTACAATGCTCTGAGTGCAAAGTCCAATTTCCTTCTGAGAAATTCCTGGTGGACCATAATCTTCAATATCACAGTGCCACATCAAAGACCTCTGACCAAGGTGTCTGTGTTTATTGCGGCAGTGGACCATTCACTAGTCTGGACATCCACATGAGGACCTGCTCTAAGCAGAAGGGCTTAAAATGCTCTGTGTGCAATGTTTTTTTCCCTACTGAATCGGTCCTGGCTGATCATATGGTTTGCTATCACAGCACCCCATACCATGTCCATAGAACCCCATACCAAGTCCAGAGCATCCCATACCAAGTCCAGAACAGAGACTCAGAGACCCCTGAAGGTACCTGTCTCCATTGTGGCAGAGGTCCATTCACTAGTCTGGATATCCACTTGAGGACCTGCTCTGGGAAGAAGGGCTTCAAATGCTTTGTTTGCAACGTTTTCTTTCCTACAGAGACAGCCCTGGCCGACCATAAGGTTCTCGTTCACAGTATCCCATCAGAGACCCCTGACAAAGGTACCTGTGACCATTGTGGCAAGGGGCCATTCACTAATCTGGACAACCACATGAAGACCTGCTCTGAGAGGAAGTGCATCCAATGTTCTGTGTGCAAGTTTTTCTTTCCTAGTGATGTCCTGGCCAACCATATGATTTCCTATCACAGTACCAAATCCCGAGTTCAGAGCCCAGTCACAGAGACGCCTGACAAAGGTGCCTGTGTCCATTGCGGCAGAGGGCCCTTCACTAGTCTGGAACATCACATGAAGTACTGCAATAAGCAGAAGGGCATCCAATGCGTTATGTGTAAAGCTTACTTTCTTACTGAGGGCAGTCTGGTGGACCATATTGTTTTGGCTCACGCTGACAAGCTGGTCACCCAAGCTGGTGGGTCCTCCGCTACGACTTTCTCTTTCGTACCCATGGCTATCTCTACCACCTCAGGCCGGCAGAGCCCCAGTAGCTCCACCCTGATGTGTTACAGTAGTGGCAATAAGGAGCTGAAACGACTGGCCCCAGTCCCTGTGGCTGATCAGGACCCCAGTCCAGTTGGCCAGCTAACACCTGCTGGACAGTCTCCTGTGTCTCTGCCTAGAGTAATGCTGTCTACCACCTCCTCTTCCCAGCCAGCTGTTCCTGTGGTGGCCACCTTGCTCTTTGACAACACTGGTGGTGGTCCAGGGAAAATGGCCAGGCTGGTCCCAGTGGCCCCACAGACCAACCCTCCCAAACCGCAGGTCACAGCACCCATGCAGACTAACACAGCAAAGCCCCTTGGGCAGTTCTCTAACCTTCTGCAACAGACTATCCATCAGGCAAAATCTGTCCAACAGCAGACACCCAGCCCTACTACCCTAGCCATGGACCCTATCAGATCACCCACCACTCCATCCCCTAGACCTGTCTCAGCCTCTGCCCCGGGGAAAATCACCTTGATCCGCCTCTCACCTGTCCCTACCCCCCCTCAAGCTCAGTCTTCCCCCCTTACCCTTGCCTTTGCCCCAGCCCCTCTAAGCATCATGTGTATGTTTGTGAATAGAAGTAAGGAGCTGGCCCTGGAGAAACGCATGAAGATGAGCTGGCGCTCCAAGGGCACCTACACCTGCCGCCAGTGCGGCGCTGTCTCGCAGCAGCCCTCGCTCAGTGTGAAGCACCGCTACCTCCACCGGGGCTCCCGGCGGTACCGCTGCCACTGTGGTAGGTCGTTCCTGCGGCGGTTGCACCTCCTGCGTCACTACCTCCAGCACGCCCAGGCCACCCGCTACATATGCACTGCCTGCGGGGAGACCTTTGACGGGGCAAAGTGCCTCGCACAGCACATGGTTGGAGCTTCCAGCACAACTAGATGTCCAGGTGACAGCATAACTTTGAAGCTGAGGAAAGAGTGCCGGATGCCCTTCTCCTGTCACTGTGGGCAGATGTTTTGTAGGCCTGCTGCTTTTCTCTGGCACAAACTGAAAAACACCCAAAGGACTTAACACTGAAATGGGCCCACAGCAGGGCCCAGTCTAGGCCCTATTCAAAGCAGTGGTTTTTCCATGGCTCACACAGGCAGGCAAGCCTATCATTTACTATGCTTAGGGGTAGAGGAGGACAATGCAGTTTGTGGACTTGTTTGACTTTTTTCACTGTGAATGAAAGATGATTCCTTATGAAATAATCTATGTATGTATTGGTTTAAAATGTGTTTTCACTTCCACTAAAACATTCTGTTTTCACCAAAAGACCAAAAATACAATCATATTAAAATGATATATTTGACTTGAGTTGTCTTTGTAAGAGGTCATAGGTTATTTGTACATTAGAAGACTAAAGCATTATCATTAATTCGGTTCCATGAGATGGCAATATTATTATCGTTAATATTATAAGTAGGTTATGATTTAGCTGGTAGAACAATACTCATTCAAAAACTTTCATTCACCAATGGCTTTTAATTGTCAGGAAGACCAGAAAATGTATTTCCAATGCATGGTTTTATCATGTGCAAAAGAACCTGTAAACGTTTCACTTCACATCGTTTTTGCAGAATCTATCCTTTTGTAAGCCGATTTCACAATATTACCTGTACATGTGATCCTCATGTTAAAAAAACAAAATATATTTTTTAAAGAATTACATATCTTAACTCCAGTTAATGAAAATGCAGACGTCCAGTTTAAATACAACCATGGGAATAGTTGTCCTCACAAGGTGCTTGATTTAGTAATGCCCCAGATTACCAGCCTTACCATTGGGGCTGGAGAACGGGTACAATTTGTGGATTCACAAAGTGAATGACATAAATTATGCAAATAAGACAATGCTGTGCCACTGACCCATATTTCCCCATTCACACTTGAGTGCAACATGTATTGAGAGCTGTGTTCTAAAAATGCACCCTCATTTAAAGACTGGCCACTTTTAATCCTACCTGTTTGCTAAGTATAATTTGGCTGTTACTAGTCCAAAAACAATCCATGTCACACAAGTATTGTTTGGTAAAAGATTTCAAAACTATTTAGACTGTGATGATATATTACCCATAGGCTGCCACAGAGACCCAAGAATATGACGTCGTTTGACATTCATTCATGTCTTTGACTGGTGTGTGATTGTCATGCATGTACATATCCTCTGGAGGGAGCTGTCACATCAGAATTAGAATAACAGTGAGCAATGTCTCCATGTACTTTATGCAGGTTGACGTTTATTGTTGTGAGTCTTGCCCTGGAGGCAGAACTGAGCGGTTTCCGCTAGATAGGCCAGCTGCAAGTCAAAATTGTCTATATTGTAAAAATTCATGAAAACAAAAATTTGGTTAGGCATTATGTTTAGCAGTGTGGTTATGTTTCAAAGCAGATTTTATGACTGTGGCTGTGCCAGCTAGTGACCACTCTGCAGAGCTGCCTCCAGTACATGAGTCATCCCAATAAATATCAGCTTGCGTACTTTATTAGGCTATGCTACTTGTCTCTTGATCTTTATGAGAACAGCTTAACTATGTAAACTGACTGCTTCCCCATACAATCATCCTTAAGACAACAATATATGTCGGGCCTTAACAGTCTAGATTAGTTACAGTACCTTAGGGAGTGTTTGAGTGGGTGGCCGGGCAGCCCTTGAGACATGGCAACTGACTAGCAGTTTATCCCTCTGACTGAGGCCGTGTGAAGAGAAATTGTTCTATTTCCTAATCTAACAAAATGGAGAGGATTATAACAGTTAGAGAACAGAGATGTGTATTTTAAAAGTGACCAGCAGCTCTCTCTAGTAATAAGGCAGTTGTCTCATACACTGGTGCCTCTGAGGATGTCACCGCTTTATACTTCCTGTTAGGAAAAATGTGTGGAATAACCATTGTGTTTTACTTGTGGAAAAAGGTATAATTGAAAGACGCTTTGCGGGAGGCTGTCAATACTGAGTGGCATTCAAAGAAGTTCCCCTCACATTTAAAAACGCTGTTTAAACCTCTCATTCCATAGGAACCAGGCATTATGTTTAGGTGACTCCAATGTAACTTGTAACACTAATAGCAGGAGTTAGGGGACATACTTTACAGAGCCATCAGTGGGTGAACCCATAGAGCCCCTCCCTCTGAGATGACACAAGCTACAGAACCAGAGGCCGTGTTACTGTAGTTCTTAATTGAGATTGTTAATGCAATACTTTGTACATTAAACACATCTGATAAAAATACACCAGTCATCTATATCAGACCCCGCTGTAGTAAAATTAAGTCCTTTTTCTTTTTTGTCTTTACAAGTACGAGTCGTTGTGTAGGGTCCATTCAGTCGCTGGGTCAGAAGACGATGCCAGCCTTGGTCCTGGCAGTAGTCCAAGTGGTGCCGCAGGTCAAATGTTAAATGCAGCTTTGGGGGGGAAGAGGATTCCCATCCCGGTCTGATGGAAATTACAGAAGGCTGGTAGCATCCATCTTTAGTCTTTGGGAAAGGCCTGCAGCGAGTGTGGTTCACCCAACCACCACCACCACCACACAGCCACGAGTCACCTGTAGAGAGAGAATAGTTAGAATCTACAGTACAGGTTATTCTCAAGCATGTTCATATCAAGTTTTGTTGTGAAAGTTAAAGGTGCTAGACATTTTTTATTTTATTTTTGCATTGTAATGTCAGAAAATGTCCATAATATTTCTGGCACTAATAGTGAAATGATAGTGTTTCACACTATTACTTATCCGGCAGTGTTGTAATTGGCAGTGATATTCGCCTATTGATTTCTACTGCCGGAGCGGCATCTGTTGTCACATTGTGAAAGCTGTTCTGACTTTGTGGCTGTGTTATCGAGTTGACACTTCAGTTTATGTGAGAAAACAAGCACTGAATAGTGTAGGGAGTCATTGTACCATCTAAACGCTGTGAAATATATTTTCAATAATAAAAAAAACTATTGTTTTTATAGCTGTTTAAAGCTGGTGGACCAAAACCGAAAGTAACAGCTGTAAAAACAATCATTTTTTTGTTGTTGAAAATATATTTCTCAGCGATTTCACAGCAATTTAGTACAATGATTCCTTACACTATTAAGTGCTTGTTTTTTCACATAAATGGAAAATGCAACCATTTTGAAATGACAGAGCGATTTCCACTAGATAACAGCTAGCCACAAAGTCAGAACAGCTTTGACAACAGATGCCGCTCTGGCTGGAGAAATAAATAGGTGAATATCACAGCCAATCACAAAACTGGTGGATAAATAATACTGTGAAACTCTATCATTCCACAATTAGCGCCAGATACTGTATATTATGGACATTTTAAGAAATTACATTGGAAAAAATTAGATTAAAAAAAACCTACGTGTTGCACCTTTAAGGCCTACTGTAAAAACTGCTTAGGTTGTGAAATGGTCTAATCTCAGGGTTGTGTTTGGGTTGTGGTTGTCTTACCTATAACGGTTGTGGTTGTGTTAGCTGTAGCTGATAGGAGTTCTGTATTTGTATTTATTAAGGATCCCTATTAGGCTTCTTGGGGTCCAAACAAGATTAAGGCGATTATATCGCAAAAAATAAAACACTACATCATACAACACATTATTACACCACTACTCTACCACTACAAAATGTAAAATACCACAATACAACAACATTACAATGTATGTGTGTGTAAAGTGTGTGTGCCTGTGTGTGCATCTCTTTACAGTCCAGGTTGTTCCATAAGGTGTAGTTTTATCTGTTTTTCAAATCTGATTTTTACTGCTTACATGAGTTACTTGATGTGGAATAGAGTTCCATGTAGTCATGGCTTTACCAGTGTCTGTTCTGGACTTGGGGACTGTGAAGAGACCACTGGTGGTATGTCTTGTGGGGTATGCATGGGTGTCTGAGCTGTGTGCTAGTCATTTGAACAGACTGCTTGGTGCTTTCATCATGTCAATACCTCGCACAAAGACAAGTAGTACTAGTGATGCAGTCAATGTCTCCTCTACTTTGAGCCAGGAGAGATTGACATGTATGTTATTGATGTCAGCTCTCTGTATACATTTAAGGACCAGCTGTGCTGCTCTGTTCTGGGGCAACTAATTTGCCTATGTCCCTCTTTGTGGCACTTTACCATATGACTGGGCAGTAGTCCAGCTGCAACAAAACTAGGGCCTGTAGGACTTGTTTTGTTGATAGCGATGTCAAGAAAGCAGAGCAGAGTGTTATTACGCACAGACCTCTCCCCATTTTAGCTACCGTTGCATCAATATGTTTTTACCATGACAGTTTATTATCCAGGATTACACAACGCAGTTTAGTCTCCTCAATTTGCTCAATTTCCACATTATTCATTACAATATTAAGTTGAAGTTTAGTGAATGGTTAGTCCCAAATACAATGCTTTAAGTTTTTGAAATATTTAGGACTAGCTTATTACTTGTCACCCATTCTAAAACTGACAGCAAGTCTTTGTTAAGTGTTGCAGTGATTTCACTTGCTGTGGTAGCTGATTTGTATGATGTTGAGTCATCAGCATACATAGACACATAGGCTTTACTCAGTGCCAGTGGCAGGTCATTAGTAAAGATTGAAAAAATTAAGGGGCATGGACAGCTGCCCTGGGGAATGCCTAACTCTACCTGGATTATGTTGGAGAGGCTTCCATTAAAGAACACCCTTTGTGTTCTGTTAGACAGGTAATAATAAATTCACAATATAGCAGAGGATGTAAATCCATAACACATACATTTTTTCAGCCACAGATTATGATTGATAATGTCAAAAGCTGCACTGAAGTCAAACAAAACAGCTCCCACAGTTTTCTTATTATCAGCCAATCATCAGTCATTTGCTGTACATGCTGAAAGCCCTTCCCTATAAGCGTGATGAAAGTCTGTTGTTAATTTGTTTACTGTGAAATAGCATATATCTGGTCAAATATAATTTTTTCCAAAAGTTTACTAAGGGTTGGTAGCAGGTTGACTGGTTGGCTGTTTGAACCAGTAAAGGGGACTTTGCTATTCTTGGGTATCATAATTACTTTTGCTTCCCTCCTGACCTGAGGGCACACGCTTAGATTGTAGGCTTAGATTGAAGAGATGGCAAATAGGAGTGGCAATATAGTCCGCCATCATCCTCAGTAATTTTCCATCCAAGTTGTCAGTCCCAGGTGGTTTGTCATTGATGATAGACAACAATACTTTTTTCACCTCATCCACACTCACTTTACATAAATCTAAATTAAATTGTTTGTCCTTCATAATTTAGTCAGTTATGCATGGATGTGTAGGTGCAGAGTTTGTTGTTGGCATGTCATGCCTACAATTGCTAATCTTGCCATGAAAAAATCATTAAAGTAGTTGGCAATATCAGTGGGTTTTGTGATGAATTGATTCAATGAAGGATGGAGCTTTTTGCCCAAAATCTCATTTATGGTGCTCCAAAGCTTTTTACCATCATCCTTTATATCATTTAGCTTTGTTTCATAGTACATTTTTTTCTTATTTTTGTTTAGTTAAGTATTTAACCTTTATTTAATTAGGCAAGTCAGTTAAGAACAAATGACGGCCTGGCAAAAGGCCTCCTGCTGGGACGGGGGCTGGGATTAAAAATAAAAATATAGGACAAAACACACATCACGACGAGAGACACCACAACACCACATAAAGAGAAACACAAGACAACAACACAACAACACATGACAACTACAGTAAGTTTGCCAATCGGCTGTGCAGCCAGACTTATTTGCCATTCCTTTTGCCTCATCCCTCTCAACCGGGGATTTAACCATTTTTACATTCATTTTCCTAATGGGTGCATACTTATTAGTACAGTGCCTTGCAAAAGTACTCCTATTTGGTTGCATTACAACCTGTAATTTAAATTGATTTTTATTTGAATTTCATGTAATGGGCATACACAATATAGTTCAAATTGGTGAAGTGAAATGAAAAAAATGACTTGTTTCAAAACATTCTAAACAATAAAAAACGGAAAAGTGGTGCGTGCATACAGTGGGGAGAACAAGTATTTGACACACTGCTGATTTTGCAGGTTTTCCTACTTACAAAGCATGTAGAGGTCTGTAATTTGTATCATAGGCACACTTCAACTGTGAGAGACGGAATCCAGAAAATCACATTGTATGATTTTTAAGTAATTAATTAGCATTTTATTGCATGACATAAGTATTTGATACATCAGAAAAGCAGAACTTAATATTTGGTACAGAAACCTTTGTTTGCAATTACAGAGATCATACGTTTCCTGTAGTTCTTGACCAGGTTTGCACACACTGCAGCAGGGATTTTGGCACACTCCTCCATACAGACCTTCTCCAGATCCTTCAGGTTTCGGGGCTGTCGCTGGGCAATACGGACTTTCAGCTCCCTCCAAAGATTTTTTATTGGGTTCAGGTCTGGAGACTGGCTAGGCCACTCCAGGACCTTGAGATGCTTCTTACGGAGCCACTCCTTAGTTGCCCTGGCTGTGTGTTTCGGGTCGTTGTCATGCTGGAAGACCCAGCCACGACCCATCTTCAATGCTCTTACTGAGGGAAGGAGGTTGTTTGCCAAGATCTCGCGATACATGGCCCCATCCATCCTCCCCTCAATACAGTGCAGTCGTCCTGTCCCCTTTGCAGAAAAGCATCCCCAAAGAATGATGTTTCCACCTCCATGCTTCACGTTTGGGATGGTGTTCTTGGGGTTGTACTCATCCTTCTTCTTCCTCCAAACACGACGAGTGGAGTTTAGACCAAAAAGCTCTATTTTTGTCTCATTAGACCACATGACCTTTTCCCATTCCTCCTCTGGATCATCCAGATGGTCATTGGCAAACTTCAGACGGGCCTGGACATGCGCTGGCTTGAGCAGGGGGACCTTGCGTGCGCTGCAGGATTTTAATCCATGACGGCGTAGTGTGTTACTAATGGTTTTCTTTGAGACTGTGGTCCCAGCTCTCTTCAGGTCATTGACCAGGTCCTGCCGTGTAGTTCTGGGCTGATCCCTCACCTTCCTCATGATCATTGATGCCCCACGAGGTGAGATCTTGCATGGAGCCCCAAACCGAGGGTGATTGACCGTCATCTTGAACTTCTTCCATTTTCTAATAATTGCGCCAACAGATGTTGCCTTCTCACCAAGCTGCTTGCCTATTGTCCTGTAGCCCATCCCAGCCTTGTGCAGGTCTACAATTTTATCCCTGATGTCCTTACACAGCTCTCTGGTCTTGGCCATTGTGGAGAGGTTGGAGTCTGTTTGATTGAGTGTGTGGACAGGTGTCTTTTAAACAGGTAACGAGTGGAGAACAGGAGGGCTTCTTAAAGAAAAACTAACAGGTCTGTGAGAGCCGGAATTCTTACTGTTTGGTAGGTGATCAAATACTTATGTCATGCAATAAAATGCAAATTAATTACTTAAAAATCATACAATGTGATTTTCTGGATTTTTGTTTTAGATTCCGTCTCTCACAGTTGAAGTGTACCTATGATCAAAATTACAGACCTCTACATGCTTTGTAAGTAGGAAAACCTGCAAAATCGGCAGTGTATCAAATACTTGTTCTCCCCACTGTATGTATTCATCCTCTTTGCTATGAAGCCCTTAAATATGATCTGGTGCAACCAATTACCTTCAGAAGTCACATAATTAGTTAAATAAAGTCCACCTGTGTGCAATCTAAGTGTCACATGATCTGTCACATGATCTCAGTATATCTACACCTGTTCTGAACGGCCCCAGAGTCTGCAACACCACTAAGCAAGCTGCACCATGAAGACCAAGGAGCTCTCCAAATAGGTCAGGGACAAAGTTGTGGAGAAGTACAGATCAGGGTTTGGTTATAAAAAAATATCCGAAACTTTGAACATCCCACGGAGCACCATTTAAATCCATTATTAAAAAATTGAAAGAATATGGCACCACAACAAACCTGCCAAGAGAGGGCCGCCAGCCAAAACTCCCAGACCAGGCAAGGAGAGCATTAATCATAGAGGCAACAAAGATACCAAAGATAACCCTGAAGGAGCTGCAAAGCTCCACATTGGAGATTGGAGTATCTGTCCATGGGACCACCTTAAGTCGCACACTCCACAGAGCTGGGCTTTACGGAAGAGTGGCCAGAAAAAGCCATTGCTTAAAGAAAAAAATTGGTGTTCGCCAAAAGGCATGTGGGAGACTCCCCAAACATATGGAAGAATGTACTCTGGTCAGATGAGACTAAAATTGAGCTTTTTGGACATCAAGGAAAACACTATGTCTGGCGCAAACCCAACACTTCTCATCACCCCGAGAATACCATCCCCACAGGGAAGCATGGTGGTGGCAGCATCATGCAGTGGGGATGTTTTTCATCGGCAGGGAGTGGAAAACTGGTCAGAATTGAAGGAATGATGGATGGCGCAAAATCCAGGGAAATTCTTGAGGGAAACCTGTTTTAGTCTTCCAGAGATTTGAGACTGGGACGGAGGTTCACCTTCCAGCAGGACAATGACCCTAAGCATACTGCTAAAGCAACACTTGAGTGGTTTAAGGGAAAACATTTAAATGTCTTGGAATCGCCTAGTCAAAGCACAGACCTAGGAAAAATGCCAAGGGGGTGAATACTTTCGCAAGCCACTGTAAGTGGAATAAGCAATTTCATAAATTCATCAAGTGCAACATCAGGTTGCTCCTCATTGCACACCACAAACCAGCAAATATTATTTACATCATCAACACAGAAATCACTACAAAACCTCGGTATGATCTCTTATGCACTATATTAGGCCCAGCCTTTGGAATTTTGGTTTTCCTACATGTAGCTTCTATATTATGATCACTATATCTGATGGATGTGTAGATTTCTGCAGCATTAGTAAAGATGTGATCAATACATGTGGATGATTTCATTCCTGTGCTGTTTGTAAATACAGTGTTAGGTTGATTGATAACCTGAACCAGGTTGCAGACACTTGTTATAGTTTGAGGCTTTTTCTTGAGTGGACAGCTTGGTGAAAGCCTGTCAATATTTAGGTCACCTAGAAAATATACCTCTCTGTTGATATCACATACATTATCAAGCATTTCACACATATTGTCCAGATACTGACTGTTAGCACTTGGTTGGATTGTGGTTGGGTTAACTGTACCTGATATACAGTATGTGATGTGGTTGTGTTAGCTCTACCTGATCTCAGGGTTGGGGTTGTGTTAGCTCTACCTGATCTCAGGGTTGGGGTTGTGTTAGCTGTACCTGATTTCAGGGTTGGGGTTGTGTTAGCTGTACCTGATTTCAGGGTTGGGGTTGTGTTTAGCTGTACCTGATTTCAGGGTTGGGGTTGTGTTAGCTGTACCTGATTTCAGGGTTGGGGTTGTGTTAGCTGTACCTGATTTCAGGGTTGGGGTTGTGTTAGCTCTACCTGATCTCAGGGTTGGGGTTGTGTTAGCTGTACCTGATTTCAGGGTTGGGGTTGTGTTAGCTGTACCTGATTTCAGGGTTGGGGTTGTGTTAGCTGTACCTGATTTCAGGGTTGGGGTTGTGTTAGCTCTACCTGATCTCAGGGTTGGGGTTGTGTTAGCTGTACCTGATTTCAGGGTTGGGGTTGTGTTAGCTGTACCTGATTTCAGGGTTGGGGTTGTGTTAGCTGTACCTGATTTCAGGGTTGGGGTTGTGTTAGCGCTACCTGATCTCAGGGTCGGGGTTGTGTTAGCTGTACCTGATTTCAGGGTTGGGGTTGTGTTAGCTGTACCTGATCTCAGGGTTGGGGTTGTGTTAGCTGTACCTGATTTCAGGGTTGGGGTTGTGTTAGCGCTACCTGATCTCAGTGTCGGGGTTGTGTTAGCTCTACCTGATCTCAGGGTAGGGGTTGTGTTAGCTGTACCTGATTTCAGGGTCCGGGTTGTGTTAGCTCTACCTGATTTCAGGGTTGGGGTTGTGTTAGCTCTACCTGATTTCAGGGTTGGGGTTGTGTTAGCTCTACCTGATCTCAGGGTCGGGGTTGTGTTAGCTCTACCTGATTTCAGGGTCCGGGTTGTGTTAGCTCTACCTGATTTCAGGGTTGGGGTTGTGTTAGCTCTACCTGATTTCAGGGTTGGGGTTGTGTTAGCTCTACCTGATCTCAGGGTCGGGGTTGTGTTAGCTCTACCTGATCTCAGGGTCGGGGTTGTGTTAGCTCTACCTGATCTCAGGGTTGGGGTTGTGTTAGCTATACCTGATCTCAGGGTTGGGGTTGTGTTAACTATACCTGATCTCAGGGTCGGGGTTGTGTTAGCTCTACCTGATTTCAGGGTTGGGGTTGTGTTAGCTCTACCTGATTTCAGGGTTGGGGTTGTGTTAGCTCTACCTGATCTCAGGGTTGGGGTTGTGTTAGCTCTACCTGATCTCAGGGTTGGGGTTGTGTTAGCTGTACCTGATTTCAGGGTTGGGGTTGTGTTAGCTGTACCTGATTTCAGGGTTGGGGTTGTGTTAGCTGTACCTGATTTCAGGGTCCGGGTTGTGTTAGCTCTACCTGATCTCAGGGTTGGGGTTGTGTTAGCTGTACCTGATTTCAGGGTTGGGGTTGTGTTAGCTGTACCTGATTTCAGGGTTGGGGTTGTGTTAGCTCTACCTGATTTCAGGGTTGGGGTTGCGTTAGCTGTACCTGATTTCAGGGTCGGGGTTGTGTTAGCTCTACCTGATTTCAGGGTTGGGGTTGTGTTAGCTGTACCTGATTTCAGGGTTGGGGTTGTGTTAGCTCTACCTGATCTCAGGGTCAGGGTTGTGTTAGCTATACCTGATTTCAGGGTTGGGGTTGTGTTAGCTGTACCTGATTTCAGGGTTGCGGTAGCGCAGGGCCTGTGCCAGCAGCTCAGAGGTCTGTTGGAAGCAGTGGCCCAGCTCGTCTAACTTCTGCTCCATGGAGATGATGCGCTGCTCCAGCTCCCGGTACGAGTTATTCCAGTTGGCACTCAAGTCGCACATGATCATCTGCATCTGTTCACCATCAATCAACCAACCAACCAACCAAACATGATCATCTGCATCTGTTCACCATCAATCAACCAACCAACCAAACAATCAACCAAACATGATCATCTGCATCTGTTCACCATCAATCAACCAAACAAACAACCAAACATGATCATCTGTTCACCATCAATCAACCAAACATGATCATCTGTTCACCATCAATCAACCAAACATGATCATCTGTTCACCATCAATCAACCAAACATGATCATCTGTTCACCATCAATCAACCAAACAAACAATCAAACAGACAAACATACAGACAATTAATCCATTCATCCAATGCTAGTTGTTTTGTGTTTATTATAGTTATTTGTCATAACAACACAAGCATGCCTAACAAAATCCAGACATGGAATTCAGATAAACCCAGACTTAACCCCGGATGAGCTGAGGGTGACAGTGGCAACTCTCTTGGGGGAAACAACTCCCTAGGGTAGTTAAAACATTGAGGGGAACCACATACATCACATGTACATATCTCCCTCCTTAAAACTGTCTCCTGTGACCGTTTCTTCCTCATAAATTTGCTCCTGTGTTTGATATACATATGAGCTGGACTTGCACAAATATATCAATCAATTGAATTAATAAAAGCGCTCACAACCCATTAACTACAGCCACTTTCTTTAGTTGTGCATTCTTTGCCAGGTATACTGCCCATTAGGTAAAAAGCTCTGAGTCTAGGATTACATCACAGGGTGACTTGAACCTTCTGCTAAACCTCATGGTCGTTTTATAGAGTTTTATGTGTCTTTTACAGACATTTTATGTGTCTCAACACCTATTAATAAATAACACAGCAACTTTAATATACTGGATAATGGTCTGTGTAAAAGTGTGGTTATTACCTGGATCTAGGTTATCCTGCGCGTGGTGTGTGTGTGTGTGTGTGTGTGTGTGTGTGTGTGTGTGTGTGTGTGTGTGTGTGTGTGTCAAACATGTCGACACAGCTCTGCCGTGAGTTGTTCTAGCCTACTGTATGGTGTGGTTGGTTTACCTTGGGCAGGTCGACCATCTCACTGGCGTAATCTCTCAGCTTCCTTTGTTTAAGTCGCAGGTGCCGGAATCTGTCCAAAACAGACAAAGGATATAGCAACATCTTAGTATGATAACAGTGTGATAGAGACCTGAAATAAATGCCTGGGCCTGAAGTAAAAAAAACTGTCTTCACTGCCACTAGTACGCATTACAGTATGTATAAATCTGACTGGGTAGTGTGTGCACTGTAGAGGGTCCCCTTCACTGAACAAACACAACACCCCTTACACTAACAATTACACAATCCCTTGGATTTGAGAATAGCTGAGGTACATAATAAACAGTTGCTTCAGGCTTAAAGCGGCAATCAGCAATAGAAACAATAACATAGTGTCCTCCCTGCCCCTTTTTCTGTGAAACTGAGGGATGGAGCTGGAGAAATGAAACCACTCACATTCATAGACAGAGCTATGGATGCAAGGACTGACCATCCATGCTATCAAAATTATAGTTTTAGCTATGTTTTGAGGCTATATAGTGTTTGCTATATAGTACATTTACATTGTTTAAAAACATTGGAGTATAACAAGCTTATATTTTGGGTTCTGATGAGGCACAACAGTTGAACTAAACTGATGAGGCATTTACAAGTCATACTCTTCAAGAATCAATGGGTAGGGGAGACCGGGGTTGGTTGTCACACTTTGTACTCTTGTGTGTATTTCTCAGCACTAGTATATCTTACAAGATTATTTTTTAATGTTAGGAGAAAGACCAAGGTCTTCGGTTGAAATGGGGACCCTTTTTATCCTCATATTTATTCTAACATGGAGTTCTAAGCCATCAAACACACTCTGTCCACTTGTGACAACCAGCCCCATCGCGGGGTTGGATACAATGTTTGCTAGTAGTTTATTCATTTTCTAACAGGAAATTAAGCAGTATAGCATACAGTCTTACAAATAGCCTTTCCTTGATTGAACGATATTCCTGACAGAATTCAGAATTTTATGTCGTGAGAATAACATATGACATTCTGAGTAAATGTGTATGTAAGTGTTTAGTTTAGTTCATTAGGATCCCCATTAGCTACTGCACATGCAGCAGCTACTCTTCCTGATGTCCACATAAAACGTACAAATACATGACAAAGTACAGAACAGTTGCCCGCAGGACCGCCTCAATTCGTCGGGGCATGGACTCTACAAGGTATCGAAAGCGTTCCACAGGAATTCTGGCCAATGTTGACTCCACTACTTCCCACACTTGTGTCAAGTTGGCTGGATGTCCTTTGTGTGGTGGACCATTCTTGATACCCAGGGGAAACTGTTGAGCGTGAAAAACCCAGCAGCGCTGCAGTTCTTGACACACTCAAAGCGGTGCGCCTGGCACCTACTACCATACCCCGTTCAAAGGCACTTAAACCTTTTATCTTACCCATTCACCTTCTGAATGGCACACATCCATGTCTTAATTGTATCAAGGCTTAAAAATCCTTCTTTAACCTGGCTCCTCCCCTTCATCTATACTGATTGAAGTGGATTTAACAATTGACATCAATAAGGGATCATAGCTTTCAACTGGATTCACCTGGTCAGTCTATGCCATGGAAAGAGCAGGTGTTCTTAATGTTTGTATACTCAGTGTATATTCATATTCTTATATACAGTACAGTTAAATCAGATCTTTAGAAAGAGGAGAGGCGATGTGATACAGTACTGTATGTTTATTATTAATGGTGGCAGAGCATTCCACGATGACATGGCGCTATACATAACTAAGCAACGCATACAATCTGTTTTTGGTTTGGGTACCGTGAAGAAAACCCATAATGGCGTGTCTGGTGGGGAATGTGTCTTTTTCAAGTGTATGCAAATAGATTATACAAGTGGTTAGGCATATTGAAGCACACACATGTTTCTTAAAAAGACTTAAAGAGAAGTAGTCAATTTTTCCTCAACCCTTAACCATGAGACCATCATGCATGTTGTTGATGTTAGTTTTGTTTGTGCAGTTAAGGGCAAGGCACACTGCTTTGTTTTGAGCCAGCTGCAGCTTTGCTAAGTCTTTCTTTGCTGAACCTGACCATATCACCGGACAGTAATCAAGACTGAACAAGACCAGAGCCTGAACAACTAGTACAGTTGATCTTTGTGTCACAAACGCAGAATATATTTTTATAACGACTTTGTCAATATAACTTGACCTTGATAACAGACCATCCAATGTTACTCCTAGGAGTTTAGCTTCTTCAACTTGTTCAATGGTCACATCCTTTATGCACAAATCCAGTTGAGGTTTTAGGTCTAAGATAATGTTTATAACCAAATATAATGCTTTTGGTTTTAGATGCATCTAAGGCCAGTTTATTATTAATTACCCATTCTGACTGTTACTCCTTGCTAAGAGTCTCAGTGAGCTCACTGGCTGTAGGTGCTGATGTGTAGAGTGTGCATTCTTGTACACAATAGAGAATAGTAACGGCCCAAGGCAACTGCCATGATGTATACCACACTGTACATATCTGATGTTAGAGAAGCTTCCATTAAAGAATACTCTCTGAGTTCTATTTGATTAGTAACTCTCCAACCATGTGATGGCAAGGGATGTAAACCCATAACACATTTTTTCAATATGAATTATGATCAATAACATCAAAGGCTGCACTGAAATCTAACAATACAGCTCCAACTATCATCTTACTATCCATTTATTTTAGCCAATCATCAGTCATCTTAGTCAGTGCAGTACAAGTTGAGTGCCCTTCCCTATATGCACACTGAAAGTCAGTAGTTAACTTATTCTTTGAAAAATAGCATTGTATTTGTTTAAACACAATTTTATCCATCCGTTTACTAAGAACAGGCATCAAACTGATTGGGCGGCTGTTACAGCCAGCAAAGGTTGCTTTACTATTTTTAGGTACTAGAATTACTTTAGCTTCCTTCCATGCCTGTGGACACACACTCCTTTAGGCTTTGGTTAAAGACATGGCAAATAGGGGTGGCAATACAGTCTGATACCATTTTCAATAGTTTCCCATCTAGGTTGTCTATACCTGGTGGCTTATCCTTTTTGATGGAAACCAATAGTTTTCCCACCTCTTCCACACAAACTTGACCAAATTCAAAGCAATCATTCTCTTTCATTATTAGATCTTCAATACAATAATATGATGGTTCACTGGTCAGTGTTGTCATTTCGCTTCTCAGTTTGTCCACTTTACCAGTGAAACAGTCATTGAAATGATTGGCTATATCAAAAGGTTTTGTCAGAAATGACGCATGAACTTCAATGAAAATGTTTTTTCTGCCCATAATATAATTTAAGGTACAAATACTTTTTCTGTGGATGTGTGTTAGAAATGACAACGAAGGGAGAGAGACAACGAAGGGAGCTCTTTATATCACAAACACAAAAAAGCTTGGGATTTTATAATGGAGCTGATAGTGACAACCTACCCAACAGTTATCACATGACTTGACCTAGGAACTCATAAATTGTCACACCCTGGCCTTAGTTATCTTTGTTTTCATTATTATTTTAGTTAGGTCAGGGTGTGACATGGTGAATGTATGTGTTTTTGTAGTGTCTAGGGTGGTTGTAAGGTTAGGGGGTTTATTAGAGTAGTTGGGTTTATGTTTAGTATAGAAGTCTAGCTGTGTCTATGGTTGCCTGAAGGGTTCTCAATCAGAGACAGATGTCATTAATTGTCTCTGATTGGGAGCCATATTTAAGGCAGCCATAGGCACTAGGGTTTTGTGGGTAATTGTCTGTGTCTATGTGTAGTGTTTGTGTCAGCACTATCTAGATTTATAGCTTCACGGTCGTCTGTTTGTTGTTTTGTTTCGTTTTCCTTCTGAAAATAAAGAGAAGATGTATTTTTCACGCGCTGCGCCTTGGTCCTCTCTCTCTCCTAAAGACGATCGTGACAGAATTACCCACCAAACCCGGATCAAGCAGCGTGACAAGCGGCAACAGGATCAAGGCATCAAGGATTCATGGACATGGGAGGAGATATTAGATGGAAAGGGACCTTGGGCACAACCGGGAGAATATCGCCTCCCTCGTGAAGAGCTGGAGGCAGCGAAAGCCGAGAGGAGGCGATATGAGGAGGCAGCACGGAGGCAAGGCTGGAAGCCCGTGAGTACTACCCAAAAATGTCTTGGGGGGGGGCTAAGAGGTAGTGGGCCGAGGGCAGGTAGGAGACCTGCGCCCACTTCCCAGGCTAACCGTGGAGAGCGGGAGTACGGGCGGACACCGTGTTACGCAATAGAGCGCACGGTGTCTCCTGTACGTGTTCATAGCCCGGTGCGGGTTATTCCACCTCCCCGCACTGGTAGGGCTAGATTGGGCATTGAGCCAGGTGCCATGATGCCGGCTCAACGCGTCTGGTCTCCAGTGCGTCTCCTCGGGCCGGCATACATGGCACCAGCCTTACGCATGGTGTCCCCGGTTCGCCTACATAGCCCGGTGCGGGTTATTCCACCACCCCGCACTGGTCGGGCGACGGGGAGCATTCAACCAGGTAAGGTTGGGCAGGCTCGGTGTTCAAGGGAACCAGTACGCCTGCACGGTCCGGTATTTCCGGCGCCACCTCCCCGCCCCAGTCCAGTACCACCAGTGCCTCCTCCACGCACTAGCCCTATGGTGCGTGTCTCCAGCCCTTTACCACCAGTGCCTAAACCACGCACCAAGCCTCCTGTGTGTCCCCAGAGTCCTGTGCGTCCTGTTGCTGCTCCCCGCACTAGCCCTGAGATGCGTGTCCCCAGTCCGGTACCACCAGTTCCGGCACCACGCACTAGGCCTAATGTGCGCTCCCAGGGTCCAGTATGCCCTGTTCCTTCTCCCCGCACTAGCCTGAAGGTGCGTGTCCTTAGCCCGGTGACTCCAGTTCCGGCACCACGCACCAGGCCTACAGTGCGCCTCATCCGGCCAGAGCCATCCGTCTGCCCAGTGCCATCTGAGCCATCCGTCTGCCCAGTGCCATCTGAGCCATCCGTCTCCCCAGCGCCATCTGAGCCATCCGTCTCCCCAGCGCCATCTGAACCATCCGTCTCCCCAGCGCCATCTGAGCCATCCGTCTGCCCAGTGCCGTCTGAGCCATCCGTCTGTCCCGAGCCATTAGAGCCGCCCGTCTGTCCCGAGCCGTCAGAGCCGTTAGTCAGTCAGGAGCCGCTAGAGCCATTCGTCAGTCAGGATCTGCCAGAGCCGCCAACCAGACAGGATCTGCCAGAGCCGCCAACCAGACAGGATCTGCCAGAGCCGCCAACCAGACAGGATCTGCCAGAGCCGCCAACCAGACAGGATCCGCCAGAGCCGCCAACCAGACAGGATCCACCAGAGCCGCCAACCAGACAGGATCCGCCAGAGCCGTCAGCCAGCCATGAGCAGCCAGATCCGTCAGCCAGCCATGAGCAGCCAGATCCGTCAGCCAGCCATGAGCAGCCAGATCCGTCAGCCAGCCATGAGCAGCCAGATCCGTCAGCCAGCCATGAGCCGTCTAGCCAGGATCCGCCAGAGCCAGCCAGCCAGCCAGGATCCGCCAGCCAGCCAGGATCCGCCAGAGCCAGCCAGCCAGGATCCGCCCTTCAGCCTGGTGCTGCCCCTTATCCTGGTGCTGCCCCTTATCCTGGTGCTGCCCCTTATCCTGGTGCTGCCCCTTATCCTGGTGCTGCCCCTTATCCTGGTGCTGCCCCTTATCCCGGTGCTGCCCCTTATCCCGGTGCTGCCCCTTAGTCCGGTGCTGCCCCTTAGTCCGGTGCTGCCCCTTAATCCAGTGGGGTTAAGTTGGCGGGTGGTCAGTTGGAGGAGGCTACGAAAGCGGGTAGTGACTATGGTGGGGTGGGGACCACGACCAGTACCAGAGCCGCCACCGTGGACAGACGCCCACCCAGACCCTCCCCTAGACTTTATGCTGGTGCGCCCGGAGTTCGCACCTTAAGGGGGGGGTTATGTCACACCCTGGCCTTAGTTATCTTTGTTTTCATTATTATTTTAGTTAGGTCAGGGTGTGACATGGTGAATGTATGTGTTTTTGTAGTGTCTAGGGTGGTTGTAAGGTTAGGGGGTTTATTAGAGTAGTTGGGTTTATGTTTAGTATAGAAGTCTAGCTGTGTCTATGGTTGCCTGAAGGGTTCTCAATCAGAGACAGATGTCATTAATTGTCTCTGATTGGGAGCCATATTTAAGGCAGCCATAGGCACTAGGGTTTTGTGGGTAATTGTCTGTGTCTATGTGTAGTGTTTGTGTCAGCACTATCTAGATTTATAGCTTCACGGTCGTCTGTTTGTTGTTTTGTTTCGTTTTCCTTCTGAAAATAAAGAGAAGATGTATTTTTCACGCGCTGCGCCTTGGTCCTCTCTCTCTCCTAAAGACGATCGTGACATAAATAGGTTTGAAATATAGCTCTCCCTTTCCTATTTTCAACAAACATAATTGTTCATGGATACTCACATAATTCGAACATTTACAAAGAAAACACCTTTTATAAAATATTTTTTTACTTTTACCTATGAAAAACACAAATTCCCCTCACCTCAATGTTTTGTCATGCTGACATGAATTGACCAGGTGGATGAGTTCTTTCCAAGAATTCACACATTTTAACGTTAAATATACAGTGTATTACACAGCATCATTGACATTGGGAGTAATTAGCACTGTGACAACCAACATGTGAGACAACCAACCCCAGTCTCCCCAACATATCATTCATTTATAAGTCCAAAAATGGATGTAGCAACTGCAGGTTGACCCTTTAAGTTTATCATGTTTGGCTCTTAGATACTGTCAATAACTCAACATCCAGGAGCCCTGCTTAGTGTTCGGGATGGGTAGATTGGAGAAATGTCTGTTGCTCCAAAGTTTTCAACGTTTAAATTTTGATTCTAAGTTGGATGAAACCAGAACTGCCCCAGAAAAACAGAAACCAATATTGCAGGGAACTTCCATCAAGCACTCATGTGCACTAAAATGTCCTAGTGGGGATGCCAGAGCCAAAGAACCGATGCATAAAAGCCTGATAAAGTAAAAACAAAATGAGTCTCTAAATAGTCTCTTAACTGTTTGGCTCTGTCTCCATTCCAAGGTGCTGGAAGTGCCTCCTCATGCTTTCTTTCCACCATGTATTTATAGTGGGTCTGCTAACTGTACAGCAGGAAATGTAACCCCTCCACCCTTACGGGCATACTCTCTCTCTCTCTCTCTCTCTCTCTCACACACACACACACACACACACACGCACACACACACACACACACACACACACACACACACACACACACACACACACACACACACACACACACACACACACACACACACACACACACACACAGTATTATGAAGTCCTGCTGCCTGATAATGACTCACACATTCACACGTCTAAGCTTCCTAGTTTCCTAATTGTTAGGATCTCCCGTGAAAGAGGTCAGGCAACCCCACACCTCACTCCACTTGTTATTAGCAGGAAGACTAGGAGACATATTTTCAAACAACATGGATGAACAACAATGAAAGTAGACATGGGGAAGCAGGCTGAGGACGTCAAAGTTCCCAAATGCTATTAGGAGAAGGAACTGTCATTCAGACTTTTTTGTTATTGTGAAACACAAGCAGTTTTTTGTGAATTAAGTGTTTCTAAGTGTTTCTTAGTTGTGAATTGACGGCACGTGATGGAAGTTCCTTCTTCTGAATTCTGTGTTAAATAAATGTTTCACTGTTTGTGAGATGACCATTGTCCAGTTATTTTAGTCACGAGAGCTTTTGTGAGAGTGAGACTATGTTGTATCTTTACTCTATTCTAAATTCAAACTTTACTATTGTCAGTGTATCCATTTGATTGATGTCTAAAGTCGATTTTACATAGTGGCCTAATCTTTTACCAAAGGGGTGGAGTACCAAACTTGTTTTGCTGGACCGTAGCATCCAAACAAAATAGACTCAGTTATGGTGTTGACAAAAAGTTAATAACCCATAAAACCAGCACAGCACACACACACACATGGACACACACACATACACACACACAGTATTATGAAGTCCTGCTGCCTGATAATGACTCACACATTCACACGTTTAAGCTTCCTAGTTTCCTATTTGTTAGGATCTCCCGTGAAAGAGGTCAGGCAACCCCACACCTCACTCCACTTGTTATTAGCAGGAAGACTAGGAGACATGTTTTCAAACAACATGGATGAACAACAATGAAAGTAGACATGAGGAAGCAGGCTGAGGACGTCAAAGTTCCCAAGTGCTATTAGGAGAAGGAGCTGTCATTCAGATTTATTTTTTTGTCAAACACAAGCAGTTTTTTGTTAACTTTTCCGGTGTTTCTTAGTTGTGAATTGACTTCACGTGATGGAAGTTCCTTCTTCTGAATTCTGTGTTAAATAAATGTTTCACTGTTTGTGAGATGACCATTGTCCAGTTCTTTTAGTCACGAGAACTTTTCTGAAAGTGAGACTATGTTGTATCTTTACTCTATTCTAAATTCAAACTTTACTATTGTCAGTGTATCCATTTGATTGATGTCTAAAGTCAAAATTTTACGTAGTGGCCTAATCTTTTACCGAAGGGGTGGAGTACCAAACTTGTTTTGCTGGACCGTAGCATCCAAACAAAATAGACTCAGTTCAGTGTTGACAAAGAATTTATGAACCATAAAACCAGCACAACACACACACACACACACACACACACACACACACACACACACACATACACTTTAGACGGCTTAGTGTTCTGAACGGTCTCTAAAAGTATTGCTATTCTTCTGTTCTCCAGTGTTTCTGCAGAACAAATCTAGTCGAGATGAGTTGTGTCCCAGAAACCTGAAGAAGATGCATACAGCAGTGGACAAACTGATGGCCTACTCCCATCTGAAATACAAAGGTTAAACTGTGATGAGGACTTACACTCTGATGGCCTCCAGTAGGCACCTCTGGTGTCTGCGGTGCTCTCCACTGTTTCCCCTGGTCAGGTTGGTGCGGTGCAGCAGCCAACACTCCCTCAGCACATTGGCAGCAGCATGGCGGATCTGGGACAGACAGAGTGCCAACATCAAGACCCAGTCAATCAAACCTGCAGCCCTAACGTGTACGTGTGTGACACACACTCCTTTGTACAGCATGACTGTCCCAGCTGGAGATAAGAGTATATGGAACGGTGATGCATTAAGCTAACACTCATGTTTATAGCAGGATTAAGTTTAGATATAAAGAATTACAGCACTAACCGGAAGGATGACAGCATGTCATAGCATGGTTTCATCTTGGGGGCATGTTTATATCATGGTGCCATCTTGGGAGCATGTTTATATCATGGTGTCATCTTTGGGGCATGTTTATATCATGGTGTCATCTTGGGGGCATGTTTATATCATGGCATCATCTTGGGGGCATGTTTATATCATGGTGTCATCTTTGGGGCATGTGTATATCATGGTGTCATCTTTGGGGCATGTTTATATCATGGTGTCATCTTGGGGGCATGTGTATATCATGGTGTCATCTTGGGGGCATGTGTATATCATGGTGCCATCTTGGGGGCATGTGTATATCATGGTGTCATCTTGGGGGCATGTTTATATCATGGTGTCATCTTTGGGGCATGTGTATATCATGGTGCCATCTTGGGGGCATGTGTATATCATGGTGTCATCTTTGGGGCATGTTTATATCATGGTGTCATCTTGGGGGCATGTTTATATCATGGTGTCATCTTGGGGGCATGTTTATATCATGGTGTCATCTTTGGGGCATGTGTATATCATGGTGTCATCTTTGGGGCATGTTTATATCATGGTGTCATCTTTGGGGCATGTGTATATCATGGTGCCATCTTGGGGGCATGTGTATATCATGGTGTCATCTTTGGGGCATGTTTATATCATGGTGTCATCTTGGGGGCATGTTTATATCATGGTGTCATCTTGGGGGCATGTTTATATCATGGTGTCATCTTGGGAGCATGTTTATATCATGGTGCCATCTTGGGGGCATGTTTATATCATGGTGTCATCTTTGGGGCATGTTTATATTATGGTGTCATCATTGGGGCATGTTTATATCATGGTGTCATCTTTGGGGCATGTTTATATCATGGTGTCATCTTTGGGGCATGTTTATATCATGGTGCCATCTTTGGGGCATGTTTATATTATGGTGTCATCTTTGGGGCATGTTTATATCATGGTGCCATCTTGGGGGCATGTTTAAATCATGGTGTCATCTTGGGGGCATGTTTATATCATGGTGTCATCTTGGGGGCATGTTTATATCATGGTGTCATCTTTGGGGCATGTTTATATTATGGTGTCATCTTTGGGGCATGTTTATATTATGGTGCCATCTTGGGGGCATGTTTATATCATGGTGCCATCTTGGGGGCATGTTTATATCATGGTGTCATCTTGACAGCATGTTAATATCATGGTGCCATCTTGGGAGCATGTTTATTTGCTGATTAAACTGCTGTTATGAAGTGAGAGGTAGTCCATGGTTAACGTTGATGAAAACAATGTTGCCTAGTGCAGAACTGGGTCAGGCGGGATGGGCTGTACACTAATGTTTGCTACACGGCGGTGTTTGCTAAAAACCTAAACGGATGGACATGTACCCGTCATACAGGGAAAAATATTTGAGGATGCGAATAGGCATCAGTGGGCCATATGTTGGTTACGGAAACATATTCTTCTTTTTTTCTCTTTGATTCTATTCGTGTCTGCTATTCTTACTGATGAGTACACTGTAACTGCCTATCTGAGCCTGGTGAAGTCACTCCAGCCGGGCCCTGTCTTGTGTTGTCCTGTGTGTGGGGTTATTATTAGGGGCCGTCAGGGGCCGTGCCCAGATGTCTTTTCTTATTCTTCCTGTCAACGTAAATCAGGGCAATGACGGACATCTCCGCAGGGACGCGCACACACACACCAAACAACTACCAACAGACATAAGGATGCACCCAGTGAGAGGATGTGTTCAGTGCCAGGGAGGAAGCAGTTACATCCTCAGCAGACCTATAACCTCACATCCTCACACTGACAACACACTGCAGCCTGCAGCCAGGTGTAGCCTACACCCTACACTGCCAACCTAGCGCTCAGCTAATGCTCAGTCAGGTCAGTGGATTTCAAAGAATCCTGCCATACACTACTTATATATTCGAGAATGATGAATATTTGGAAATGGATATGGAAATCATGCTAGCATCTTCCGTTGTGCTCGTTTATTTTCAGGTTGTTGATTCTCCTTCCCGGCGATAAGCAAGCAGATGGATCCTGTCCGAGGCTTCAACATGAAGTAACCCCTCAACAACATACACTCGCTCACTGTGTCCTCAGTTACGGCAGTGAGTATATACACACACACACAACACACACATCATCTTATCCAGTTTCCTCTCGGTCCGAGCGCCCCGTCCTGGACTGACACAAGTCCCTTTCCTGACAGGGACACTATTGTTTCCTCTTTTTGACGCCTTTTGGAGGCTATTAAGAGATTGGCGGGCCCCACCTCCCAAGCGCTCCGCCGCTTGGGAGGTTTTATAAATTATATTATAAAAAGACTCCAAAATCATAACACGCGGCGATGCAGAAAATATCTCTGCATCCACCCAGAAGGCCTCATCTGTTGTGTCAAGGGTTTTGTTTTTCTTGTGAGACCGAGGGAAACTTTGAAGGGAGCTGGCTGCTACCGGTTATCAATGCAGGACAGTGGTTTGGATCTTCACAGTATGTTTTTCTTTTCATTCAGTTATTGGAAATATGGGGATAAATGACTCCTTGAACTAAGAGACACCCACAACATGTACATTCATTACTGTCATTATAGAGCCAGGTATTTCTACTGACCCTGTGACCACCTGACCAGGAAAAACTCCCAACCCTAGTAAAGGTTAGAACTAAGGCCCAGAGTTTTCCTGACTAGGTGGACACATGGGATATGGAAAAACTCTGGTGCAGTCGTTCTCCTTGTCTCACCCGTTTGGAGATCTGGATGTCCATCATGAAGAAGTGCACGTGTTTCTCTCCTTTGTTCAGCGCCAGCTTCTTGGTCATGACGGCCACCAGCATGGCGGTACAGGCCACACCCTGAGGTAAAAACACACAGACAGCCACACCACCGTCATTATGGTTACCACCACCACCGTTTGTCATCCTCCTCGTGTCCGTAAGAGCGGGAGTCAGAGTCGGAATTCACAAAATGATCATGTCAACATTCAAAATTAGCCCTATTGCTTCAGGTCTGCTTGGCTAACATCAAGATAGACATCGCAATTCCTTTTCAAGAGGTTATTAAATAGTTGTGACTTGCTATAACTTGTACAAATATGGTGGGCCTATTTTGCCTATTTCGCCAAATAATACTAGTTACACTGAATTGACCTTATGTTTATGTGAGAGTGAAATGGTTAATCATATGCCACTGTGCCACTGATATAGTAGTATGGTTTACTCTGAGAATAGCATTGTGCTATTGCTGGATAGGGAACAACTAAATGCTGACGAATGCTCAGGAACCCCACAGGGTGAATCAGAGTGACTTGGCACTAAAAGTGACTATATTTCAGTGTGGTACAATAGTCTCAACACACTAATTCTTACTGTGAAATCTTAGACTACACTTCTAACCTATGGGGGAGATATAACATACAGATTAAGTCAGAGGATTACATAAGCCTTAGACAAATACATTTAAACTCAGTTTTTCACAATTCTGACATTTAGTCAGAGTAAAAATTCCCTGTCTTAGGTCAGTTAGGATCACCACTTTATTTTAAGAATGTGAAATGTCAGAATAATAGTAGAGAGAATGATTTATTTCAGCTTTTATTTCTTTCATCACATTCCCAGTAGGTCAGAAGTTTACATACACAATTAGTATTTGGTAGCATTGCCTTTAAATTGTTTAAATTGGGTCAAATGTTTCGGGTAGCCTTCCACAAGCTTCCCACAATAAGTTGGGTGAATTTTGTCCCATTCCTCCTGACAGAGCTGGTGTAACTGAGTCAGGTTTGTAGGCCTCCTTGATTGCACACGCTTTTTCAGTTCTGCCCACAAATTTTCTATTGGATTGAGGTCAGGGCTTTGTGATGGCCACCACAATACCTTGACTTTGTTGTCCTTAAGCCATGTTGCTACAACTATGGAAGTATGCTTGTCGTCATTGTCCCTTTGGAAGACCCATTTGTGACCAAGCTTTAACTTCCTGACTGATGTCTTGAGATGTTGCTTCAATATATCCACATAATTTTCCTTGACATCTATTTTGTGAAGTGCACCAGTCCCTCCTGCAGCAAAGTACCCCCACAACATGATGCTGCCACCCCTGTGCTTCACAGTTGGGATGGTGTTCTTCAACTCGCAAGCCTCCCCCTTTTTCCTCCAAACATAACAATGGTCATTATGGCCAAACAGTTCTATTTTTGTTTCATCAAACCAGAGGACATTTCTCCAAAAAGTACTATCTTTGTCCCCATGTGCAGTTGCAAACCGTAGTCTGGCTTTTTTATGGTGGTTTTGGAGCAGTGTCTTCTTCCTTGCTGAGCGGCCTTTCAGGTTATGTCGATATAGGACTCGTTTCTCACATTGGATATAGATACTTTTTACCCGTTTCTTCCAGCATCTTCACAAGGTTTGCTGTTGTTCTGGGATTGATTTGCACTTTTCGCACCAAAGTTCGTTCATCTCTAGGAGACAGAACGCGTCTCCTTCCTGAGCGGTATGATGGCTGCATGGTCCCATGGTGTTTATACTTGCATACTATTGTTTGTACAGATGAACGTGGTACCTTCAGGCGTTTGGAAATTGCTCCTAAGGATGAACAACACTTGTGGAGGTCTACAATTTTTGGTTGGCTGATTTCTTTAGATTTTCCTATGATGTCAAGCAAAGAGGCACTGAGTTTGAAGGTAGGCCTTGAAATACATCCACAGGTACACCTCCAATTGACTCAAATGATGTCAATTAGCCTATCATAAGCTTCTAAAGCCATGACGTAATTTTCTGGAATTTTCCAAGCTGTTTAAAGGCACAGTCAACTTAGTGTATGTAAACTTCTGACCCACTGGAATTGTGACACTGTGAATTATAAGTGAAATAATCTGTCTGTAAACAATTGTTGGAAAAATTACTTGTGTCATGCACAAAGTAGATGTCCTAACTGACTTGCCAAAACTATAGTTTGTTAACAAGACATTTGTGGAGTGGTTGAAAAACGAGTTTTACTGACTCCAACCTAAGTGTATGTAAACTTCCGACTTCAACTGTAGTTAATTTACCATTGAGTGCAATTTTATATCAATATGTACTGTAATTGCACAAAGCTCACAGTTGTACCAATGTGTATCTACCTACACTGTAATTGCATTGTACCTGCCAGGGTAATTACTGTGAAAATACAGTACATGGTTTTAGAGACATAGTGTAATCATATCATTTAAAGATTAGACTGGTTTTACCTGTTTTCCTTCCCTTGTTTGCATTAGTAAAAGAGAGAGAGAGATACAAGTCTGATAAAGAAGAACAATCATATTAGCATGCACGCATAGGCTCACAATGAAACACAGATTACAGTCTGGTCACAGAGATAATGCTAAGAGCCATTCAGATAGATGAATCACAAATCCTGCAATAGTCCCCTGTCCTCTCCTAAGAGCTCCCAAAATACTCTGCTGGCTTCCTAACATCAACCAACCCACTCACTGGTACTGGGATGGGCATGGGCATGACTTGAACCAAAGATTCTGTGTGAATCTGCCCCGGTGTAATCTGGGAATTTTGAAAGACACAACATCCTTCCCAGGGATCCATCCACACCCCACTGATAGGATGTGTGGCGAGCACGCTGTACTGCTCACCTCCCCAACACAGCTGGGGTACTACCAGAGAGGCAGGCCAGCCCAGGATAGAGGTGTTGAGCCTAGGGGTCATTGACAGCCGAGCACTACAGGTGTGAGTACTGCTTCACTCATTGTCCCCGAGAGCTGCCCTGTTGGGAGTAGGAAACTTTTTTTTCTTCCAAGTCATTGGCACAGGTTGGCACGCCCTCCTGTTCCAGTGGTGCCAAAGGCTATAAACTACCTAAAAATGGAAATGGTGGAAAGTTTCCCCTTAAAAAAGGGGAAAGCTTATATAAACAAGGGGAGAGGGAGAGAAAGAGGAGTGAAGGATAATTTTCCACTGTGTCAGGGAGGTGTCTCAGCCTGGCTCCCGCCCCTCTGACTCTCCGTCGCTAATCTGCTCGGATCGGAAACGGGCAGAGCTGAGGTGAGGCAGAGAGCCAAGTCCTTACAGCCCAATAAGCAGAAAACACCCAGATACCTCCCTCCCTCTCTCTCGCTCCCTGTACTAGGTACATGGCCCTAAACCCTTCAAAGTGCAAGATCCTGTTGGTAACATGTATGAGAAACCTGTCCCTGCATGTCCCCTTATGATATATGGGAAAAACCTGCAAGTCTGTGAAAGTGTGAAAGTCCTTGGAGTCATTGTGCAAAACATTCTGCAGTGGGACGAACAAAACGATTCAATGATTCGCAAGGGAAGCAAAAAGTCTTCCTACGTCGACTTAAAATATTTAACTTTCCACAAATGGACCTGGTAGCCATCTACACGGGCTATGTTCAACCCTGCCTAGAGTATACCGCAACAGCTTGGCACAGCTCCTTGACTCAAGCCCTCTCTGAACAACTCGAGCCCATACAGAAGCGTGTTTGCAGAACCATCCCTGGCACGGCATATCCTGGAAACAACAATGCTCTGACCTCACTATCACTGCCCTCACTTCATGAGAGAAGAGAGAAACTGTACCTTGACTTTCCTTTTTCCCTGTTCAAGACCCCCTTCAGAGAACAGTTACCCGTCTGCCGAGGACAAGTGTCAGGCAGATCCACCTGCTCTCTATTCCACATGCCAGGACTGAGAGATATATAAGTCGCCCATTCCATACCTATATACAGTACCAGTAAAAAGTTTGGACACATCAACTCAGGCCTGTGACGCACAATCCAGCTACGCTTGGAAGATGCAAGTCTACACAGGGAAGCCGACCAGTGGAGGCTCGGAGAAGAACCAGGGGATGCGGGTTGTGCTTGATGTGACAGACAGACTGAGGGGGCACAATGTCAAGTGTGACAATTTCTTCACCTCTTATGAACTCAGCCAGCAGCTCCCGAAGAGGAAGATCACCATGGTTGGTGCAGTTAGAAAGAACAAGCCTGAGCTCCCCCCTGCACTCCTCGCAACAAGGAGACCTTCTCATCAAAGTTTGCCTTCACCCCCACCACCACTCTAGTTTCTTACCTCCCAAAGAGGAACAATAATGTGGTCTTCCTGAGCACACTGCACAAAACGGCTGAGATCAGTGATCGTGAGGACAGGAAGCCAGCCATCATCCTGGACTACCACCACAACAAAGGAGGCGTGGACAACCTGGACAAGGTGATTGGAACTTACAACTGCAGGAGGATGACTGCCCGCTGGCCCCTGGTCATCTTCCATAACATCATTGATGTGTCCTCATACAATGCCTTTGTGATATGGAACAAGATCAACCCTACCTGGATGCCTGATAAGCGGAACAAGAGGAGGGTGTTCCTAGAGCAGCTGGGAAAGGCACTTGTAACCCCACACATTCAAAGAAGGGAACGCTTCCCCTGCACAGTAGCCTCTGCAGTGCTTGTGGAAGCTGTTCAGGGGGCTGAATCTTGTCCTGATCCACCTGAGGCTGTAGCTGGAGCAGGCAAGAGGAGGAGATGCCAATTCTGCCCCCAAAGAAGGACTGTAAAACAAATACTATGTGCTGCACATATGAGAAATGCATCTGCAAAGTCCATGCACACACATTTGCATACTGTCCTACATGTGCTAACTAGAGTTGATTGATTTATGTACTTCACGTTTTTGTTTTGTATTTATTATTTTATTCTTATTTATTGTTGTTGTTTATACACCTTGTGGGTGGGGGCAATGGTTCAAAAATGTGAGAAGACTAGTATTTTGTAGTTGAATTCCTCATTGTACAGTATATAAGAATATATCACTATGTTGCCAAAAAATGTCAAGGCTGTTATTGTTTCCCATCAGTAAAATGCATTCAAACTACTTTCTGCACATTTCTGCTACTTTCTTAGAGCAGCTGGGAAAGGCACTTGTAACACCACACAAGTGCTAGCAAGTGCTATCTCTTGCAAAAAAAATTATGTTTACACCTATGCAGTACCTTTAGCAATAATAATAATAACAAACCTAAAAAAAAAAAAATTATGACAAGTGTGTTGTAATAAAAACGAGTGGTGTCCACTGATTTAAATGCAGACTTTTTGCATTGTGAAGAGAGAGAACCCCGGTTATTATACAAAGTTTGTGATGAATGACAGGTTGTTTCTTCATGCAAAATAGATTTGGGGTTTAAAATTCAATTAAGCTGCTTTATTTTAGGGGTTTAGTGAAGGTGGGTCATTTTTTACCCTTAGGGCAAGGGGAGTATACAAAATGTTAAGACTACACAAGGGTAAACAGGTGTGCCTTGTTAAAAGTTAATTTGCGGAATGTCTTTCTTTCTTAATGCGTTTGAGCCAATCAGATGTATTGTGACAAGGTAGCGGTGGTATACAGAAGATAGCCCTATTTGGTAAAAGACCAAGAACAGCTCAAATAAGAAAAGAGAAACGACAGTCCATCATTACTTTAAGACATGAAGGTCAGTCAATGCGGAAAATTTTAAGAACTTTGAAAGTTTCTTCAAGTGCAGTCGCAAAAACCATCAAGCACTATGATGAAACTGGCTCTCATGAGGACCGATATGCCATCCCATCTACTTAGTGGGACTATAATTTCTTTTTCAACAGGACAATGACCCAAAACACACATCCAGGCTGTGTAAGGGCTATTTGACCAAGAAGGAGAGTGATGGAGTGCTGCATCAGATGACCTGGCCTCCACAATCACTCGGCCTCAACCCAATTGAGATGGTTTGGGATGAGTTGGACCGCAGATTTAAGGAAAAGCAGCCAACAAGTGCTCAGCATATGTGGGAACTCCTTCAAGACTGTTGGAAAAGCAATCCAGGTGAAGCTGGTTGAGAGAATGCCAAAGTGTGCAAACCTGTCATCAAGGCAAAGGGTAGCTACTTTGAAGAATCTCAAATATAAAATATATTTAGATTTGTTTAACACTTTTTTGGTTACTACATGATTCCATATGTGTTATTTCATAGTTTGGATGTCTTCACTATTATTCTACAATGCAGAAAATAGTACAAATAAAGAAACCCTGGAATGAGTAGGTGTGTCCAAATTTGACTGGTACTGTAAAAGATAATACAAATAAATACAAATATTCTTCCATTGTAAAAACCTATCAACTCTTTGTACTCAGCATCAACCTACTTAACTGAGATATTGGCCTATATTCTTATTGGTGAGGGTCCATTGTTTTGTGAACAATGGCAGTTGAATTATGACAATATATCATATTGAAACTCCTTTGTTCTTTTCTATGACAGAACAAGACCTGAAGTGTATTATTTAATGTCATTTCCATGGCATCCAGACTGCTTGAACATAAGAGTCGCAGCTCTTTCACAAATTTCAAATATGCTTACAGTGCTTCAAATTAGCTTTTTTTCTACTGCGTGTACCTTTCTTACCAGTGGGTGTAACCAAAGCGTTTGAGTCACAGACATAACAATACATGCGTCAATAACCACACCGCTTTCGTTGTTCGACAAGAGAAAGGTCATATGTTATCATGTAGAGCACATTGGGGCTGCATTCTGTAAGAAACGTGCTATAAAAATAAAGTTCAATATTATCAGTGCCTGTACTCTCTGAGTTCACCCATAAAAACAGTAAGCTCACTGTAACCTTTCACATCTCCCACCTCTGCTCAGTGCCAAGACATCTACATAACAACTACTCCAGTGTGTGTGTGTGTGGTGTGTGTGTGGTGTGTGGTGTGTGGTGTGTGTGGTGTGTGGTGTGTGGTGTGTGGTGTGTGGTGTGTGGTGTGTGTGTGTGTGTGTGTGTGTGTGTGTGTGTGTGTGTGTGTGTGTGTCACTTCTCTGACCCATTACTCAACACCCCTTATCTCAGAGGTGTATCAACAACCAAGACATTGTCAGGTATTCTTCCCTGAACATGTCATATACAAGCTGATAGTGGGGAAAACAATAATAAAAATACTATTACAGTGGTACAGTCGTGTTAAATTCATTTTCAGAATAGAATAGAAAAGCTTCAATATGAAAACTACAGCTACTGTACTTTAAGACATCATAGCATGCACTGGCAACACACCGGGGGCACATGCTGTAGTGTAGGACATTGTAAGAATGCCATCATGGAAAATAATATAGAAAGAGGCCAAGACAAGAGAGATCGATGGGAGTAGCGACAGGCAAACAATGAGTTAGCAGCAACAGTACTGTACATGGCATGCTCTCTGCATGTACCCAGCAACTAGCCGCCAGCATCAAAGTCATTATTGGGACTGTGTGGCACCAACCACCACTGTATTTCTACTGTAAGTAAATAACTTTCTGCAGCCACTTCAACGTAATGGGTACTTACACAACAACCAACTCAAGAGCACTGACTAGTGTTTCAATTTCTCTCTATTCTTCTTCATTTGATCACCCTGTTGCAAAAGAACTTTCCTGCAATGCAGTTTATTTGAGGTTTAAAAAGGCTTCTGAAGTTTGTAATTTCTACCTTGAAATTTCAGACATGATTTTCCCTTACAAAAAATTGATCAACCCCTACAAAAATATTCATTAAAATCCATTTCGTAATTCACATTTCCTGTTGCTGCTGGATTATTGCCCTGCTGTAGCAAACTGGCAAAAATGTTGATCATACATCTGTACACCTGCAGAGACAAGAAGCCATGTACAGTACATGTATGTTATTTAGCCTGTCTACTTTACAGTAATGTTCTGCTTTAAAAAGCCATTGTAACCTTTAAGATACAGGCTTTATCATGCTTTGACACTCAGGCTAGAAATTTTATTTTCCCTATCTCTCCATATTCCCCTCCCCATATAGTTACCATGACTCCATATAGTTACCATGACTCCGGTGAAGAGGCACACCACTTTTCCACAGCTGGTTTTGGGGGACACGTCCCCGTATCCCACAGTGAGGAAGGTGATGGCAATGAGCCAGAGAGCCGTGTCCATACGACCAGTCTCCTCCTGTATCTGCCTGTAGAGGGCCACACACCCTGGGGTCACTCACTACATACACAGATACATATGTCTTACATGAAGATATTCATAGATTTTATCAATATTATATAGACATTACATTACTAACAAGATCAGACAAATGGGTAAGACAAAAACAGAGATATATTAAGTTGACAAATCTGATTGTCAAGAACTCCAGTCACCCAAGTCATGGACTGTTCTCTCTGCTACCGCACCGTAAGCGGTACCGGAGCACGAAGTCTAGGTCCAAAAGTCTCCTTAACAGCTTCTATCCCCAAGCCATGAGAGTGCTTTACAATTAATCAAATGGCCACTCAGACTATTTGTATTGACAACCCCCCCCCCCCCCCATTGTTTTTACACTGCTGCTACTCACTGTTTATTATCTATGCATAGACACTTTACCCCTACCTACATGTACAAATAACCTCGACTAACCTGTACCCCCGCACATTGACTCGGTATCGGTACCCCCTCTATATAGCCTCATTATTGATATTTTATTGTGTAACTATTTTTTTATTTTTTTACTTTAGTTTATTTAGTAAATATTTTCTTGACTCTATTTTCTTAAAACTGCATTGTTAGTTAAGGGCTTGCAAGGAAGGATTTCACGGTAAGGTTGTATTCGACGCAGGTGAAAAATAAAATTTGATTTGATTTGTTTTGAGATTTAGAATCTTTATGGGCATCCAAAGATCAAAGCGTTGTAGTTACAGTTAGACTGTGATTATCTGTTTATCTGTCAGTGGCTGTGGGGTCAGGGAAGGTCCTGTTTCAATTCCAGAAAAGAGAAAATGGAAGTTGAATTGTCTGGACAGATGGTGAAATTGACTCAAAAATGGGCTGACTTTTGTAAGTTGTTGTTTTCTCAGAATCTATTTCAAAACCATTCCAATTCAGTGTTCATCTTAAGTATTCTATTGCCTACAGGGAAGTTATAATGCATTATACCTGTCGGGTGTTACTCAGAAGTCTTACAATCTGTCAATCATCAGATCGTATAACCAAAACGTCAGTTTGTTTAACATGCAGCTTGATTAACTAACACGTTTGATTTTCTCTATGTAACTGAGATCTAAGAATCCCATCCCATTGTAGGTTCAGCCTAAACAAATGACCTCACGTTGGCCACAAGCAGACTTCAGAGGCCTAGGATGGTATGTGTTGGCTCGCAATGAAGAGTCATTTTTCGGAGTAACTCAACAGAAAACGATCAACTTTGAATCTGTTATTAGACATCCTTTCTGAATGGGGAACTCAAATTGACCATCAATATTTGAAGTAGAGTGAGCAATTGATTGCCCCAGTCTGTTTGTAATAAACTGTGTAGGGGTGTGTGTGTATGTGTGCGTGTTTCTGTGCTGGCAGTAGTAATGTGTTATATTTAGATTTTTGGCAAACTGTTTTCATATCTCACTGTGTGTCTGTGCCTGTGTATCTCAAACAGAAGATTGTGTGCGAGTCATGCAGTGCATGTGTGTGTGTGTGTGTGTGTGTGTGTGTGTGTGTGTGTGTGTGTGTGTGTGTGTGTGTGTGTGTGTGTGTGTGTGTGTGTGTGTGTGTGTGTGTGTGTGTGTGTGTGTGAGCATGCGTGTGAGCATGCGTGTGAGCATGCGTGTGAGCATGAGTGTGTGCGCGCCCCTCCACCCTACCTCTCACAAAGTGTGAGCATCCAGGAAGCGATGAGCCAGAACAAGAAGATGAACACCATTAGCGTGCGCGCCGGGTACTTGTTCATCAGCACCTTGAGCACGAAGCGGAACGTGAAGTTGATGTTGTTGAGCGAGCCGATACTCCTATAGGAGGCACTGAGCAGCACCTTGCTGTGCAGTAGAATCGTCCTGTGGACCAGGTACAGCCTGAGGAACATCAACGCCGACAGTAGCAGCTCTGTGTCCAACAGTGCCTCCCCGTGGCGGGAGGACACACACAGCGGCGCCGAGTTGGAGGAGTTGACCTCTACCCCCTCCCTGGCGATGGGCGCAGGGACACCCACCTCCCAGTAGGTGCCCACGGGATGGATGGCACAGACCAGCAGCTCCAGGGAGATGCCCAGCACCCTGCGGCTTGTCATGGCGATGCGCCAGTCCACCTGGTTGTGGTCAATGATGAAGAGCTGGAGAAAAAGTGAGGGGTCGGAACAGGGGCGACAGGGGAGATAGAAGGGGATGAGGGCGATTGGAAGAGCCAGAGGGAGAAGGAGAGTTAAAGGAAGAGAGAGGGGGAAAGAGAGTGAAAGATAAATACAAAGAGAAAGAGAGAGAGAAATTGCAAGAGGGAAAGGGATTGAGTGGGAGAGAGAGAGAGAGGTAGGAAAAGAAGGATGTCAACGGAGAATTGTTCATTTGATTTGAAGCATTAAGGAAATGATGATTAACTAAAGGTGGGAATTAGAAGAACAGCAACGACAGAAACATGATGCCAAGGCAAACAAAGACCCACCCAAGCAGATACGGAGCCAGTGAAAGTCAAGATTGTGGGGGTTGTAAGCGACACAAGCCCTCTCTGACTCACAAGTCTCTTAGATTCTAAATATAATCCTGTCTGATCCTAGTCTGACATGACACAACTCCAAGAAATCACTTTATTATATTACTAAAGAAAATGAAAACCAAATCCCGCGCTGGCCAAAACCTCCAATTCCTGTTGTTTTGAGGTTTCTTCGTAACTCTTGATATTTGAAACTGCCGTAAGCATTTTACAACACTCAGTTCGTAGTCTTGTTGCCCTTGACTGACTTTCCCATTACCCAATCACCACCCAGTTCCTGCAGCAGAGGGGGAACTTCAGTCACACTCTTCCCCTTGATTTTGCCACACCGTTCCCTTGATATTGTCACACCCTTCCATTGATATTGCCACACTCTTCCCTTGATATTGCCACACCGTTCCCTTGATTTTGCCACACCGTTCCCTTGATTTTGCCACACCGTTCCCTTGATATTGTCACACCCTTCCCTTGATATTGTCACACCCTTCCCTTGATATTGCCACACCCTTCCCTTGATATTGCCACACCCTTCCCTTGATATTGCCACACCCTTCCCTTGATATTGCCACACCCTTCCCTTGATATTGTCACACTCTTCCCTTGATATTGCCACACCCTTCCCTAATTATTGCCACACCTTCCCTTAATATTGCCACACCCTTCGCTTGATATTGCCACAGTCTTCCCTTGATATTGCCACACCCTTCCCTAATTATTGCCACACCTTCCCTTAATATTGCCACACCCTTCCCTTGATATTGCCACACCCTTCCCTTAACATTGCCACACCCTTCCCTTGATATTGCCACACCTTCCCTTGATATTGCCACACCCTTCCCTTGATATTGCCACACCCTTCCCTTGATATTGCCACACCCTTCCCTTGATATTGCCACACTCTTCCCTTGATATTGCCACACCCTTCCCTTGATATTGCCACACTCTTCCCTTGATATTGCCACACCCTTCCCTAGATATTGCCACACCTTCCCTTGATATTGCCACACCTTCCCTTAAATTTGGCTCACCTGAAGCCTGCTGGTGTAAGTTAATTTCCTTACCTTTCACCTGTGTTTATAGAAATTCAACTGAACCTCCATATCCTGTGTTCTTATAGACTAACCCCCAGGGCAGAGCAAGCCAACCTCAAAATACAGTCCTTGACCAACCAACCCTAACCAGTTTTTACATCCTTCGAGCCTGATCGGGCTATCATGGTGGAAAGGACAACAATGGAGTACAGATTCCCATCTGACTGAGGGCTCATCTTCAGATAGAGAATGAGGGAGATTACACATCAAATCAGGTGGATGGAAACGAAGGAACCATCCATCCCAGTCCCACTCAAGCCTCATTTCAGAAATGGATTGGTCCAAAACTCTACAATTACCTATTCATATGAGCTCAAGCCTAAACTCCAGTTCCTTGTGCTCTACTCAACTGCATTACCCTTTCAGGGTAATGCAGTAGTACCCTTTCAGACTATAACACCATCTCCACTGCAGTACCCTTTTAGACTCCACCTCCATTTCCACTGCAGTACCCTTTCAGACTACAACTCCATCTCCACTGCATTACCCTTTTAGACTCCACCTCCATTTTCACTGCAGTACCCTTTCAGACTACAACTCCCATCTCCATTGCAGTACCTTGTGCAGTCCCATATCTAGCTTACTAATGGCAAGCTTGTCAGGTCTGCAGTAGTCAATGGAGTCACCTTAGCTCCAGTCCCAGGGGCCAGCCAGGCTCCCGTGTAAGATTACCCTGTGCCCCCTAACACAGAAGACCCAGTACCTCCAGTGGCCAGTGGGCCAGTACCTACAGAGGCAAGCTGACCTCACACTGTGGCTGGTGGCCCATTCCAGTTCCTGTGGACAATGGCCAACACCTCCACCAGTGGCCATCAAGCCAACAAATCCACCAGTGGCAATCAAGCAAACACCTCCACCAGTGGCCATCAAATCAACACCTCCACCAGTGGCTATCAAATCAACACCTCCACCAGTGGCCATGGAATCAACACCTCCACTAATGGCCATCGAGTCAACACCACTAATGGCCATTGAGTCAACAACACCACCAGTGGCCATCGAGTCAACACCACCAGTGGCCATCGAGTCAACACCACTAATGGCCATTGAGTCAACAACACCACCAGTGGCCATCGAGTCAACACCTCCACCTTTGGCCATCAAATCAACATCTCCACCAGTGGCCATCGAGTCAACACCACCAGTGGCCATCGAGTCAACACCACCAGTGGCCATCGAGTCAACACCACTAATGGCCATTGAGTCAACAACACCACCAGTGGCCATCGAGTCAACACCTCCACCTGTGGCCATCGAGTCAACACCTCCACCAGTGGCCATCGAGTCAACACCTCCACCAGTGGCCATCGAGTCAACACCACCAGTGGCCATCGAGTCAACACCTCCACCTGTGGCCATCGAGTCAACACCTCCACCTGTGGTCATCGAGTCAACACCTCCACCAGTGGCCATCGAGTCAACACCTCCACCTGTGGTCATCGAGTCAACACCTCCACCTGTGGCCATCGAGTCAACACCTCCACCTGTGGTCATCGAGTCAACACCTCCACCAGTGGCCATCGAGTCAACACCTCCACCTGTGGCCATCGAGTCAACACCTCCACCTGTGGTCATCGAGTCAACACCTCCACCTGTGGTCATCGAGTCAACACCTCCACCTGTGGTCATCGAGTCAACACCTCCACCTGTGGTCATCGAGTCAACACCTCCACCTGTGGCCATCGAGTCAACACCTCCACCTGTGGTCATCGAGTCAACACCTCCACCAGTGGCCAGAGAGCCATTCCCCTTGACTTACTTTCTCATTATCCAATCTATTGCGCAAAGCGCATATAAGCTTGGTATATCAACCACTCAAAGTTGGCCTCAGTGGGTGTGACCATAGAATTCTATAGGAGTGACCAACTGAGTAAAGTATTTGCCATCATTTAATTTTAGCGAATCACACGACTGCAAGGCATGGCTCTGTGCTTGTGATGTGCTAGTGTATAAGGGAGGGTTAGGGGGAAGTTGTTGTGGGAGATTATTGGTTGGTAGATTAAGACGATTAAGCCATTGCCTATACACCGGGAGTTTCTTTTTATTGGCTAACGAAGGCCAAGTTTGACGCGTTGGTCCACCATACTCTTCGCTTATTTGGGCAGAAGTGTTTGGACATTTTATTAATCTGTGGCTAATCCGTGTGGCATTCTGACAAACATTGCAGTTCATTTCAGTTCTTTGTTGGTACAAGTTCTTTTCCTTGGCTTTTATCTTTGGAAACGTTTATAGAAATTCAACTGTACCTCCATCTCATGTGTTCTCATAGACACACCACCTGGGTAGCCCACACCCAAACCACCAGCAAGCCAACGTAAAAATACTGTCAATGGTGTGCGTACTGGGAGTGGAGTCAGGTGCAGGAGAGCAGAGAGTTGTGAACAGGCGCACACTTTATTTAGGCAGGAGAAACCAACAGAAGGACGCCACTGCGTCGAAACCTCCATCCAATATGCCAAAGTGCAAAAATGCGCAAACAGACACAATAATACTGTACAAACAAATAAACATACCTCGTGAATAATATATATCACGGAAAATGCACACCAGAAATAGCGCGTTAAAAATGACACGTAACACGAAACAATCACACACAAAGACATGAGGGGGAACATAGGAATAAATACATGTAGTGTGATTGGGGAATGAAAACCAGGTGTGCAGGGAACAAGACAAAACGAATGGATAAATGAAAAATGGAGCGGCGATGGCTAGAAAGCCGGTGACGCCGACCGCCGCCCGAACAGGGAGAGGAGCCGACTTCGGCGGAAGTCGTGACAAATACAGTCCATTACCAACCAATCTTAACCCTACATTTTTACAATTAGAAAGTCTTGTTCTTATTTGTACATTGTTGTTATACAGTATATACCAGTAGGCAAATACAATTGCCTTGTGAACGTATTGAAGATTTACAAAAAATTACACATTTTCAATTCCTGTGTGTAAACACTAAGCACGTGTGAGCCGCCTCATTAAAAGTATATCGCACACAGCAGAATGAAAAGAGGTCCTCCGGTAATGCAAATGATCTGCTACCAATGAAGAGGGCTCTTTATATGTGACTGAAAGGGGAGGGAGTAAGTGCTACTCATACTGGAATTTATCCAAGCCAGAAGCTGGGCCTGTCACTGTACAAGCAGGGCCATCGGAACCCAATGGGAATGGGAGCTGGTAAGAGGCTTAGGGTTGGAGATCATGTAGAGACAGGTGATGATATTGACGGCCCATACCTCTGGGAACGTGTGTTTAGATACTCACCGTCCTGAACGCTGCTCACGTGATGATTAAGAGGGGTATGTCCATTTTCCTCTCTCTATTTTTTTCTTTCTATGCATAATTTCTCTGATAATGTCCTTCTCGTTTCTGTGTTTTTTTGAGAATGAGAAAGGTTAACGCTAGGTTGCGCTGCCCGGCATGTTTTGTTTTCAGCCTAAATATGGAGGCCCAATGCACAGCCCAAAAACGATAACCTCCACCAATGCTTGAAACCTCACCTCCCTTATCTCCCCACAGCACTTGCGCAGAGCACCCCCTCCTCTCAGATAGTCCTACACACGGATGTCAACCTAACAGGCGTTTAAAGACCGGGCAGTGTGCCCTGAAAAACCTTCTGGCTGCCTACCCTTTTGTCTAAAAACATAATCAGATACTGCACTGAGTAGTACATAAAATATATCTACTTCTGCACAGTCTTCACACTTGCACTAAATCTGTTTATCATATAGCACCTTGTTGACTTCTATACTGAGCAGTAAGGACATGGAATGACTGTCTTAACATATTGAATTTCAGTATCATCACCAAAGTCCTGGCACCTTGTGCATTGACAAGGTATTACAGAGCAAGGATGAACATAAGACGACCACAGAGAACTGTACAAATCTCCGTGGATTCGAGTTTCCTCAGGGGGAACGTGCATGTGAGTGTGTGTAAGCCACCGCATGGTTATTTACTAAGAAGTCCTGCTGACAGTATGTGTGTGTACTCAAGATATCATCAAGTTGCATCAGAGTTTTTTGTCACCGATCGATGAACAAACCAACGGCTGAATTTTGGTAGGACCGATTCACTTCCAGATCAAACAAGAAGTATCAAAACAAAAAACACCTTGCCGCCCTGCCACCATAGGCGAGACCAAAAAATGCAGCCCCCCACAAAACTAGAATAGTCCCAGTAAGCAAAATGATGTTTAAAAGACATATTTTCCAGATGTTGAAGTTAGGTTTAATTTAGGTTCTGAATGCAAGGTGAAAAGGTCTTTTCCATATGTTTAAAATACAAATTTTCCAGGATGTTGAAATCAAGTTCATTTTCGGTTCTGAATGAAAGTTGAAAAAAGGAATTTACCAAAACCAATGTCCATGGATGTGGAAATCAAGGCCGGTCCGGAACTGCACCAAAAAAAGACGTCCAAAAGGCTGATCAATTTGGCTATTTAAGCTCTGAATATCAGCTACCCAACTTCATCAGGAGTTAGCTCGAGCCGATTTGCAATGTGTTTACACAGCAGGAAATGCAGAAATATTTTATTTTTCTATGATCAGCTTGTCAAAAAAATTACCGATACAAACTTGAAACCACTGATCGTGACAATGGGGTGAAACTCCTGGACAACAGTTGTGATTGTCCATTCCATATTGTCCATTTTACTTTGACCAGTCCTGTTTTTAGGATATGTTGTTTGTTAACATGACAGCACATTTTTTTATTTGATTGAGCGCCATTTAGGTTAGGCTATTTGATCGGAAAAACCTGCATGACGTAAAATGTGTCTGTCTCGTTACATTATCATACATTTTATCTCTAGCCTGTAGGCTACAGAAAAGGTCACATACTCTTTTTCCCATAACCTATATCTGCTACATGATTTATGTTAGATTTTTGACAAAATGTTGGTGGAGCGCTGCAGCTATGTGTCTCTCCAACAGCACCCTGGAGAGGCACGCTGGGAATAGACAAGCAAGATATTTCGCATCCCTGCCTTTGACAAAGTGAGCACTGCTTATTAAAGGGAGGCATCATCCCTCACCTAAAAAGCCCATATGCCACTGGTTGAGAGAAATTGTAATTGTTTTTAGGCAGAATTATGTGAGGTTTTATGTGTTGTTGTTGGAGGTGCGTCTTGGTCAGTTTAGCTCAGAAAATGCCGCCCTCGTCAATCATTAGGCAGGATTAGTCCTGCCTAATGAGCGGGCCAGCCGTGCAAGTAGCATTCATAAAGGAGAGAAGCACCTTTAACAGTACGTGATTTAATGTAAGCCCTTTCTTCAACTTCTCCATCCAAAGAGTAACTAACACAGTTCCCTCCAGGGCTGCACAGTCAGTAATGGGGTCAGAGGTCAGAGAGAACACACACTCACCCTGATGTCCTTATAATGGAAGGCTACGATGAGAATCAGAAGACACCCAGTGGACATGCTGATGGAGCAGTTGATGATAAAGGCATAGCGGGAGCCCTGGGGAGGAAGAGGAGGACAGACAAGATAAAGACATTAAAGGGAGGTTTAAAGTTATTCCAACAGTGCTTCTGTTTTCGATTATTTTCCATTTAGCGTTTTCCAGTAGCAGTGTGTTAGTGTTAGTGGAATGCTCTGACCTTCAGCCTCCGCTGGACACGAACACTGATTTGGTGACAACTTTATAATGTGTGAGATACACATGCACCCTCATGAACACACGCACACACTTGGGCGGCATGTGATAAAGTCGGCCTATTGACCTGGCATGATATGAAGTATTGACTTCAAGTGAACCACCAGGTCGTGCAACCAAATAAAATGAGTGTAGGCCTACAAAGCTCTTAGCTGATGCATTAAAACGATCTTTATAAACTAGCAGAGCCGGCCCTAGCCACTAAGCGACATAAGCGAACGCTTAGGGCCCCGCGCCTGCTAGGGTGCCCTCGACCCAAAAACAGTATAGTTTTTTTGTTTAGTGGTTATTTTAGAAACTCAGTCAGGGTCTCAACTTACTGTTGAGAGCTAGAATAGTAGAATACACAAGGTGCAATTTCAAAATTTGGTTGTGCATAAGTAGTTTTACTCTTGTTATGTCATTCACTGAGACTCACTCAATTAGCACGTCAGCATAACATTTTGCATATTGGTCTAGCCAGCTATATAAACTAGTAATCGTGTAATCATGGTTGAATTACCCAGGGGCCCTGATCTCCAGGGGGCTCCCATTGATTTTGTTATTCGCTCTCACTCAGATATCATATTAACATGGCATAAGTCAGTGCAAAAAACTGCAAACATTTCTCTCCTCCCTATAGCAAAATGAGTAGAATTGCATGAAATCTGTTATAAAATGGCTAAATCTTCTCGCCGCCCCATGGCAAAATGAATAGGATTGCATGAAATTAGTTATAAAATTGCTAAATATTTTCTCTGCCCTATGGCGAAATGTCACTTAGGGCCCCAAAAAGGCTAGGGCCGGCTCTGTAAGCCAGTTACTAACCAGGTGAGAGGTGACATGCTATCCAAGAGGCCTAAATCAGTTTATCAACTTTATCAAAACCTGAAGATCATGGTACATTTAGTTAGATGAAAGAAAAAGGAACAGGATTTGGCTTCTGTAGCTATGAGCATAGCCGCTGGAAGTGGGGGTGCTGAGGGTGTTGCAGCACCCCCTGAAAAATCTGAATAAAAAAACATATATATTAATACAAATAAAAATAACATTTGAAAACGTAAAAACATATATTTTCACAAAAGTAGTGCACTGGGCCTTTACTAGTATTAGCGGACCGATATTGACATCTGTAGCAATGGGCATACATTTCTTTTTCAGTATCTCCACTTTGGGGAAAAAAAGGTAGTTGTATAATTAAGAACAGTATCTTGTTGGATTCAATAGTTGTAATTGTAAGAGTTGTTGCCCTGTCTTTTTCTCTGTGATTGTCATTCTAATAGAATCCAGAAAGAACAATAACCTGTCATCAAACATTTCCATCACCATGAAGAAAAACAATGTGCAATACAGTAATTTAGTAAATCCAGACATCAAGTGGTTTATGATGATGTGATGTGATGATGGTGCTTCGTTGGTAGAACATAGATGTAACGCTAGGGTTGTGAGTTCAATTCCCACAGGTGACCAGTACGAAAATGTATGCACTCACTACTGTACATTTCTCTGGTTAAGATCGTCTACTGAAATGTAAAACGAATGAAAAGGCCGTTTTAATTTACACATAGAAATAAGTTGCATTTGCAGAGTATTTCAAGAAACTGGAAAACATATATCAAACAAGTATTTTTATATTCCACAAGTACAATATTATCAGATTAACTGTTTTGTACAGATAATTATCAGACTTAAGTTACAAATTCTGGTAAACACTCAAATAGATTTAGTTTAAATATTTTCACAAAAGTAGTGCACTGGGCCTTTACAGGTCCTGTATTAGCAGACCATCAGCGCGGGCATACTACTTCCCCCGAATTATGCAATGATATGTTAACACATCTGATAAGTAGGCTATGAGTGTCTTCATAATTGACTCTGTGAGTAACTATCACTTGACTTCACTGTACTTGAAACGATCGTCTCGACAATGGGCTAAGTGATAAAAGGTGTGCTGTTTATTGCGATGACGTGCACGCAGGCAACTGATGTAACCTCGATGAAAGTTTTAACGGGGAGTTCATTTAATGATGGGTGGTTGGAGTTTACAGTCTAAAAGATATAATTGCAATTTTCAGACAACGTTGGGGAAACTTCAACGCAGAAAGTTGGTATGGTGTGACGTACGTTGGCAACGTTGATTGTTTTCCACAATTTCACTTGTAGCATCTGCATCATGTCTAATTTTATCCCAAGCCTAATTGGACTACATTATTAGACCTCTATCACATGGAGACCACAGCACGTTGCTTACTTCCAGTGTCTAAATTTGTTTTGTAATATTTTCCCTTTGGAAACAGAGTAATTTCAAGCCTTTTTGAAACGACCTAATTTGTAGTAACTGTAACAAGGGTTTTTTATCCAGGCCTTGGACAGACAGAAAGGCCACCCAAGACCAATGCAGGCCAGAATCCATCCCAACAACCTTTAGGCAGACACTGTGAGTAGAGCCAGAAACATTCATCATAATTCTGAATTAATTATTAAAAGAAAGAAAACCCCGCTGTTGACCACTTTTGATAAGGTCTAGTTAATTTGCGACAATGTCCTCGGTGTGCTGTGTTCCGTGACAATGGCACACCCAAACAGTTGCTAGGCCGTCGCTAATAACATCAATAATCATTGTTGTTTGTTTTGTTTTTACAGTCATAACATGATGATGTTGTATTTGCTTTACTTTAGAAACGCATCCTCTTGGCACACAGTCAAACCTGACGCCATATAACTCTGGAAAACACAGTGCAGATTAGCGGATGTAACTAACTAGATGGTCACACTCCAAGATCCCTTTCTGCCTTATCAGTCTGGCATGCTGACCCAAAGACCTTGACAATCAGCCCAGCCTCAGCCCAGCCCAGCCCCCCTTCTCCAGGAGAGGTGAAACTCTTGCATTATTCAAACAGTCTCTAATGAAACACAAATGATGTGGAAAGATCCAAAATGACCGTGGGCAACCTGAGAAACACTAGCTGTGAAAGGAAACAAATGTGGAAAAAGTACCACAAATAGCACATTTTCCTCATCCTGCATAACCTGGTTTCCAAGGAAAAGTATCCTTAAATACACTGTCATGCAGAGAGGGTATACCAGGCATCTGAGCATCCAGTTATCTCACTCATCATGTAGCCATGCATTTACAAAAATAATAGTTTGGCAAACTCAATTGGTTTTCAAAATCAAGATAATGTATAGGGGAAAATGCATGGAAATGCCTGCCTGGGTAATTGCCAGATTCATCAGCATATGGAGCTGTTTGCAACATGAACTTCCAAAATCAACTTCCTCCAGGCCCAGGCTTACACTGCATGTCAGCCTAGTTGCAAATCAATATTTGATCAATCATGTCAATCATGACAATCATATTAATCAAACAAACAGATTGGATCTCCTTTCCCTGAAATCAGCATGATTTAAACAGCCTGCCTGCTGCACTCAGCAGTTTTCACATCACTTGCCTTGGGATCATTACATGGAGGATTTAGGTCAGCTGGACAGGGACTATAGCTTGCTCATCTAGCTGTAACTACCTCTAAGTATAGGGACCTCAGATTGGATCTCCTTTCACTGAACGGCCAGGCAGGTGTCACCAGCCTGAACAATTGTTTAACTCTATTGTTTTCGCTTCACTTGATAAGTGAAAGTGAATTGAAAAAATGGCGAGTGGAGTGGTCAGGCTGGTTACACCAGGGTAGGAATCACCAACCTTATAGTGTTAAGGTGGTCTGACATTTGGTTGCATCATGAGTGAGTTGCTGAGAGCCTCTTTTCTACTTATGGAACTGGCACGTATATTCTAGAACTTCAGTGGGACGGAGTTAAAAACTGCTTGATTGTGTGGACTGGTGTTGTTATCCACCCTAATCTGTATGTTAATGTGAAGAAACGGCAGTACCAAGCAGTGGTTCTGGAAATGGGCTCATAATCAGAAGGTCACCGGGTTTAAATCCCAGGTATGGGTTATGCTATTGTTCTGTGATGCAAGTCATGTTTGTTTAATGGGTCTGTTAATCAAGGAAATGGTTACGACAACAATTAGACATGCCGTTCTGTTCTCTTCCTATGAATGGACTGGATATAGTATTTCTGTACGTAGATTAATCCAAGGACTTTGTGGTAGAGCTACAGGGCACATGTAGGTTGATAATAGCATTCATGATCTTTATGCTGTATCAACAACACCTGTTTTCTGTCCGTCTGACTGACCACTTCATGTCAAATCACTTCAAGATTTTGGCAATGAGACCCTTTATACTTCCCCAGAGCATGCTAGCAGTTACCCATAGACTTCCAGTCATTGCGCTAATGCTAGTTAGCATTGGCTCGTGAAACTACATCCAACTTCCTTCATACTAGACACAGAGACATAAAAATGGCATCCAAAAGTTCATCTGACTGTGGGGAAGTAGATAACAGGCCTCATTGCCAAAATCCCAAAGTATCCCTTTAACATGTTAATTATCCATGCAGAGGTTGATATTCATTCTCCACACAAGGGGGGTGACATTCACTCATTAAAAAAAACACAAATAGTGGTCAGTATGTTTGTGACCTATTCTCAGATAGACTCTCTTTCTTGAGCAGCCTAGTCAGAGTACTAGGGGTATACACAGGATATCTGGTTCCCTGAGATAGTTGCTACTATTCAATGAATTTCTGTGGTGGCCTGGCCAGCAGTAAGTCAGTTGATTCCTGCAGGTTTCAGTTGTATTACATGTTGCTGTTGAGGCCTGCGTTGCTGGTAATTTTATCATTGGTCAGGTGGGGACAAGGTATTGAACCCTAAAGAGGTCTCTAGCGCACCAAACCAACAAGCCATCCTTGTGGTGTCAAACAGGTGTAGTTAACGGTTAGGTAGAGAATCAATCTAATTTATTTTACGTATTACAAGGACAACCTTGGTGTTCTCACCACTAGCCTAATCAACAGTAATTTGCTAATCATGATGGTATTTGCTGTTCTAAGGGAATCATATATTGTGAGCTTTCCAAATATAATGTACCACTGACTTTCCTCTCTCTCTCTGGCATGTGGCTATGACAGGTCAACAGGTGTCTTAGACTAAATCACTTTTTTGGCACATGATAACTTGTCTCTTGATTAATCAAAATATGTGAGCTGAGAAATGATGAATATGCTAAATATCCATAATGGCCTGGCCTGTGCAAAGTGGCAAATGTATGGCACCTGTCTTTGACTCACTTTGAATGTTATCTTTCTGAGGGAAGCATTGTACTTTAAGTTCACTGTCTTGATCTTATCATTTTTAAATAGAAACAGCTCTTTCAGTTCCTCTATTTCAACTTGAGTGTTGCAAGACTATAATGTAGGTCCACCATATTTCACTGAAACTGAAAACCAACAGCAAACAACTTCAATAGCCAGGGATTTGTTATCCTTTCCTTGATAAATTAGTTAGCATGATTATATTTTAACAGTCTTGTTGAAAGTGAATTTTACGGAATGTGACGTGACCAAAATGACTTACTGGTTGGTAAATAAACGGGCACAGCTCCGCGTGCAGTATCATGAGCAGTGTCCCAAGCAGCGCGGTGCCCAGAGCCCAAGCGCACAGCCGTTTTTTGTCCTCCAATAAAACCTTTCTATCTCGCAATCTATAAAGATTGCCCCCCTCGATTTGAGGCATACGCTTCCCAGAGTGGGACAGCGGTACAGATATCTCAGTCATGTCACCGCCGTTTCTGTTGATCACTCCATCGCAAGTGTCAACTTTGGAGTTGAGGTGCAAATTGCGGGTTGTCATCTCCATGTCGCGTTGGCGTCGACTGTGTCCGCTCTCCGTGTTATCGTCCTCTGATGCCTCGTCCTCTCCCTGTCCAGCCTCCCCTCCGTCCGTGCTCTTCCCCGGATTGCGGGAAGGTATACCACGATGGGTCAACTGTGTCCCAGGTCCTCCTTCTCCTCTCCGTGGCTCATGAAAGTAGCGGAATAGGGACTGTAAAACTAACTGTACGCGCTCACCTGAACACGAACAGCGAACACTTCCACTAGCGGCATGGGATAAGCGCACTAATGACAGTTGACTGTTGCGCTGTTCTTATTTGCAAGGGTTATGAGGTGAGAGGGCGCCATAAAAAGTATATATCTTTCTCTCGCTCTCTCTGTCTGTCTGTGTGTGTGTGTGTGTGTGTGTGTGTGTGTGTGTGTGTGTGTGTGTGTGTGTGTGTGTGTGTGTGTGTGTGTGTGTGCGCGCAGTGGTGGAAAAAGTACCCAATTGGCGTACTTGAGTAAAAGTATAGATACCTTAATAATAGAAAGTTACTCAAGTAAAAGTGAGTCACCCAGTAAAATACTACTTGAGTAAAAGTCTAAAAGTATTTGGTTCTAAATATACTTAAGTATCAAAAGTAAATGTAATTGCTAAAATATAATTAAGTATCAAAAGTAAAAGTAGAAGTATAAATCATTTCAAATTCCTTCTTTTAAGCGAAGCAGATGGCATATTTTGTTTTTAAAAATGTATGGATAGCCAGGGGCAAACTCCAACACTCAGACATAATTTTACTTTTGGGTGTCAGGTAAAATGTATGGAGTAAAAAGTACATTATTTTCTTTAGGAATGTAGTGAAGTAAAAGTAAAAGTTGTAAAAATGATAAATAGTAAAGTACAGATAATACATAAGTAGTACTTTAAAGTATTTTTACTTAAGTCCTTTACACCACTGTGTGTGTGTGTGAGTGGCTCGTCTTGCATATGTAGGCTAGCCTACTCATTGGATAATTATAGAGGCTGGTAATTGCATAAGATACAGGATGTAAGGGTTTTGTGACAGGATGATCAAATATGATAATTTCAGATGGTGAGGGTCAATCACCAATTCAGTTGGACAACTATTTTAGTGTGTCGCTCTCTTTTTTTAAATCCCATTTTGATGGGCTTTTCAGTGATGTGTCCCATTTAATTACAATACTGATAAAAACATATATTTAAACAAATCCAGCAACCCCTGTCGAAACAAATTGTTTTAACAATACCACAATACTGTGTGCTCCCAAAATGCTATTCTGTAGCGTTCTAGAATTAATTAATACATTTTGGCATTATCAATTGCAAATAAGCTATCACATAGGCCACCAATAACAAGCACATTATAGACTAGTACTGTTGTTATTTACCTGTGTATTGACAAGGTGAGCCTATTCTCAAATGACACTTTCACAGCTCCAGTGTGACCTCTGGTGGATAAAGGAGTAGGGTGTTTATTGAGATAAAGGGACAATGTTATACAGTATGTAGCCAACTATTTATTGTCAGACCCGCATTTATATGAGAGGGATTTTCAGTCTCTCTTGAATAAAACTGCATTGTTATTATTTTACTATTAATAAACGTCCCGTGAAATGTAGACATCACCTCGTAATTGTTTAATTTTGTTATGTACTGTTCTCAGATGTCTCAACCACTAAACTCTAGAGATCTTTATCTCTCCCCAACAAACTGATAAGTGACATTTAGATAACTACCCCCCTCCTTCCCCAGACATTTAAGTAACATTCCTCAAAATGCCTTGAGCTATAGTGTAGAAAGTGCCCACCCCCCTCCATACACACACACTCAACCCCCATCACCCCCACACAACCTCTCACCCCATTTCCTAGGTTCTATGCCTGGGAGGAACAGCGTCATGACCTTGGGCCATGTGACGCACTCACCCCACACGGATCCTTCCGACAGGGTATCCTGTGCTGGGCTCTTGCTGACGACAGTGTCAGCAGTAGCTGATGGCTCTAAGTTACTGGTTGACCACCTCAGAGTGGCTTTCAGCTGGACCTGACCTGGTATCTGTATCAGGACCGGACCTGGTCTCTGTATCAGGACCTGACCTGGTATCTATCAGTGTCAGGGAGAGGTTGTGAAAACAGGGTTATGGTTAATTGGTGGAGACTAATTTGATAAATACTGGGCCCAAGGCCAACATAGTACACTATATATACAAAAGTATGTGGACACCCCTTCAAAGATTAGTGGATTTGGCTATTTCAGCCACACCCGTTGCTGACAGGTGTATAAAATTGAGCACACTGCCATGCAATCTCCATAGACAAACATTATTGCGACTGTAGCGAAATGCTTGTGTTCCAAGCTCCAACAGTGCATTAATATCAAATAATACACACAAATCTAAAAACTAAAATAATGGAATTAAGAAATATAGAAATATTAAGATGAGCAATGTCGGAGTCTGGAGTACACTATATATACAAAAGTACAGTACCAGTCAAAAGTTTGGACACACCTACTCATTCAAGGGTTTTTCTTTATTTTGACTATTTTCTACATTGTAAAATAATAGTGAAGACATCAAAATTATTAAATAACACATTTAGTAACCAAAAAAGTGTTCAACAAATCAAAATATATTTTATATTTGAGATTCTTCAAAGTAGCCACTCTTTGCCTTGATGACAGCTTTGCTGGAATTTCTTTCCTTAACGTGTTTGAGATCAGTTGTGTTGTGACAAGGTAGGGGTGGTATACAGAAGATAGCCCTAATTGGTAAAAGACCAAGTCCATATTATGGCAAGAACAGCTCAAATAAGCAAAGAGAAATGACAGTCCACCATTACTTTAAGGCATGAAGGTCAGTCAATCTGCAACATTTCAAGAACTTTGAAAGTTTCTTCAAGTGCAGTTGCAGAAACCATCGCTCCCGATGAAGCCGGCTCTCATGAGGATCGCCACATTCAAGGAGGACCCAGAGTTACCTCTGCTGCAGAGGATAAGTTCATTAGAGTTACGTGTAAAAACCGCCTGTCTTTGGTTGCAACACTCACTACCGAGTTACAAACTACCTCTGGAAGCAACGTCAGCACAAGAACTGTTCGTCGGGAGCGTCATGAAATGGGTTTCCGTGGCTGAGCAGCCGCACACAAGCCTAAGATCACCGTGCGTAATGCCAAGCTTCAGCTGGAGTGGTGTAAAGCTCACCGCCACTGGACTCTGGAGCAGTGGAAACGTATTCTCTGGAGTGATGAATCATGCTTCACCATCTGGCAGTCCGACGGACAAATCTGGGTTTGGCGGATGCCAGGAGAACGCTGCCTGCCCCAATGCTAGTGCCAACTATACAGTTTGGTGGTGGAGGAATAATGGTCTGGGACTGTTTTTCATGGTTCGGGCTAGGCCTCTAAGTTGCAGTGAAGGGAAATCTTGACGCTATAGCATACAATGAAATTCTAGACAATTCTGTGCTTCCAACTTTGTGGCTACAGATTGGGGAAGGCCATTTCCTGTTTCAGCATGACAATGCCGGTGTGGATGAACTTTGAAGAGATGGCTCCGGAGGGGATGGCTGCCGTTTTATTGTCTCTTAACAAACCATGCTATTTTGTTTGTTTTTTCACATTGTTACTTATTTTGTACATAATGTTGCTGCTACCGTCTCTTATGACCGAAAAGAGCTCCTAGTGGCCGGGGACTTTAATGCAGGGAAACTTAAATCAGTTTTAACAAATTTCTATCAGCATGTTAAATGTGCAACCAGAGGGGAAGAAAACTCTAGACCACCTTTACTCCACACACAGAGACGCGTACAAAGCTCTCCCTCGCTCTCCATTTGGCAAAGCTGACCATAATTCTATCCTCCTGATTCCTGCTTACAAGCTAAAATTAAAGCAGGAAGCACCAGTGACTCGGTCTATAAAAAAGTGGTCAGATGAAGCAGATGCTAAACTACAGGACCGTTTTGCTATCACAGATGGGAATATGTTCCGTGATTCTTCCGATAGCATTGAGGAGTACACCACATCAGTCACTGACTTCATCAATAAGTGCATTGAGGACGTCGTCCCCACAGTGACTGTACGTACATACCCCAACCAGAAGCCATGGACACCAGGTAACATTCGCACTGAGCAAATGGTAGTGCTGCCGCTTTCAAGGAGTGGGACTCTAACCCGGAAGCTTATAAGAAATTCGGCTATGCCCTCCGACAAACCATCAAACAGACAAAGTGTCAATACAGGACTAAGATCGAATCGTACTACACCGGCTCTGAAGCTCGTCGGATGTGGCAGGGCTTGCAAACTATAACAGACTACAAAGGGAAGCACAGCCCAGTGACACACATTTACCAGATGAGCTAAATAACTTCTATGCTCGCTTCGAGGCAAGTAACACTGAAACATGCATGAGAGCATCAGCTGTTCCGGACGACTGTGTGATCACACTCTCCGCAGCCGATGTGAGTAAGACCTTTAAACAGGTCAACATTCACAAGGCCGCAGGGCCAGACGGATTCCCAGGACATGTACTCCAAGCATGCGCTGACCAACTGGCAAGTGTCTTCACTGACATTTTCAACCTCTCCCTGTCTGAGTCTGTAATACCAACATGTTTCAAGCAAACCACCATAGTCCCTGTGCCAAAGCACAATAAGGTAACCTGCCTAAATTACTACTGACCCCGTATCACTCACGTCTGTAGCCATGAAATGCTTTGAAAGGCTGGTCATGGCTCACATCAACACCATTATCCCAGAAACCCTAGACCCACTCCAATTTGCATGCCGCAGCAACCGATCCCTTTCACACCTGGACAAAAGGAACACCTATGTGAGAATGCTATTAATTGACTACAGCTCAGCGTTCAAAACCATAGTGCCCTCAAAGCTCATCAGTAAGCTAAGGACCCTGGGACTAAACACCTCCCTCTGCAACTGGATCCTGGACTTCCTGACGGGCCGCCCCCAGGTGGTAAGGGTAGGTAACAACACATCCACCACGCTGATCCTCAACACGGGGGCCCCTCAGGGGTGCGTGCTCAGTCCCCTCCTCTACTCCCTGTTCACTCATGACTGCACGGCCAGGCACGGCCAGGTTCCATTCTGGGTTGGAGCCCATTTTGCCATTCACTCCCATTTTGCTATACACTGCCTAAAGGCGGCACAGCCATCTCTGAAACATCTGTCTCCGGGATTAAGTACGGCCTCGGATCTCTGCCTGCACGTATCATGACCTCCTGGAGGGGGGGGGGGTCGGCTAACAGGCTGTTTGTTTTCCGATTCGGTCCAGTCTCAGGTCCTGGAATTGGCTCACTCCTCCAGTGAGGAGCCAATCAAAATATGAGACGGCACTCCGGTGTCTTGTTGCCAGTAACCCCACCACCTGGAGTCAGCAACTGGTCTGGGTGGAATATGCAAGGAACACTCTCCCCTGCTCAGCTACTGGACTATCCCCCTTCGAATGCTCCATTGGGTATCAGCCCCCACTCTTTCCAGAGCAAGAAGTGGACGTCAACATACCTTCAGCCCAGATGTTCGTCCGCCGCTGTCGGCGTACCTGGAGAAGAGCTCGGGCGGTTCTTCTCAAGACCACTTCCAGGTATCGTCGACAAGCGGACCGCCACCGTACTCTGGCTCCTCGCTATCGGGTCGGGCAGAGGGTATGGTTGTCCACTCGGGACCTACCCCTCTGGGTAGAATCCCGTAAACTTTCCCCCCGTTTCATTGGTCCTTCCCCCATTTCTAGAGTCATTAGTCCCACTGCTGTCTGTCTGTTGTTGCCCCATACCCTCCGTGTTCACCCCACTTTTCATGTGTCCAGGATTAAGCCCTTGTCTCACAGTCCTCTGTTTTCTGTTTTTAGGCCCAACCCTCCCCCCGGGTCATCGATGGCCAGCCAGCGTATACGGTGAGACGTCTCCTGAGGGTTCGACCACGGGGCAGGGGTTTCCAGTACCTGGTTGACTGGGAGGGTTATGGCCTGGAGGAGAGGTGCTGGGTTTCTGCTAAAGATGTCCTGGACCCGACCCTCATCGCCAATTTTCACCGCCGACACCCCGGTCAGCCAGGTATGTGCCCAGGTAGGACGTCAGGTGGTGCCCCTAGGTGGGTACTGTCACGCCCTGATCTGTTTCACCTGTCCTTGTGATTGTCTCCACCCCCTCCAGGTGTCGCTTATTTTCCCCAGTGTATTTATCCCTGTGTTTCCTGTCTCTCTTTGCCAGTTCGTCTTGATTGTTTCAAGTCAACCAGCGTGTTTTCCCCATGCTCCTGCTTTTGCTATTCTCTCTTTTGCTAGTCCTCCCGATTTTGACCCTTGCCTGTTTTGTGGACTCTGTACCCGCCTGCCCTGACCTTGAGCCTGCCTGCCACTCTGTACCTCCTGGACTCTGATTTGGTTTTGACCTTTTGCTTGTCCACGACTATTCTCTTGCCTACCCCTTTTGGTACTAATAAGTATCAAACACTCAAACCATCTGCCTCCCGTGTCTGCATCTGGGTCTGGCCCTGAGCTCTTATATCGAGAGCATTCTGACGGGTTGCATCACTACCTGGTATAGCAACTGCTCGGCCTCTGACCGCAAGGCGCTACAGAGGGTAGTGTGTACGGCCCAGTACATCACCGGGGCCAACCTTCCAGCCATCCAGGACCTCTATACCAGGCAGTGTCAGAGGAAGGCCCTAAAAATAGTCAGACTCCAGCCACCCTAGTCATAGACTGTTCTCTCTGCTACCGCACGGCAAGCAATACCAGAGCGCCAAGTCTAGGTCCAAGAGGCTTCTAAACAGCTTCTACCCCCAAGCCATGAGACTCCTGAACAACTAATCAAATGGCTACCCAGACTATTTGCATTGTCCCCCCCCCCCCTTCTACGCTGCTGCTACTCTGTTATTATCTATGCATAGTCACTTTAATAATTCTACCTACATGTACATATTACCTCAATTACCTCGAAACCGGTGCCTCCGCACATTGTCTCTGTACCGGTACCCCCTGTATATAGCCTCACTATTGTTATTTACTGCTGCTCTTTAATTATTTGTTATTCTTATCTTTACTTTTTTAAGGTATTTTCTTCAAACTATATTGTTGGTTAAGGGCTTGTAAGTAAGCATTTCACTGTAAGGTCTACTACACTTGTTGTATTTGGCGCATGTGACAAATAAAATTTGATTTGACTTCACTAACGCTCTTGTGGCTGAATGAAAGCAAGTCCCCTCAGCAATGTTCCAACATCTACTGGAAAGCCTTCCCAGAAGAGTGGAGGCAGTTATAGCTGCAAAGGGGGGACCAACTCCATATTAATGCCCATGATTTTGAAATGAGATGCTCGACGAGCTGTTGTCCACATACTTTTGGTCATGTAGTGTATGTTGCTATACAGTATAGTTGCAAGTGATTCTGGCCTGAGGTAGCCTATAGACTGCTCTTGCGCAAAGAAATATATACAGTGGCAAGAAAAAGTATGTGAACCCTCTGGAATTACCTGGATTTCTGCATAAATTTGTCATCAAGTCACAGCAATAGACAAACAACTAATAACACAGAAATTATTGTATTTTTCTTGTCTATATTGAATACATCATTTAAACATTCACAGTGTAGGTTGGAAAAAGTATGTGAACCCCTCGGCTAATGACTTCTCCAAAAGCTAATTGGAGTCAGGAGTCAGCTAACCTGGAGTCCAATCAATGAGACAAGATTGGAGATGTTGGTTAGAGATGCCTTACCCTATAAAAAACACTCACATATTTTGAGTTTGCTATTCACAAGAAACATTGCCTGATGTGAACCATGCCTCGAACAAAAGAGATCTCAGAAGACCTAAGATTAAGAATTGTTGACTTGCATAAATCTGGAAAGGGTTACAAAAGTATCTCTAAAAGCCTTGATGTCCATCAATCCATGGTAAGACAAATTGTCTATAAATTGAGAAATTTCAGCACTGTTGCTACTTTCCCTAGGAGTGGCCATCCTGCCAAGATGACTGCAAGAGCACAGCACAGAATGCTCAATGAGATTAAGAAGAATCCTCGAGTGTCAGCTAAAGACTTACAGAAATCTCTGGAACACGCTAACATCTCTGTTGACGAGTCTACGATACGTAAAACACTAAACAAGAATGGTGTTCATGGGACAACACCACGGAAGAAGCCACTGCTGTCCAAAAAAAACTGCAAGTCTTACATTTGAAGTCGGAAGTTTATACACCTCAGCCAAATACATTTAAACCCAGTTTATCACAATTCTGACATTTAGTCAGAGTAAAAATTCCCTGTCTTAGGTCGGTTAGGATCACCACTTTATTTTAAGAATGTGAAATGTCAGAATAATAGTAGAGAATGATTTATTTCAGCTTTTATTTCTTTCATCACATTCCCAGTGGGTCAGAAGTTTACATACACTCAATTAGTATTTGGTAGCATTGCCGTTAAATTGTTAAACTTGGGTCAAACGTTTTGGGTAGCCTTCCACAAGCTTCCCACAATAAGTTGGGTGAATTTTGGCCCATTCCTCCTGACAGAGCTGGTGTAACTGAGTCAGGTTTGTAGGCCTCCTTGCTCGCATGCGCTTTTTCAGTTCTGCCCACAAATTTTCTACAGGATTGAGGTCAGGGCTTTGTGATGGCCACTCCAATACGTTGACTTTGTTGTCCTTAAGCCATTTTGCCACAACTTTTGAAGTATGCTTGGGGTCAATGTCCATTTGGAAGACCCATTTGCGACCAAGCTTTAACTTCCTGACTGATGTCTTGAGATGTTGCTTCAATATATCCACATAATTTTAAATTCCTCATGATGCCATCTATTTTGTGAAGTGCACCAGTTCCTCCTGCAGCAAAGCACCCCCCACAACATGATGCTGCCACCCCCGTGTTTCACGGTTGGGATGGTGTTCTACAGCTTGCAAGCCTCCCCCTTTTTCCTCCAAACAGAACAATGGTCATTATGGCCGAACAGTTCTATTTTTGTTTCATCAGACCAGAGGACCAGACGATTCTCCAAAAAGTACGATCTTTGTCCCAATGTGCAATTGCAAACCGTAGTCTGGCTTTTTTATAGCGGTTTTGGAGCAGTGGCTTCTTCCTTGCTGAGCGGCCTTTCAGGTTATGTTGATATAGGACTCGTTTTACTGTGGATATAGATACTTGTGTACCTATTTCCTCTAGCATCTTCACAAGGTCCTTTGTTGTTGTTCTGGGATTGATTTGCACTTTTCGCACCAAAGTACGTTCATCTCTAGGAGACAGAGCCCGTCTCCTTCCTGAGCGGTATGACGGCTGCGTGGTCCCATGGTGTTTATACTGTACAGATGAATGTGGTACCTTCAGGTGTTTGGAAATTGCTCCCAAGGATGAACCAGACTTGTGGAGGTCTACCATTTTTTTCTGAGGTCTTGGTTGATTTCTTTTGATTTTCCCATGATGTCAAGCAAAGAGGCACTGAGTTTGAAGGTAGGCCTTGAAATGTATCCACAGGTACACCTTCAATTGACTCAAATGATGTCAATTAGCCTATCAGAAGCTTCTAAAGCCATGACATAATTTTTTCGGGAATTTTCAAAGCTGTTTAAAGGCACAGTCAACTTAGTGTATGTAAACTTCTGACCCACTGGAATTGTGATACAGTGAATTATTAGTGAAATAATCTGTCTGTAAACAATTGTTGGAAAAATTACTTGTCATGCATAAAGTAGATGTCCTAACCGACTTGCCAAAACTATAGTTTGTTAAAAAAAATTGTGGAGTGGTTGTAAAACGAGTTTTAATGATTCCAACCTAAGTGTATGTAAACTTCCGACTTCAACTGTAAGTTTGCAAAAGTGCATCTGGATGTTCCACAGTGCTACTGGCAAAATATTCTGTGGACAGAGGAAACTACAGTTGAGTTGTTTGGAAGGAACACACAACACTGTGTGGAGGAAAAATGGCACATCACACCAACATCAAAACCTCATCCCAAATGTAAAGTATGGTGGAGGGAGCATCATGGTTTGGGGCTGCTTTGCTGCCTCAGGGCCTGGACAGCTTGCTATCATCGATGGAAAAATGAATTCCCAAGTTCATCAAGACATTTTGCAGGTGAATGTAAGGCTATCTGTCCGCCAATTGAAGCTCAACAGAAGTTGGGTGATGCAACAGGACAACGACCCAAAACACAGAAGTAAATTAACAACAGAATGGCTTCAGCAGAAGAATATACGCCTTCTGGAGTGGCCCAGTCAGAGTCCTGACCTCAACCCGATTGAGATGCTGTGGCATAACCTCAAGAGAGCAGTTCACACCAGACATCCCAAGAATATTGCTAAACTGAAACAATTTTGTAAAGAGAAATGGTCCAAAATTCCTCCTGACCGTTGTGCAGGTCTGATCCGCAACTACAGAAATTGTTTGGTTGAGGTTATTGCAGCCAAAGGAGGGTCAACCAGTTATTAAATCCAAGGGTTCACCCTGCACTGTGAATGTTTACACGGTCTGTTCAATACATGAACACGTATAATTGTTTGTGTGTTATTAGTTTAAGCAGACTGTTTGTCTATTGTTGTAACCTAGATGAAGTTCAGATCAAATTTTATGACCAATTTATGCAGGAATCCAGGTAATTCCAAAGGTTTCACATACATTTTCTTACCACTGTACATATTCTCTCAATAGACTACTTGTCTGTATGAAACAGTACAGTATACACAAGGTAACAGATTGCAAAAACACAATTTGATTTTATAAATCGGTTGATTTAATGTTATGTGCTGACAAGACAGAGAGATGATTAGTATAAAAACTGACACAGCTTAACATAGACATTAGCATGGACAATTGTCTATCAGATACAGTAAGAATCGTGTGAACAGAGTACTGCTCTGTACTCAGAACAAGTGAAAAGGCAGTTCATAACATTGAATAAATATGCATCCAAAGCAGATCAATGGGCCAATAAAAGTTAGTATAAAAATAGAGAATATAAGTATTAAGTTATGAAAACATCTATTCATATTAAAGCTAAACATTTGGATCACCCAAGCATTTTTCATTTCCAGTATATAAAACTATTTACAGTAAATCCATGGAAGACTGATTATACAGGAGTGAATACAGTTCAGTTCAGACCCATTTTATCCCAGCAATCACTCAATCACATTTATTTATAAAGCCCTTTTTACATCAGCAGATGTCACAAAGTGCTATACAGAAATGCAGCCTAAAACCCCTAACAGCAATCAATGCAGCACGGTGCCTAGGAAAAACTCCCTAGAACGGCAGGAACCTAGGAAGAAACCTAGAGAGGAACCAGGCTCTGAGGGGTGGCCAGTCCTCTTCTGGCTGTGCCGGGTGGAGATTATAAGAGTACATCGCCATTAAGGACAGATTGTTCTTCAATCTGGCCTAAAGCAGACTTTTCAGATTTCTAAAAAAGGAAATTATGAACAAATAACCATTTAAAATGATACATGCACCAACACTACAAACTTTATCAAGATATATAAAATAGAGAATATACATAAATATGCATTGAATTTGACTTTACAACAATGATTTTGGTACCACACACAGGTGGAAAAATAAATGACAACAAATTCAAAAAAACAAATGTGGTTGATAATTACTATTTCTTAATAGGTTACAGTATGTACAAAAAGCTTCTGGTTGGTCTGTTAATTATTATAAAATAGAGAGACGTCTGTACTTGACAGATAACAATCACAGTGAATTGTCAAAAATAGTAAATCACATTAGATTGGATTCCAGAATACCATTTCATATACTGTACAGTGCTTGTGGTAATCTATTGTCTCATATTGACACATTATATTGTAATGATATGCAGTAAGATGCAGCTTCTGAGAACTCAAGAGACACGGTACATACGGTACATATGTTACCACATGTAGCTGCATATCGTTACAGTCTATAGCAGGGCTGCCCAATCCTGGTCCTGAAGGGCCGAAACACTACTGGTTTTCATCCTCTCCTAATCAGGGACTAATTCAGACCTGTGACACCAAGTGAGTCCAATTAACTACCAGGTAGAAACAAAAACCAGACGTGTTTTAGGCCCACCAGGACCATGATTGGGCAGCCCTGGTCTATATCCTACAGTGCACATTCACCATTTTGATGCTTCATAGAGGTGACAGATTAAAAGGTAGTCTATAATATTTACAAAACTATATAAAATCATCATAAAAGCTTAGGCTTTCAGCTTATTGCTGAGGATTCCTGAGATGTTATGAGCACCCAATGAAGGAATACCCCTCGAATCAGGCACTGATTTAAACCTAGGACACCAGGTGGGTGTAATTCATTATCAGGTAGAAAAGAAAACCAGCAGGCTCCGGACCTCGCGGGGTAAGAGTTGAATACCACTGGAATACAGTATCACACTAAACTAGTCAATATGCAACAGACTGTCTAGCAGGCCTACTCTAGACACTTCAGCAATATGAATAGACTACTTTTAATCCGTGGATTACCCTAAACCAAAACACACTGGCAGCCCTTAGGGAAGTGCCTGTAGCAATATTTACTAAATGCCTGTTTTAGTATATTCCTTGTTTACTTCAGTGGCAATTCTACCTAAGAAAGTTACATAGAGGAAATCCCCAAAACTGATTTTCACCAAAAATAAGAAAAAGTGTACAGCAATTCAAAAATGATATAATGAAACAAGTTGTGCTCCCCGCTAACCCTTCAAATATTTTGTCAAACTATCTTAACTGCGCCTCACCCACACCTTCAAAAACCTGCATAGACCCATCGTGATTGGCTCATAGGTAAAAGGGCAGTTTTACCTCCCCCTCTCCAACCAGTTGGTTTAGCTCTTCACAGCCCCCCATGGCTGCAGAGTGGCATAAGGCATGATGAACTGCGGGGGTGGCTGAGGCAGGACGTAGTAGCCGAACGCTGGGGGAGGCGGAGGCGCGTATATTGTGGTGAGGAACACAGGACCCTTCTTCTTGTACGTTGTGGGCCACACAGGGGCAGGGTGGTAGAAGTACTGCTGAGAGGTGGGCTGGAGCTGGAGAGAGAGCGAACAGAGGGAGAGAAAGATCTAAGATAGGATTCTGATTTATAGTTAATCTTCATATCAATAATCAGATAGTACTTAGAGAGCACTTCTTCTGGATGTGTAGGATCTGGTGCTACGTGAATCCACGTGTCCACAGTGCTACATTGCGGATGTCAGAGATGGAGATGTGGTTCCACATTAAGGTAATGTAGATTAACAGAAAAGTTCTTACCAGTGATTTGGTGACGTTCTGTTGAGCATGCTCCACCCTGAACCTGTCCCGAACCCTGGGCATCATGGCAATCACACAAGGTATGCCCTCCACCTTTTCTTTCTTTCCCCCTTTCTCTTTCTTCTTCTCCTCATCTTTTCTCCCCACCGTCTCTCCATCCTTCCCCTCCTCCTCTGTGTCGCTGGAGACAGTAGAGCCACAGTCAGACGAGGTGGCGGAGTGGTAGTCGGACGTATCCAGGTCAACATCTTTGTCTCCTTTCACATCTTCCTCATCTTCCTCTTCTCCTTCTTTGAAACGAGCTACTGTGAAGTACCTGCAGTTCTCCCCTGACCTGTGAGAGAGGAAAGAGAATACATTAGTTCCTGTAACAAAACCTATAAACAACCTTGTAGCCCTTTCCTGCAGTCAAATGACCTAGTGGCTTCATGGGTGGAATGTTATTAATATTTTTCATAATCAAAAAAGCCGCCGAAAATTGGGTGTTTTTTTTATATTTCAGCCTTCTGTGATGTATATAAAGTGTAATATTGGGATGCAAACTCTAAATTGAATACATTTCAACTCTATATCTGATATGGAACAGGTGTCTTATTTTTTTTAAGCCCATAACCATATGTGTGAGGTGTGTACTTTTGTTTCACAATAGATGTGTTTAAGATTACCAAGAAACACTTTCTGTGACTGTAACGGCTCTCCTCTTCCTCTTCATCCGAAGAGGAGGAGCATGGATTGAACCAAGACGCAGCGTGATACTTAGACATGATATTTATTTAGACACGACAAAACAACGAAGACAAAAAAACGAACTATACTTGAATTAACTAACAAAATAACAAAACGAATGTAGACAGACCTGGACGTAAGAACTTACATGTAACACGAAGAACGCACAAACAGGGAAATGACTACATAAAAACCGAACGAACAAAATGAACAAACAAACCGAAACAGTCCCGTATGGTGCAACATAGACAGACACTAACACAGGAGACAACCACCCACAACAAACAGTGTGAAAACACCTACCTTAATATGACTCTCAATCAGAGGAAATGAAAACCACCTGCCTCTAATTGAGAGCCATATCAGGTCACCCTTAAACCAACATAGAAACAGAAAACATAGACTGCCCACCCAAACTCACGTCCTGACCAACTAACACATACAAAACTAACAGAAAACAGGTCAGGAACGTGACATAACCCCCCCCTCAAGGTGCGAACTCCGGGCGCACCAGCACAAAGTCTAGGGGAGGGTCTGGGTGGGCATCTGACCACGGTGGTGGCTCAGGCTCTGGGCGAGGTCCCCACCCCACCATAGTCAATCCCAGCTTACTTCTCCCCCTCAGAATGACCACCCTCCTATTCCACCCACCTAATATAAGAGGCAACACCAAAATAAGGGACAGCTCCGGGACAAGGTAGCTCAGGACAGAGAGGTAGGTCAGGATAGAGAGGTAGGTCAGGATAGAGAGGTAGCTCAGGATAGAGAGGTAGCTCAGGATAGAGGGGCAACTCCGAACTGAAGGGCAGCTCTGGACAGAGAGACAGCTCTGGACTGAGTGGCAGTTCTGGATACATGGCAGCTCTGGACGCTCATGACTAGCTGACGGCTCTGGACGCTCATGGCTGGCTGACGGCTCTGGACGCTCATGGCTGGCTGACGGCTCTGGACGCTCATGGCTGGCTGACGGCTCTGGACGCTCATGGCTAGCTGACGGCTCTGGCAGATCCTGTCTGGTTGGCGGCTCTGGCAGATCCTGTCTGGTTGGCGGCTCTGGCAGATCCTGTCTGGTTGGCGGCTCTGGCAGATCCTGTCTGGTTGGCGGCTCTGGCAGATCCTGTCTGGTTGGCGGCTCTGGCAGATCCTGTCTGGTTGGCGGCTCTGGCAGATCCTGACTGACGAATGGCTCTAGCGGCTCCTGACTGACTAACGGCTCTGACGGCTCGGGACAGACGGGCGGCTCTAATGGCTCGGGACAGACGGATGGCTCAGACGGCGCTGGGGAGACGGATGGCTCAGACGGCGCTGGGGAGACGGATGGCTCAGACGGCGCTGAGGAGACGGATGGCTCAGATGGCGCTGAGGAGACGGATGGCTCAGACGGCGCTGGGGAGACGGATGGCTCAGATGGCGCTGAGGAGACGGATGGCTCAGATGGCGCTGCGGAGACGGATGGCTCAGACTGATCCTGTCTGGCGGAAGGCTTTGGCTGCTCCTGTCTGGCGGAAGGCTCTAGCGGCTCCTGTCTGGCGGAAGGCTCTAGCGGCTCCAGTCTGGCGGAAGGCTCTGTAGGCTCATGGCAGACGGGCGGCTTTGCAGGCTCATGGCAGACGGGCGGCTTTGAAGGCTCAATACAGACGGCAGTTCATGCGGCGCTTGGCAGACGGACAGTTCAGGCGCCGTTGGGCAGACGGCAGACTCTGGCCGGCTGAGACGCACTGTAGGCCTGGTGCGTGGTGCCGGAACTGGAGGCACCGGACTGGAGACACGCACTTCAAGCCTAGTGCGGGGAGCAGGGACAGGGCACACTGGACTCTCAAAGTGTACTATTTGCCTGGTGCGTGGTACCGGCACTGGTGGCACCGGGCTGAGGGCACGCACATCAGGACGAGTACGGGGAGAAGGAACAGTGTGTACAGGGCTCTGGAGACGCACAGGTGGCTTAGTGCGTGGTGCCGGAACTGGAGGCACTGGGCTGGAGACACGCACCATAGGAAGAGTGCGTGGAGGAGGAACAGGGCTCTGAAAACGCACTGGAAGCCTGGTGCGTGGTGTAGGCACTGGTGGTACTGGGCTGGGGCGGGGAGGTAGCGCCGGAAATACCGGACCGTGCAAGCGTACTGGCTCCCTTGAGCATTGAGCCTGCCCAACCTTACCTGGTTGAATGCTCCCCGTCGCCCGACCAGTGCGGGGAGGTGGAATAACCCGCACCGGGCTATGTAGGCGAACCGGGGACACCATGCGTAAGGCTGGTGCCATGTAAGCCGGCCCAAGGAGACGTACTGGTGGCCAGATATGTAGAGCCGGCTTCATGGCACTTGGCTCAATGCTCAATCTAGCCCTACCAGTGCGGGGAGGTGGAATAACCCGCACCGGGCTATGCACACGTACAGGAGACACCGTGCGCTCTACTGCGTAACACGGTGTCTGCCCGTACTCCCGCTCTCCACGGTTAGCCTGGGAAGTGGGCGCAGGTCTCCTACCTGCCCTTGGCCCACTACCTCTTAGCCCCCACCCAAGAAATGTTTGGGGTTTCTTCTCGGGCTTCCTTGCTAGCCGCGTACCTTCATATCTCCGGTCTTGAGCTTGATTCTCCGGCTTCCAGCCACGTCTCCTTGCTGCCTCCTCATACCACCGCTGTTGGGCTCTCGCTGCCTCCATCTCCTCACGAGCGCGGCGATATTCCCCAATGTGCGCCCAGTGTCCTTTTCCCTCTAATACTTCCTCCCAAGTCCATGAGTCCTGATCTCTTTGCCGCTGCTCGAACTTGCGCTGCTTGGTTCTGGAGTGGTGGGTGGTTCTGTAACGGCTCTCCTCTTCCTCTTCATCCGAAGAGGAGGAGCATGGATTGAACCAAGACGCAGCGTGATACTTAGACATGATATTTATTTAGACACGACAAAACAACGAAGACAAAAAAACGAACTATACTTGAATTAACTAACAAAATAACAAAACGAATGTAGACAGACCTGGACGTAAGAACTTACATGTAACACGAAGAACGCACGAACAGGGAAATGACTACATAAAAACCGAACGAACAAAATGAACAAACAAACCGAAACAGTCCCGTATGGTGCAACATAGACAGACACTAACACAGGAGACAACCACCCACAACAAACAGTGTGAAAACACCTACCTTAATATGACTCTCAATCAGAGGAAATGAAAACCACCTGCCTCTAATTGAGAGCCATATCAGGTCACCCTTAAACCAACATAGAAACAGAAAACATAGACTGCCCACCCAAACTCACGTCCTGACCAACTAACACATACAAAACTAACAGAAAACAGGTCAGGAACGTGACATAACCCCCCCCTCAAGGTGCGAACTCCGGGCGCACCAGCACAAAGTCTAGGGGAGGGTCTGGGTGGGCATCTGACCACGGTGGTGGCTCAGGCTCTGGGCGAGGTCCCCACCCCACCATAGTCAATCCCAGCTTACTTCTCCCCCTCAGAATGACCACCCTCCTATTCCACCCATCTAATATAAGAGGCAACACCAAAATAAGGGACAGCTCCGGGACAAGGTAGCTCAGGACAGAGAGGTAGGTCAGGATAGAGAGGTAGGTCAGGATAGAGAGGTAGCTCAGGATAGAGAGGTAGCTCAGGATAGAGGGGCAACTCCGGACTGAAGGGCAGCTCCGGACAGAGAGACAGCTCTGGACTGAGTGGCAGTTCTGGATACATGGCAGCTCTGGACGCTCATGACTAGCTGACGGCTCTGGACGCTCATGGCTGGCTGACGGCTCTGGACGCTCATGGCTGGCTGACGGCTCTGGACGCTCATGGCTGGCTGACGGCTCTGGACGCTCATGGCTAGCTGACGGCTCTGGACGCTCATGGCTGGCTGACGGCTCTGGACGCTCATGGCTGGCTGACGGCTCTGGACGCTCATGGCTGGCTGACGGCTCTGGACGCTCATGGCTCGCTGACGGCTCTGGCAGATCCTGTCTGGTTGGCGGCTCTGGCAGATCCTGTCTGGTTGGCGGCTCTGGCAGATCCTGTCTGGTTGGCGGCTCTGGCAGATCCTGTCTGGTTGGCGGCTCTGGCAGATCCTGTCTGGTTGGCGGCTCTGGCAGATCCTGACTGACGAATGGCTCTAGCGGCTCCTGACTGACTAACGGCTCTGACGGCTCGGGACAGACGGGCGGCTCTAATGGCTCGGGACAGACGGATGGCTCAGACGGCGCTGGGGAGACGGATGGCTCAGACGGCGCTGGGGAGACGGATGGCTCAGACGGCGCTGAGGAGACGGATGGCTCAGATGGCGCTGAGGAGACGGATGGCTCAGACGGCGCTGGGGAGACGGATGGCTCAGATGGCGCTGAGGAGACGGATGGCTCAGATGGCGCTGCGGAGACGGATGGCTCAGACTGATCCTGTCTGGCGGAAGGCTTTGGCTGCTCCTGTCTGGCGGAAGGCTCTAGCGGCTCCTGTCTGGCGGAAGGCTCTAGCGGCTCCAGTCTCGCGGAAGGCTCTGTAGGCTCATGGCAGACGGGCGGCTTTGCAGGCTCATGGCAGACGGGCGGCTTTGAAGGCTCAATACAGACGGGCAGTTCATGCGGCGCTTGGCAGACGGACAGTTCAGGCGCCGTTGGGCAGACGGCAGACTCTGGCCGGCTGAGACGCACTGTAGGCCTGGTGCGTGGTGCCGGAACTGGAGGCACCGGACTGGAGACACGCACTTCAAGCCTAGTGCGGGGAGCAGGGACAGGGCACACTGGACTCTCAAAGCGTACTATTTGCCTGGTGCGTGGTACCGGCACTGGTGGCACCGGGCTGAGGGCACGCACATCAGGACGAGTACGGGGAGAAGGAACAGTGTGTACAGGGCTCTGGAGACGCACAGGTGGCTTAGTGCGTGGTGCCGGAACTGGAGGCACTGGGCTGGAGACACGCACCATAGGAAGAGTGCGTGGAGGAGGAACAGGGCTCTGAAAACGCACTGGAAGCCTGGTGCGTGGTGTAGGCACTGGTGGTACTGGGCTGGGGCGGGGAGGTAGCGCCGGAAATACCGGACCGTGCAAGCGTACTGGCTCCCTTGAGCATTGAGCCTGCCCAACCTTACCTGGTTGAATGCTCCCCGTCGCCCGACCAGTGCGGGGAGGTGGAATAACCCGCACCGGGCTATGTAGGCGAACCGGGGACACCATGCGTAAGGCTGGTGCCATGTAAGCCGGCCCAAGGAGACGTACTGGTGGCCAGATATGTAGAGCCGGCTTCATGGCACTTGGCTCAATGCTCAATCTAGCCCTACCAGTGCGGGGAGGTGGAATAACCCGCACCGGGCTATGCACACGTACAGGAGACACCGTGCGCTCTACTGCGTAACACGGTGTCTGCCCGTACTCCCGCTCTCCACGGTTAGCCTGGGAAGTGGGCGCAGGTCTCCTACCTGCCCTTGGCCCACTACCTCTTAGCCCCCCCCCAAGAAATTTTTGGGGTTTCTTCTCGGGCTTCCTTGCTAGCCGCGTACCTTCATATCTCCGGTCTTGAGCTTGATTCTCCGGCTTCCAGCCACGTCTCCTTGCTGCCTCCTCATACCACCGCTGTTGGGCTCTCGCTGCCTCCATCTCCTCACGAGCGCGGCGATATTCCCCAATGTGCGCCCAGTGTCCTTTTCCCTCTAATACTTCCTCCCAAGTCCATGAGTCCTGATCTCTTTGCCGCTGCTCGAACTTGCGCTGCTTGGTTCTGGAGTGGTGGGTGGTTCTGTAACGGCTCTCCTCTTCCTCTTCATCCGAAGAGGAGGAGCATGGATTGAACCAAGACGCAGCGTGATACTTAGACATGATATTTATTTAGACACGACAAAACAACGAAGACAAAAAAACGAACTATACTTGAATTAACTAACAAAATAACAAAACGAATGTAGACAGACCTGGACGTAAGAACTTACATGTAACACGAAGAACGCACGAACAGGGAAATGACTACATAAAAACCGAACGAACAAAATGAACAAACAAACCGAAACAGTCCCGTATGGTGCAACATAGACAGACACTAACACAGGAGACAACCACCCACAACAAACAGTGTGAAAACACCTACCTTAATATGACTCTCAATCAGAGGAAATGAAAACCACCTGCCTCTAATTGAGAGCCATATCAGGTCACCCTTAAACCAACATAGAAACAGAAAACATAGACTGCCCACCCAAACTCACGTCCTGACCAACTAACACATACAAAACTAACAGAAAACAGGTCAGGAACGTGACAGTGACCCTGATTTAGCCCAAGTAAAAGGTTCAATGGTGTAACAGTTTCACTTGTATCAACCCATCTCACTCGGGATCATTTCCTCATTGTAGTGGTCTCACCCTCCTCCTACCGTAACTTGATGAGTCATCACATAGTGGGCAGGTTCGTACAACACATGCATCATGATGATAAATATGGTACCTCCAGAGAGCTGACTGTATGACTGTACAATGAATGATGAATGAAAGCCTTCTTCCTCTGCCTTCTGAGACTGAGTATGTCACCGTCTCACTGTGTGTGTACGTCTGTGCACGTGTGAGTAACATAGTGTGACTCACCGTGCGCACACCTCCAGTGGGTCGATCCACAGCGCAATCTCACATGGGAGGCCCAGCTCGCTGAGTTTGAGCTTGCTCTCCTCACACGCCTTCAGCACCTCCTCATCACACGGCACCCCCTCGCTTACCCTGATGCACCTAAGAGGGGTCAAAGGACAGAAAGCTATTCACCTGTACCACAGTCAACTTATCATCTTCTCAGAGACATCCATACGAAATAACAATCCAGTTACTTCCCTTCTTTAATATTTCACTTCCCTTGTTGTTTACCTGAATGCCTGTCCTTTGTTGGGGTTGTCGGGGTACCAGTGGTCTTTGAATTTGTTGAGCAGAAGTTGCCGCAGCTTTCCAGCAAAAGCGTCAGCTTTGGTGCCATCCAAGCCACCCCGCTCCACGGCTAGGTGTCTCAGGAAATTCACCCCTGCGTTGACCTCTCTCTTCATCGTTTCTGTGAGGAAATAGGTGCAGAAAACATTAGTCTATCCTGTAAAGCTACTCAACTAATTTAGAAGATTTGAACCAACTGTATAGCATGGGAAAAATATTCTAAAACTATAGCGTGTGTGTACAATTCACAAGCCACCACCACTATCAACAAAATTATTTTCTCAGTTCCTCAAACCCTAGAATAGCCCTATTTCACAGTCTACCTTTCAGTCTAATGTAGGGCAGGAGGAAGTCAGCTCCTCGGATAATACCACTTCCTAGAGTATTTAGCCACTGTGTGTTTTCTATTATCATTACCTTCAGACCACACTAGAGGTATATATATGTTCAATGTACGCAAGTCAGACTGGCCTTCTGTTGTTTAAACAAACTGGGAGCCAAAGGTCGTAATTTGTATACAGGCAAACAAGATGCAAATAGACTCATAGGCCATGTTGGCATATGAATATGTCACATGCTTAAAACGTGTCAGATTCAGGTACAGACCAAAGGTACAGTATGTGCCTTCTGATCGATTCAGTCTGTTTCTTCTCAATAGTGCCAGACAGTGTCAGATTGACACAGGGGAGAAGGTACAGTACAACCCCTGCCTACAGTACCAGTCAAAGAAGTGTAATGTTTGCCAGCTTAGCAGAAACGCTGAGCCAGTGTAGCTGATTAGCCATCATGAAACTACGTATGTGAGGAGTGCAAGTGTGTTGACTTCCTGCTCTGGTTTAGTCGAGGTGCGAGGGTTAATTAGTGTTGTTAGTGTAGACCTGACATACAGAGAGTCAGGGAGAATCTGAAAAAAAAACACTGGTTGCATCAGCTTGAGGAAGGCGTGACAATTATATTCCACCTTAAGCATCTTCCCGGAGGTGACAGACTTTGTCTGGTGACACAACTATGTACTAATGGCATTACGTAAACTGTTGAGCAATTATACAGAAACAATTTGTTTCTATAGGTCACAAGTGAAGAAGTAAGTTAATTTCCCTTAAGACCAACATAACAAATAGCTTTACCGTACAGTCCCACCGGGCACAGATGTCAGTTCAACATCTAGTTTTGATTTACATTTGTTTGAGTGTCAACTAATGTGAATTCAATGTGAAATCTGAAGAGAAAAAAAATCACGTCATTGGATTTAGGTTAAAAGTTTGGTGAAAAAAAGACAATGACCTTACGTTGATGACTTTATACAAATCCAATTAGTTTCCCACGTTGATTCAACGTCATCACATTGATTTTGGTGGTTGAAATGACGAGGAAACAACGTTGATTCAACCAGTATTGTCCCAGTGGGGTAGGTTCAGTGAGCTTATACAGTTTGTAACCACGTTATAACTCAGTTGTAGAGATATACCAGATGGTGAGGTAACAAAGTCATATTCAATACATTATTACTTCACAATATTGCTTTCAGATGCTTTTGATGATCACATGGTACTGTGATTGTATCTTATTCAATAACAGAATGCATTTTTCATTAGAACTCTACCAGTACACGGTCACAAGTCCTTGAAGAACTCGGTGTGCCTCAGGATGTTATGTCGAAACTCTCTCCCTCTGTCTCTCTTTCACATAAACACACACGCAGACAGACACAGATACACACTACAAACAGTACCCTCAGTCTGAAGACAACTCTATAAACCTAGCTGACAATGGTTTTTCAGCTAGGATTTCCTGTTTCAGATTGCTGCCATAACTGAAAAGCATTTGCAGGTGGTGCCTCTAGTCTGCACTCTTAAACTGCCTCTTCCCACCATTGGTGGAAAGAAAGAATGTTAGATGGGCAACAGGATATTTACAGTTGGGGGGGGGGGTGGATGGGGGGGGGTGACAGAATGGTATTCCTTTTTACCTTAGGGGTATACAGAAGAAGGGTAGACTATTTGTTCATACATGTGATCTCATCTAAAAATGTGGCATGGACCAATTTCAATGGAATGGAAAAGATTGTTTTCATCACCATGTTGAAACCCAATAGGAATGTCAGTGAGAAGTTACTGATGTGTGACCTTAATTTGAGCCAGTTTGCTACAGCAGGAAAATAATCCTGCATCAACAGGAAATGGGAATTATTATGTAGATTATAATTAATGTACGTTTCTGTAGGGGTTGATACATTTTTTGTAAGGGAAAACTTCAGAAGCCTTTTTAAACCTCAAATACACTAAGTTTAAAATGTCCTGTAGTGCAGAACAGTTCTCCTGCAACAGGGTGACCAAATGAAGATCCTACATCTTTGCAGAAATACAGTAACACAGACTGTTACAGACACAGACTACCGACTCATCGCATTTGTTCTGACTGACTAGTTCCCAGTCTGACCACTTCTCTAACTTCACAGCCACATAATGTCTTTCAGTCTAATAATATCGACCACAACTATCGCCACATGTTTGTTATTTTTCAGACTGCACAGCAACATATAGATGTAGGATCTTAATTTGACCTGTATTGTCACTCGATCGTGGTTAGGCTATTAGCTGACCAAAGGTAGGCTACATGAAAATTGTAATATTGTTAATATAACTGTGTGTTAGTGTGCTCCTCTGTATTTCCTGCGGTGCATTTCAGCAACAACAGAGTGATCAAATTAAGATTCTACAACTGTAGAGCTATTTCTCAAAAGTGTAACTAACAGACACATATTTTGGCCACTGCTGTACATCACTGAGGACATTGAGAGGCAAATTGAGAGACATGAGCATCTCTGAACTTAGTAATGTGGTTCTTGTGCAGTATCTAGGCCAGGGCATGTAATGGCGAGGGTTATCAAGTCAACAGGTGGTGAGAAGTTTCATTCTGTGCGATGCTCCACTCCACTCTGCAGTCTAGTGTGAAACCTCTTACAGCTCAGAGAGCTGACCTCATGTTAGATGATGGCCCAGTCATTTACTGGTTGCCTCATCTGTCATCATAAACTTTGCATATTAAAGTGCCATTATCGCTGTCATGACTAAATCATTCACTACCTTAGTTAGACCGGATTGATGTGGACATTGCTCATGATTAGATTAGAATATGTTAGGGCCACTGAGACCAGAATTAAACATCTCCCTGTCTATAAATTACATTTTTCAGTTAAAAAATGTAATGCCATGAACAGACCCTCATCTATGTCCTAGATCTGTGTGTCCTAGATCGGTGGTTCCCAAACTTTTTATATTCCCGTACCCCTTCAAACATTCAACCTCCAGCTGCGTACCCCCTCTAGCACCAGGGTCAGCGCACTCTCAAATGTTGTTTTTTGACGTCATTGTAAGCCTGCCACACACACTATACGATACATTTATTAAACATAAGAATGACTAAGTTTTTGTCACAACCCGGATCGTGGGAAGTGACAAAGAGCTCTTATAGGACCAGGGCACAAATAATAATCTACAATTTTGCTCTTTATTTAACCATCTTACATATAAAACCTTATTTGTTCATCGAAAATGGTGAGTAACTCACCACAGGTTAATGAGAAGGGTGTGCTTGAAAGGATGCACATACCTCTGCAATGTTGGGTTGTATTGGAGAGAGTCTCAGTCTTAAATCATTTTACACACACAGTCTGTGCCATTATTTCGTTTTCATGCTAGTGACGGCAGAGAATCCACTTTCACATAGGTACAAGTTAAAAAAGAATATCCCGAGTGATAAATCCAGTAATGTATACACCAATGGTGGCACTTTAACTGGGGAGGGCGGGCTCATAGTAATTGCTGGAACAGAATTAATGGAATGGTTGATACCATTCCATTCACTCCATTCATTATTATGAGCCATCCTCCCCTCACCAGCCTGCTCTGGTACACACACTTAAAGTTAAAACAATACGTTTTGAGAAACATTTTGTTTTTTAAACACAACTGAAAACTTCAAGGAGTTGGTCTGATGTGACGTTATTGGCATCCTCTCTTGCTTGAGGGAAAAATAGAGGACATCAACCACCCGAGCCACGGCCTGTTCACCCTGCTATTATCCAGAAGGAGAGGTCAGTACAGGTGCAGCAAAGGTGGGACCGAGAGACTGAAAAACAGCTTCTATCTCAAGGCCATCAGACTGTTAAATAGCCATCACTAGCCGGCTACCACCCAGTTATGCAACCCTTTACCCTAGAGGCTGCTGCCCTATGTACATAGACATGGAACCACTGGTCACTTTAATAATGGAACACTGGTCACTTTAATAATGGAACACTGGTCACTTTAATAATGTTAACATACTGTTTTACTCATTTCATATGTATATACTGTATTCTGTATATACTGTATTCTAGTCAATGCCACTCTGACATCCTAATATTTATATATTTTTTAATGCTTGTGTGCATTGTTGTGAACTGTTAGATACTATGACACTGTTGGAGCTAGGAACACAAGCTTTTCGCTACACCCACAATAACATCTGCTAAATATGTGTATGTAACCAATATAATTTTATTTGAAGATGAAAGCCCCCCCGTACACTTGTTCGATGTCATGACATACCTGGACCTCCTATTGAGATGTGCCTTTTGGTAAGTAAATCAGGTGATAAAGAGGTGAAAATTAACCTGGGTGTGTCTTTAAGTCAAGTCAGATCTGTAGGTAAATTGCATTTACATGCAGATCAACCATTCCAGAAGCAGAGTCTTTGAGTGACAGTACACAGTGGCCCACTGCCTCTAACAGACAAAGCAGTAACACTGAGGTGTTGATATTGCAGCAACCCCTGTATTGATCTTTGTGTAAAGACCGAGACATGACCTCTCTACAGCCCAATAACAACATACATGTCAGTCCATGTTGTGCAAGTTTGAGAAAGTTGACATGGTGTCCCAATAATCTGAACCAGTCCACTGAGCCTAACACAGTTCCATAACCTATATAATAAGATGAGTGGACACTGGCAGTGAGAAGCTTCTGTGTTATACATGCTGTCTGTATTTCTTTAAGACCAGTTAATTAATATCTGTTGTTGTGTAATATGGCTGCTTGGAATATTATGGTTATAGCACAGTAATGTTATAGCAGCATATACAATACATGAATTAGATTGTTGGCCCATGCCATGTGGTGAGTCTTGTTGATAGTAAGTTCATGTAAATTGCAAGAAAACAGCTAAAACTTCAGATCTAAAAGAGTGGATTTGAGTGTTCTATAACCCGGCCACGTGCTTCCTGAGCCCATGGAAAGAGTCCACACTGCAGAGATTGGATACATTGTAACACTTGAACTCAAGTGATTGCTATAATGTAACTTGTGAAGAACATTAAATGGTTATCATTTAGAGATCACACATCCTATAGGCTACACGTCAAACAGATTTCAGATTGGGTTTTCCGTTCAGCCCGTGGTTTTTGTAATTTTCCGCGTTGTGGTGTCGACTTTTTCTTTTCTTTTTTTCTCGTTCGAAAACATTGAACAGGGGAGTGGGTTCTCAACGCGGAAATCCCCCCCATGTAATTGGAAATTCAAAAAGTTTACTTGAATAGATTCTGCGATTATCCTAAAGATTACGTTTTCATTGTTTAAAATATACAAACTTAAATAATATTCCGATTTAGGAATAAAAAAGCTAAACAACAATTAAACTAGGCTACAATTAAATTATTACATGCTACAAGGACTGTCGTGGTGAGTAGGCTGTTGTAATTGCTGTAATTTCTAGTCATTAAGCAATATATTCCCTAAATAATAAATACATTTACAACGTGTGTAATAACCAAACAATAACCAAGTTATTTAAATCACATGTGAAAAGATCCTACATTTGTTTACAAAATTATTTTTCAATCACATCAAAAGGTTGACTTACACATATGGTAAACTTCTCAATATGTCTCCCTTACCTTTCTAATAACAGCAGTATTTTAAATCTCCAGTACAATGACAATTTTCTCTATTTCCTCTCAATATTGCTGTGATCAGACTACTTGTATAGTTATCGGCACATGTTGCTTCCTTGTTCTCTTTAGTACAGTCAAAGTGATCCACGTTCCTGGTTTTGCGTTGGTCTTTGGGAATATCTCAATAGCATTCTCCTCGCGTCCTCTCTCTCGTCTTTTCTCAAAACCCATTGGATGAGAAAGCAAGAGGTCCCGCCCCTCTGACCTTCTCCTCCAATGGGTTTTGATAAAGAGACGAGGAGAGAGGACGCAAGTATTTGCAATTGAGATTTTCCATGTGTTGCGTAGGAGGGTCTGGTGCAAGCGAGAAGTAACACCGTCAATATGACTCACTTCCTTGTTCAGTGCTATGAGCAATATGCTGACTCCCTTTTACTACACCTTGAGACTCCCACTACAGACCAAATATGGCAAGCCCGGGTGAACTGGGGGTCTTCTACTATCATAGGCTATCATTCAAAAACATGTAAGGATGAAATGTACTTCTCACCATGTTATAACCTTATTATAGTGCCAACCAATTATTATTTATATTGATGAATAGTAGGCCTAACAACATTTGGCTTGTAAGACTACTACAACAACAGCCCCTCAATGTAAAATGTCAGTGTACTCAACTTGAAATCTGTCTGTGATAAGCTTCCATGTTCATTTCAAAGTAATTTTGACCCTATGTAAGTGTGCTTGTAGTGACTTCATAAGCCTGCATGTTGGTACCATCAGTAGTCTCTGACAACCAGATGACCCTATGATCACTCGGCTACACAGCTGATGCCTCCCGGACTCTTCACTAACACGACTAGAAGCCACTACTTGCCGGATTCCTGCCGTAAGCTCTGGACCTTTGCATCAGATCATTGCAACTAGCTAGCTGCTACCGAGTGGCTATAGTGGCTAACGCCCTTGTTCCGAAGCTAGCACCAGTTAGCCTTGAGCCAGGCGCATCTCCCGGCTAGCAAACAAAATTACTCCAGCTACATTACCTCTTTTGCCAATTGGCCTGGACCCTTTGTCGACACGGAGCCCCGCAGATCCATCACGACTGGTCTGCCGACGTAATTCCATCCGATGTGCCCTCAACCGGCCTTTGTCGGACATCGATGAAGACGCTTCTGCTAGCCTCGGCCTGCTCACTTTATGAACGCTGTGTCTCCCGGTTGCTGGCGTAGTAACGACTTCCCTGTTTCATCTATTGCTGTTCACTGGACCCTATGATCACCTGGCTACATAGCTGATGCCTGCTGGACTGTTCAAGAATCACGGTACTCCATTTTGTTTGTTTTGTTTATCTGTCGGCCCCAGCCTCGAACTCAGGCCCTGTGTGTAGTTAACTTCTTATGGCTGGGGTCAGTATTGAGTAGCTTGGATGAATAAGGTGCCCAGAGTAAACTGCCTGCTACTCAGGCTCAGAAGCTAAGATATGCATATTATGGATAGAAAACACTCTGAAGTTTCTAAAACTGTTTGAATGATGTCTGTGAGTATAACAGAACTCATATGGCAGGCAAAAACCTGAGAAAATATCCAACCAGGAAGTGGGAAATCTGAGGTTTGTAGTTTTTCAACTCATCGCCTATCCAAGATAGTGTAAATTTGGTCCGATTGCACTTCCTAAGGCTTCCACTAGATGTCAACAGTCTTTAGAACCTTGTTTGAGGCTTCTACTGTGAAGGAGGAGAAAATGAGAGCTGTTTCCACCAGAGGTCTGGCAGAGTGCCATGAGCTCGGTCTCGCGCGCGCCCGTGAGAGTTAGCTGCATTTCTAAAGACAAAGGAATTCTCCGGTTGAAACATTATTGAAGATTTATGTTAAAAACATCCTAAAGATTGATTCTATACATTGTTTGACATGTTTCTACGAACTGTAACGGAACCTTTTGACTTTTCGAGGTATTTGGACATAAATTATGGACTTTATCGAACAAAACAAACATTTATTGTGGAACTGGGATTCCTGGGAGTGCATTCTGATGAAGATCATCAAAGGTAAGTGAATATTTATAATGCTATTTCTGACTTCTGTTGACTCCACAACATGGCGGGTACCTGTATGGCTTTTTTTTGTGTCTGAGCGCCGTACTCAGATTATTGCATGGTGTGCTTTTTCCGTAAAGTAAAAAAAAAATCTTACACAGCGGTTGCATTAAGGAGAAGTGGATCTATAATTCCATGTATAACCCTTGTATTTTCATCAACATTTATGATGAGTATTTCTGTAAATTGATGTGGCTCTCTGCAAAATCAAAATGTGGCTCTCTGCAAAATTGGAAGCAAAACATTACTGACCATAACGCACCAATGTAAACTGAGACTTTTGGATATAAATATGAACTTTATCGAAGAAAACATACATTGATTGTGTAACATGAAGTCCTATGAGTGTCATCTGATGAAGATCATCAAAGGTTAGTGATTAATTGTATCTCTATTTCTGCTTTTTGTGACTCCTCTCTTTGGCTGGAAAAAGGGCTGTGTTTTTCTGTGACTAGTTGCTGACATAACATAATCGTTTGGTGTGCTTTCGTCGGAAAGCCTTTTTGAAATCGGACACTGTGGTGGCATTAACAACAAGTTTATCTTTAAAATTGTGTAAAATACTTGTATGTTTGAGGAATTTTAATTATGAGATTTCTGTTGTTTGAATTTGGCCCTGCACTTCAACTGGCTGTTGTCATATCGATCCCGTTAGCGGGATTACAGGCGTAAGAAGTTAACTGACCCTCTCTGCCCATTCATCGCCATTTTACCTGTTGTTGTCTAAGACAGCTGTTGCTGTCTTACCCGTTGTCTTAGGTAGCTCCCAAACAACACCTGTGATTGCTTTATGCCTCGCTTTATGTCTCTCTCTAATGTCAATATGCTTTGTATACTGTTGTTTAGGGTAGTTATCATTGTTTCATTTTACTGCGGAGCCCCTAGCCCCACTCAACATGCCTCAGATACCTCTTTTGTCCCACCTCCCACACATGGGGTGACCTCACCTAGCATAACTAGTGCCTCCAGAGATGCAACCTCTCTTATCGTCACTCAATGCCTAGGTTTCTCTCCTCTGTACCCACACCCTACCATACCCTTGTCTATACATTATGCCCTGAATCTATTCTGCCGTGCCCAGAAATCTTCTCCTTCTATTCTCTGTCCACAACGCACTAGACGACCAGTTTTGATAGCCTTTAGCCGTAGCCTCATCCTACTCCTCCTCTGTTTCTCTGGGTGATGTAGGGGTTAACCCAGGCCCTGTGTGTCCCCAGGCACTCTCATTTGTTGACTTCTGTAACCGTAAAAGATTTCATGTTAACATCAGAAGCCTCCTCCCGAAGTTTGTTTTTCTCACTGCTTTAGCATACTCCGCCAACCCTGATGTCCTTGCCATGTCTGAATCCTGGCTTAGGAAGGCCACCAAAAATTCTGAGATTTCCATCCCCAACTACAACATTTTCCATCAAGATTGAACTGCCAAAGGGGGAGGAATTGCAATCTACTGCAGAGATAGCCTGCAAAGTTCTGTCATACTTTCCAGGTCTATGCCCAAACAGCTCGAGCTTCTAATTTAAAAAAAAATGTATCTCTCCAGAAATAAGTCTTTCACTGTTGCCGCCTGTTATACACCCCCCTCAGCTCCCAGCTGTGCCCTGGACACCACACAGTTGAAGTCGGAAGTTTACATAGACCTTAGACAAATACATTTAAACTCAGTTTTTCACAATTCCTGACATTTAATCCTAGTAAACATTCCCTGTCTTAGGTCAGTTAGGATCACCACTTTATTTTAAGAATGTGAAATGTCAGAATAATAGTAGAGAGAATGATTTATTTCATATGCTATTTCTTTCATCACATTCCCAGTGGGTCAGAAGTTTACATACACTCAATTAGTATTTGGTAGCATTGCCGTTAAATTGTTTAACTTGAGTCAAACATTTCGGGTAGCCTTCCACAAGCTTCCCAAAATAAGTTCAATGAATTTTGGCCCATTCCTCCTGACAGAGCTGGTGTAACTGAGTCAGGTTTGTAGGCCTCCTTGCTCGCATGCGCTTTTCAGTTCTGCCCACAAATGTTCTATTGGATTGAGGTCAGGGCTTTGTGATGGCCACTCCAATACCTTGACTTTATTGTCCTTAAGCCATTTTGCCACAACTTTGGAAGTATGCTTGGGGTCATTGTCCATTTGGAAGACCCATTTGCAACCAAGCTTTAACTTCCTGACTGATGCCTTGAGATGTTGCTTCAATATATGCACATCATTTTCTTTCCTCATGATGCCATCTATTTTGTGAAGTGCACCAGTCCCTCCTGCAACAAAGCACCCCACAACATGATGCTGCACCCCCATGCTTCACGGTTGGGATGGTGTTCTTCGGCTTGCAAGCCTCCCCCTTTTTCCTCCAAACATAACGATGGTCATTATGGCCAAACAGTTCTATTTTTGTTTCATCAGACCAGAGGACATTTCTCCAAAAAGTACGATCTTTGTCCCCATGTGCAGTTGCAAACCATAGTCTGGCTTTTTTATGGCGGTTTTGGAGCAGTGGCTTCTTCCTTGCTGAGCGGCCTTTCAGGTTATGTCGATATAGGACTCTTTTTACTGTGGATATAGATACTTTTGTACCTGTTTTCTCCAGCATCTTCACAAGGTCCTTTGCTGTTGTTCTGGGATTGATTTGCACTTTTCGCACCTCCTAGTAACTCTAGGAGACAGAACGCGTCTCCTTCCTGAGCGGTATGACGGCTGCATGGTCCCATGGTGTTTATACTTGCGTACTATTGTTTGTACAGATGGACGTGGTACCTTCAGGCATTTGGAAATTGCTTCCAAGGATGAACCCGACTTGTGGAGGTCTACAATTTTTCTTGGCTGATTTCTTTTGATTTTCCCATGATGTCAGGCACTGAGTTTGAAGGTAGGCCTTGAAATACATCCACAGGTACACATCCAATTGACTCAAATAGCCTATCAGAAGCTTCTAAACATGACATGACATTTTCTGGAATTTTCCAAGCTGTTTAAAGGCACAGTCAACTTAGTGTATGTAAACTTCTGACCCACTGGAATTGTGATACAGTGAATTATAAGTGAAATAATCTGTCTGTAAACAATTGTTGGAAAAATGACTTGTGTCATGCCCTAAGTAGATGTCGTCACCGACTTGCCAAAACTATAGTTTGTTAACAAGACATTTGTGGAGTGGTTGAAAACTTAGTTTTCATTCACTCCAACCTAAGTGTTTGTAAACTTCCGACTTCAACTGTATGTGAATTGATTGCCCCCCATCTATCTTCAGAGTTCGTTCTGTTAGGTGACCTAAACTGGGATATGCTTAACACCCCGGCCGTCCTACAATCTAAGCTAGATGCCCTCAATCTCACACAAATCATCAAGGAACCCAGCAGGTACATCCCTAAATCCGTAAACATGGGAACCCTCATAGATATTATCCTGGCCAACTTGCCCTACAAATACACCTATGCTGTTTTCAATCAGGATCTCAGCGATCACTGCCTCATTGCCTGCATCCGTTATGGGTCTGCTGTCAAACGACCACCCCTCATCACTGTCAAACGCTCCCTAAAACACTTCTGCGAGCAGGCCTTTCTAATCGACCTGGCCCGGGTATCCTGGAAGGATATTGACCTCATCCCGTCAGTTGAGGATGCCTGGTTGTTCTTTAAAAGTAATTTCCTCACCATCTTAAATAAGAATGCCCCTTTCAAAAAATATAGAACTAAGAACAGATATAGCCCTTGGTTCACTCCAGACCTGACTGCCCTCGACCAGCACAAAAACATCCTGTGGCGTACTGCACTAGCATCGAATAGTCCCCGCAATAAGCAATTTTTCAGGGAAATCAGGAACCAATATACACAAGCAGTTAGAAAGGTAAGGCTAGCTTTTTCAACCAGAAATGTGCATCCTGTAGCACAAACTCAAAAAAGTTATTGGACCCTGTAAAGTCCATGGAGAATAAGAGCACCTCCTCCCAGCTGCCCACTGCACTGAGGCTAGGAAACACTGTCACCACCGATAAATCCACGATAATCAAGAATTTCAAAAAGCATTTCTCTACGGCTGGCCATGCTTTCCCCCTGGCTACCCCAACACCGGCCAACAGCTCCTCACCCCCAACAGCTACTTGCCCAAGCCTCCCCAGCTTCTCCTTCACCCAAATCTAGATAGCAGATGTTCTGAAAGAGCTGCAAAACCTGGACCCGTACAAATCTGCTGGGATAGACAATCTGGACCCTCTCTTTCTAAAATTATCCACCGCCATTGTTGCAACCTCTATTACTAGTCTGTTAAACCTCTCTTTCGTATCATCCGAGATTCCTAAAGATTGGAAAGCTGCCGCGGTCATCCCCCTCTTCAAAGGGGGTGACACTCTAGACCCAAACTGTTACAGACCTATATCCATCCTGCCCTGCCTTTCTAAAGTCTTCGAAAGCCAAGTTAACAAACAGATCACCGACCATTTCGAATCCCACCGTACCTTCTCCACTGTGCAATCCGGTTTCCGAGCTGGTCACGGGTGCACCTCAGCCACGCTCAAGGTACTAAACGATATCATAACTGCCATCGATAAAAGACAGTACCATGCAGCCGTCTTCATCGACCTGGTGTCACGTCCTGACCATAGAGAATCCTTATTTTCTATGGTGGAGTAGGTCAGGGCGTGACTGGGGGGTTAGTCTAGTTTATTATATCTATGTGGGGTTCTAGGTTTGTTTTTCTATGTTGGTGATTGTGTATGATTCCCAATTAGAGGCAGCTGGTAATCATTGTCTCTAATCGGGGATCATATTTAGGTAGCTTTTTTCCACCTGTGTTTATGGGATATTGTTTTGAGTTAGTGCACGTAGCACCTCTGTAGTCACAATTCGTTGTTAGTTTATTGTTTATTTGTTTTTTGTCTTTGCTAAGTTTCACTATATTTTTAAATTATGTGGAACTCAACATCCGCTGCGCCTTGGTCCGATAATTATTCTAGCGAACGTGACACCTGGCCAAGGCTTTCAACTCTGTCAATCACCGTATTCTTATCTGCAGACTCAACAGCCTTGGTTTCTCAAATGACTGCCTCGCCTGGTTCACCAACTACTTCTCAGATAGAGTTTAGTGTGTCAAATCGGAGGGCCTGTTGTCCTGACCTCTTGCAGTCTCTATGGGGGTACCACAGGGTTCAATTCTCGGGCCGACTCTTTTCTCTGTATATATCAATGATGTCACTCTTGCTGTGGGTGATTCCTTGATCCACTTCTATGCAGATGACACCATTCTGTATACATCTGGCCCTTCTTTGGACACTGTGTTAACAAACCTCCAAATGAGCTTCAATGCCATACAACACTCCTACCGTGGCCTCCAACTGCTCTTAAATGCTAGTAAAACCAAATCCATGCTCTTCAACCGATCGCTGCCCGCACCCGCCCGCACGACTAGCATCACTACTTTGGACGGTTCTGACTTAGAATATGTGGACAACTACAAATACCTAGGCTGTAAACTCTCCTTCCAGACTCATATTAAGCATGTCCAATCCAAAATTAAATCTAGTATCGGCTTCCTATTTCGCAACAAAGTGTCCTTCACTCACGCTGCCAAGCATACCCTCGTAAAACTGACTATCCTACCGATCCTCGACTTCGGCAATGTCATTTACAAAATAGCCTCCAACAGTCTACTCAGCAAACTGGATGCAGTCTATCACAGTGCCATCCGTTTTGTCACCAAAGCCCCATATACCACCCACCACTGCGACCTGTATGCTCTCGTCGGCTGGCCCTCGCTTCATATTCGTCGCCAGACCCACTGGCTCCAGGTCATCTATAAGTCTTTGCTAGGTAAAGCTCTGCCTTATCTCAGCTCACTGGTCACCATAACAACACCCACCCCTAGCACGTGCTCCAGCAGGTATATCTCACTGGTCATCCTCAATACCAACACCCCCTTTGGCCACCTTTCCTTCCAGTTCTCTGCTGCCAATGACTGGAACGAATTGCAAAAATCGCTGAAGTTGGAGACCTATATCTCCCTCACTAACTTTAAGCATCAGCTATCTGAGCAGGTTACCGATCGCTGCAGCTGTACATAGCCCATCTGTAAATAGCCCACCCAACTACCTACCTCATCCACATATTGTTTTTATTTACTTTTCTGCTCTTTTGCACACCAGTATTTCTACTTGCACATCATCATCTGCACATCTATCACTTCAGTGTTAATTTGCTAACTTGTAATTACTTCGCTACTATGGCCTATTTATTGCCTTACCTCCTTACTCCATTTGCACACACTGTATGTAGATTTTTCTATTGTGTTATTGACTGTACTTTTGTTTATCCTATGTAACTCTGTGTTGTTTTTTGTCGCACTGCTTTGCTTTACCTTGGCCAGGTTGCAGTTGTAAATGAGAACTTGTTCTCAACTGGCCTACCTGGTTTAATAAAGGTGAAATAAATAAATAAAAAAGCTAGATATAGCTAGGCTACTCATGATTATGTATTGCTTGATCTAGCTAGCTATAGCTAGGCTAGTCATGATGATGTATTGCTTGATCTAGCTAGCTATAGCTAGGTTACTCATGATGATGTATAGCTTGACAAAGCTAGCTATAGCTAGGCTACTCATGTGCTTCGAAAGCAAAAAAACAAACAATCAATACATCATCATGAGTAACCTAGCTAAATCAAATCAATCACATGTTATTTGTCACATACACATGGTTAGCAGATGTTAATGCGAGTGTAGCGAAATGCTTGTGCATCTAGTTCTGACAATGCAATGAGTAATCTAACCTATCAATGTTTTTTGTCTTTGCTAAGTTTCCTAGCTATAGCTAGCTATAGCTAGCTAGGTCAAGCAATACATCATCATGAGTAACCTAGCTATAGCTAGCTAAGTCAAGCAATACATCATCATGAGTAACCTAGCTATATCTAGCTAGGTCAAGCAATACATCATCATGAGTAACCTAGCTATAGCTGTCTAGGTCAAGCAATACATCATCATGAGTAACCTAGCTATAGCTAGCTAGCTAGGTCAACCAATAGAGGTCAAGTCTTTGAGCGCATGCATCCTCCAAAAATGTAGTGGGTCAGTTCATGGCCTAATCAGATTAAGGTGGTTAGGGAGATGGTTGTTGGAGATGGAGTCTATGATGATCTTGTAGAGGGCTACTCTGGATACCAGCCACTGGACTTCTCCTCCTTCACAATGTGTGGCACCCACTGGCACCCACTTGGGTGATGCCTTAGCAGCTCTAGGCACCAGAAAGTTTACCACACAGTTCAGAGTGGTAGCCAGTCGTCCTCACAACGAGCCCTCTGCCTCAGCACTGCTTTCCTCCACTGCATTTCCTTTTCCTCTCAAGCTTCATGTGACTCCTCAATTGATGTTTTGCCTTTCAACACTGGAACTCAAGTCATTGCTATAATGTAACTTGTGAAGAACATTGAGGTATTCAATGAAATGGTTATCATTTAGAGATCACACATCCTGAAGTCTACACGTCAAACAGATTTCAGATTGAGTTTTCCTTTCAGTTCATGATGTTGTCATTTTCTGCGTTTTGGTGCTGACTTTCTCATATACCTCAAGCATTATTGACTCCTCAATTTATGTTTTCAAAAGATCAGGCACCAGCAGCCAGGTGAAACAAAAGAAGCTGGTACAATGTCCAGATGCATCATTCAAAGAAAAGCATTATTAGTCAGCTAGCTAGCTAGCCAAGACAAAAAACGTTGACTTGCCAGTCTCTCTGCAAATCTGTAAGTCTGTTGGTAAAAACCACCAGATATATGCAAAATATGTTGATGTTATAAAAAATGTAACAGCTGATTAAAAAACAACATAAAATAAAATATACTGTACCAGTCAAAAGTTTGGACACAACTACACATTCAAGGGGTTTTTATTTATTTTTACTATTTTCTACAATGTATAATAATAGTGAAGACATTAAAACTATGAAATAACACATATGGAATCATGTAGTAACCAAAAAAGCGTTAAACAAATCGAATTATATTTTTGATTTTAGATTCTTCAAAGTAGCCACCCTTTGCCTTGATGACAGCTTTGCACACGCTTGGCATTCTCTCAACCAGCTTCACCTGGAATGCTTTTCTAACAGTCATGAAGGAGTTCCCACATATGCTGAGCACTTGTTGGCTGCTTTTCCTTCAATCTGCAGTCCAACTCATCCCAAACCATCTCAATCGGGTTGAGGTCGGGTGATTGTGGAGGCCAGGTCATATGATGCAACACTCCATCACTCTCCTTCTTGGTCAAATAGTCCTTACACAGCCTGGAGGTGAGTTGGGTCATTGTCCTGTTGAAAACAAATGATAGTCCCACTAAGCCCAAACCAGATGCGATTGCCTATCGCTGCAGAATGCTGTGGTAGCCATGCTGGTTAAGTGTGCCTTGAATTCTAAATAAATCACTGACAGTGTCATCAGAAAAGCACCTCCACACCATCACACCTCTTCCTCCATGCTTCCCGGTGGGAACCACACATGCGGAGATCATCTGTTCACCTACTCTGCGTCTCACAAAGACACACCGGTTGGAATCAAAAATCTCAAATTTGGACTCATCAGACCAAAGGACAGATTTCCAACGGTCTGTTGTCCATTGTTCGTGTTTCTTGGCCCAAGCAAGTCTCTTCTTCTTATTGGTGTCCTTTAATAGTGGTTTCTTTGCAGCTATTCGACCTTGAAGGCCTGATTCACGCAGTCTCCTCTGAAAACTTGATGTTGAGATGTGTCTGTGAAGCATTTATTTGGGCTGCAATTTCTGAGGCTGGTAACTCTAATGAACTTATCCTCTGCAGCAGTGGTAACTCTGGGTCTTCCTTTCCTGTGGCGGTCCTCATAAGAGCCAGTTTCATCATAGCGCTTAATTGTTTTTGCGACTGCACTTGAAGAAACTTTCAACGTTTTTGAAATGTTTCTTATGGACTTACCTTCATGTCTTAAAGTAATGATGGACTGTCGTTTCTCTTTGCTTTTTTGAGCTTTTATTTATTTATTTATTTTATTTATTTGGACTTGGTATTTTACCAAATATGACTATCTTCTGTATACCACCGCTACCTTGTCACAACAAAACTGATTGTCTCAAACGCATTAAGAAGGAAAGAAATTCCACAAATTAACTTTTAACAAGGCACACCTGTTAATTGAAATGCATTCCATGTGACTATCTCATTAAGCTGGTTGAGAGAATGCCAAGAGTGTGCAAAGCTGTCATCAAGGCAAAGGCTGGCTACTTTGAATAATATAATATGTTTTGATTTGTTTAACACTTTTTTGGTTTTGGTCACTTTTAATAGTTTTGATGTCTTCACTATTATTCTGCAATGTAGAAAATAGTAAAAATAAAGAAAAACCCTTGAATGAGTAGGTGCGTCCAAACTTTTGACTGGTACTGTATGTACAAATGTACAGGAACTCTGTGCTTAGGCTGCTGCTAGGGCGCCATGGCAACTAATGAGCTGCTGCGACCTATTGGTCCTAACTGCTGGAGCTTTGGGTCTGATTTCTGATTGAAGAAATACAGGCTACACTCTCTAACTTTCTCTTTGACCAGCAGAGGGCAGGCTGGTCTGTTTCTCATGTTCCATTCTCTCTCTCTCTCTCTCTCTCTCTCTCTCTCTCTCTCTCTCTCTCTCTCTCTCTCTCTCTCTCTCTCTCTCTCTCTCTTCATCTCTCTCTCTCTTCATCTCTCTCTCTCTTCATCTCTCTCCCTCTCTCTCTCTTCATCTCTCTCTCTCTCTTGTATCTAATTCCTATCACCCAGACCTTGTATTTTGCTACCACACACACACACACTCACACACACACACACACACACACACAACACACACACACACACACACACACACACACACACACACACACACACACACACACACACACACACACACACACACACACACACACACACACACACACACACACACACACACACACACACACACTTAATCTCTTCACATTCAAATTCTAGGGTGGCTCAGCGGCTAAGAAGGTGACGTCACCTTAGCAGGAGCTGGCCAGAGAACAGTGTGTTAGATTGCTGTCTGGTCTCTCCTTCACTCTCCCACCCCCCTGCTTCCCTCCCTCCGTTGGATCATAGTCCCTGTCCCAGATGCCAAGTCAAGAGGAAATGATCGCAGAGAGATGGAGAGAGAGAGGGAAGGTGGGATGGGAGAATGAGAAAGAGAGAGGATAAAGAGATTGTAATTTACGACAAAAGGAATATTTATCAAAGTCTCTCACTCTCTCTCCTTTTCCCCTCTGCTATCTTCCCTCTGCTCTCTGCATCTCTCTCTCTCTCCCCCCCATACATTTTCTTAGCCTACATCTCAGTGGGCCATTCCGGTCATTGACGGCAAGACTGATTGCATTTTTTTCTCAATGCTTTTAAACAAGCAATTCATTTGACCAAAGAGCCACAGGTCGTTTGGCTTCCTGCTCCAATCAGGACTGACAGAGAGTGTTGAAAGCCAAGACTGGTCTGGCTCCTTAGAGCTCTTAGAGTAAGGCCCTCCACATACCTAGAAGGAGAGGTGGGGATTCAAGAGAGACAAAGTAAGGTGAAGTTCACTCAACTAAGTTTAGGCATCTCATACATTGTTATACAGTTGACACATGGTACCAGGGGTGTAGGAATGGGTGGGCCTGGGTAGTCACACACACACACACATATATATATATATATATATATATATATATATATATATATATATATATATATATATATATATATATATATATTTAATGCTCTACTTGTCAGTTTTTTATTTTTACCTAAGCACTGTACTTAAGTTGGGCAGGAGCTCACCAGAACTGGGTACCGACACCTTTTCTTCTGCTTGAGTTCCTGCACCTCCTATAGAATATTTGCTCAAAAGTATTGAGGAGTTCCTGCACCTAATTATAAACGGTACCGGCACCTATTTCAGTCCAAGTCAAGCACTGACCTAAACATGCATACACCATAAAAAAAAAACTTGTATTTTTGGTCTCATACACATATTTAGCAGATGTTATTGCGGGTGTAGCAAAATGCTTTTGTTCCTAGCTCCAACAGTGCTGTAATGTCTAACAATACACAACAATACACTGAAATCTAAAAAGTAAAAGAATGGAATTAAGAAATATAGAAATATTAGGACGGACAATGTCGGAGTCCGGAGTATATGTCACGCCCTGACCTTAGAGAGCCTTTTTATGTCTCTAGTTGGTTTGGTCAGGGTGTGATTTGGGGTGGGCATTCTATGTTTTGTTTTCTATGCTTCTTTATTTCTATGTTTTGGCCGGGTATGGTTCTCAATCAGGGACAGCTGTCTATCGTTGTCTCTGATTGTGAATCATACTTAGGTAGCCCTTTTTCCCTCCTTTCAGTGTGGGTAGTTAACTTTGTTTGTGGCACTATACAACTATACTATGTAAGCTTCACGGTTCCTTCCTTCCTTCCTTCCTTCCTTCCTTCGTTGTTTTGTTAGCGTCATTTTAAATAAAAAGGAAAACGTACGCTCACAACGCTGCACTTTGGTCCACTTCTTTTGACAGCTGTGACAGTATAAATATATATGTATGTATGTGTTTGTAATGGAATGTATAGACAATATGGATAGAATATGTAGTACAGTACATCTGAAGAATAGTATATGTACAGCAATAGTTAAATAGGATAGGCCTTGACTAGAATGCAGTAAATGCATATGAAATGAGTAAAACAGTATGTAAACATTATTAAAGTGACCAGTGTTCCATGGTTATGTACATAGGGCAGCAGTCTCTAGGATGCATGGTAAAGTAACCGGGCGGGGGCTGACTAGTGGTGACTATTTAACAGTCTGATGGCCTTGATATAAGCTGTTTTTCAGGCTCCCGGTCCCAGCTTTGATTCACTTGTACCGACCTCGCCTTCTGGATGGTACCGGGGGGAACAGGCCGTAGCTTGGGTGGCTGAGGTCCTTGATGATCTTCTTGGCCTTCCTGTGACACCGGGTGCTGTAGGTGTCCTGGAGGGCAGGCAGTGTGCCCCCGGTGATGTGTTGGGCAGACCACACCACCCTCTGGAGAGCTTTGCGGTTGCGGACGGTGCAGTTGCCGTACCAGGATGGTACGTGCTCCCTCTGCTGTTTTCTGAAGTCCAGGATCAGCTTTTGTTGACGTTGAAGGAGACATTATTTTCCTTGCAAGACTCTGCCAGGTCCCTCACCTTCTCCCTGTAGGCTGTCTCGTCATTGTTGGCAATCAGGCCTACCAGTGTTGTGTCATCTGCAAACTTGATGATTGAGTTGGAGGCGTGCGTGGCCACGCGGTCATGGGTGAACAGGGAGTACAGGAGGGTGCTGAGTATGCACCCTTGTTGGGTCCCTGTGTTGAGGATCAGCGTAGTTGAAGTGTTGTTGCCTACCTTCACCACCTGGAGGCAACCTGTTGGAAAAGCATTCCAGGTGACTACCTCATGAAGCTGGTTGAGAGAATGCCAAGGGTGTGCAAAGCAAAGGGTGGCTACTTAAAAGAATATAAAATATATTTTGAATTGTTTAACACTTTTTTGGTTACTACATGATTCCATATGTGTTATTTCATAGTTTTCATGTCTTTAATATTATTCCATAATGTAGAAAATAAAGAAACTTTTGACTGGTACCATATATTACTGTGCTTTGAATGTTGCTAGTGCATGCATGTAATAGCAGTAATTCACAAAAAATAGAATAGTTGAATCTGCTCTTTTTGATACAGTACTATATAGACATCAGAATGTCTTACCTGCTTGTGACTGTAGGAGAATTAGTCAAAGTCACTTTCTGGCACTCCTTTTTTGGAATTCCGTTTCACCTCTGTGTCAATTCCAAGCTGAGCTGTTCATCAGATTCTTCATATACAATTTAACAATTGATAATATTCTCACCAATCAGACTATTGTCATTTTAATCTTGTCTTTAAACTAACTATATTATCATATGTGTGAAATTAGTTTCGATATAGTTTTAGGTGTAGTTTAGATGGGCCATCAGCTGCACATGCCTGACGGGTAGAGGGAAAAAATGACACATTCTGTTTGTGATATTAAGATTCTAACAACAACAGTGTTCGACTTATTTAGTTCTAGTCTCATAGTCTATTAATTATAGGCCTATGGTTTATTATGTGTAGTTCTACGTGAGTCGGATGTTAAATGCAAGAGTCATGGATTTACGTAGGCCTACAAGACTATTTGGTCTGTAACGCAAAATCACATGTTAGATGGTTTGTTGTGTGCGATCGATTACAGTAGTGTATAGGGCAGGCTTTTATGATAATTTAATGATGATTTGAGTGTCCAAATTTTGGCCCACCTAAATTCTTGCTGGCCCTGCCATCAACGTAGTTCTGCCTACGCCACTGCATGGTACAATATCATTTTACCAGACAAGGTCTTCCTCAGGCATGGTTTGGATTGCCATGTCATACTGTAGGACTCTTTGGGTTATCATATCAATTACTTGTAGTTCTCTTCTGTATTTGGTATTTCTCTGGCGAGCACCCCTGTCTTTGTTTCATTACAATGAAGGAATGCAAAACATGTATAGCATCTCCCTGTGCATTTCTCGCCGGATCACAGATCCTTGATCTGGTACTTCTAAACAACTGCTGGGAATTTGGAGACCTAACCTCAAATTCAGATCGTTTATCTGCCATAGTTTGGGCATCAGCCACTCTATGAATCCGCCTGGTATCAATGAAGCCCACGCGCACACGCCACATGCAACCTGCTTCGCCTTTAAAAACATATTGATTTCTCCAATTCGCAGAGAGCTTTAACACAATCGATAGCCCTGGCCTTCCAAGATCAGCGGCAGTATAAGCATCCCTTCCCCTAACACACACTCCCGTCTCTCTTCCCCTCAGGTAATGATTGTCCTTGGGCAGGAGAATAGTTTGTCTGCATTAGGAGTGAAGTGTTTCTAATGGAATTGGGTCTCTCTCCTCCCCCACCCTCCCCCACCTCACCCCTCTTCTGGGTCTGTAGTAATGTGGTTATGTTCAGTGAATATATATCGGTGCTTTAACAAAGGTGAGAGAGATTGCGGCACACCTCTCCTTTGACCTTTAACATCCACTTGGTTTTCCATCCATCCCTCGCTCCTTCCTTCCCTCCTCCCCCGCTCTCCCTCCCTCCCCCAGCCTCGTTACGACTCTCCGTCAGTATGGATCGATAACAGTTTGTATTTGCAACGCATTAGAGGTCTGCCTAGCTCCGTGCTATATTGAAAAAGGAGGCTGCCTGCTCATTTTGGTGCTGTGTGGTCAAATCACACCACCCAGATTGAATAGGTGATATTAAGGTGGCACTCGTGTGTTCCAGACGTTGTTCTCAATGATCGGACTCTGTATTATGTTTCATTATGTTCACACCTAGTTTATATTATAGCTCCACAACTGTTTTTATCCATCTTGTTGTTATCCTATTTCATCCTCCAACCTTGTTCCTTGTTCCTCTGACCTAGTCTTATCCCTCAATGGTCAGTATGGGAAGGAAAGGTGGTAAAGGGCAACATGTATGAATGAACATTGGAACTACTAAGAGATATATGCTGGTCTTTTCTATTGCTGTTTTTATTAGAATGTAGTTGGCCATGAACAGGCAGTGTTCTGTGCTTTTCCTCAACAACTATTTTTTTGTACCAATCCACACGCTCTATAATGTACCTGTGTAGAACACCCTTCAACCAATCAGAATGAAGTATGCAACAAAGCCGTAGTTAGAGCCTATCATCATTGGCTGATTTTACAGGCTGATTTTATATGCATGTTTATCAAAACACATGAATGTAAAAGTACATACCTAGTGCCCCTGAGATGAACCCGTTACATAAAAAGCAGTTGTTACCATGGTGATCTAGTGCTGTTTCACAAGTTACGGATAGCTTTTCTGTACAGTGTATGATTCCATTTAGTAGTTTTAAACCAACAAGTAGACATAGCATATTGTCTTTTTTCCCACCAAAAAGATTATTATGTCAACACTAAACTCATGTACCCTCACACACACCTGTGCACGCACGCACATGTACACACACGCACATGTACGTACACACACACACACACACACACACACATAGTCATAGACCAGAGTTTTTTTCAGTTCGGCCTTCTGAGCAAAATCACTAAATTAAATACAGAAAAATGGACATGAATAAGAAAATGTACTACTTGTGAACCTTGGGTCTTGAGTTGTATTTTTTTCCTAAATTGCACTTTGTTTTTGAAGTCCAAGTTTTTATTAAAATAAATAAGCGATACTTCAATGTTGTAGAGGGACATCCTAACAACGTGATGATCCAAGATAGTGACATTTCCTGAGTAGTTGACCTGGTCTCAGCCATAACCTTGAATTCATGTTGACAAACCTTTCCCCTCCCCCTATCTGTGGTTCTGTCAGTCCATTTTTGCCCCTCCGTCCCTCTCTCTCTTTCTCTATCTCTGTTTCTCTCTCTCTCTGTTTCTCTCTCTCTCATTGTCTCTATTTTTCTCCTTCTCTCTCGCTCTTGCTCTCTCCTCTGCCTGTGCCTCTCACTAGCTCACCCCAGCCTGCTGACTGTGTCTGCTGACTGTGTATGCTGACTGTGTCTGCTGACCGTGTCTGCTGACTATGTATGCTGACTGTGTCTGCTGACCGTGTCTGCTGACTGTGTATGCTGATTGTGTCTGCTGACTGTGTATGCTGACTGTGTCTGCTGACTGTGTATGCTGATTGTGTCTGCTGACTGTGTATGTTGACTGTGTATGCTGACTGTGTCTGCTGACTGTGTATGCTGACTGTGTATGCTGACTGTGTTGCTGACTGTGTATGCTGACTGTGTATGCTGACTGTGTATGCTGACTGTGTCTGCTAACTGTGTATGCTGACTGTGTCTGCTGACCGTGTCTGCTGACTGTGTCTGCTGACCGTGTCTGCTGACTGTGTATGCTGACTGTGTCTGCTGACCGTGTCTGCTGACTGTGTATGCTGATTGTGTCTGCTGACTGTGTATGCTGACTGTGTCTGCTGACTGTGTATGCTGATTGTGTCTGCTGACTGTGTATGTTGACTGTGTATGCTGACTGTGTCTGCTGACTGTGTATGCTGACTGTGTCTGCTGACTGTGTCTGCTGACTGTGTATGCTGACTGTGTATGCTGACTGTGTCTGCTGATTGTGTATGCTGATTGTGTATGCTGACTGTGTTGCTGACTGTGTATGCTGACTGTGTATGCTGACTGTGTCTGCTGACTGTGTATGCTGACTGTGTCTGCTGACTATGTCTGCTGATTGTGTATGCTGACTGTGTCTGCTGACTGTGTCTGCTGACTGTGTCTGCTGACTGTGTATGCTGACTGTGTCTGCTGACTGTGTATGCTGGCTGTGTCTGCTGACAGTGTTGCTGACTGTGTATGCTGACTGTGTCTGCTGACTGTGTCTGCTGACTGTGAATGCTGACTTTGTCTGCTGATTGTGTATGCTGGCTGTGTCTGCTGACTGTGTCTGCTGACTGTGTCTGCTGACTGTGTATGCTGACTGTGTCTGCTGACTGTGTATGCTGACTGTGTATGCTGATTGTGTATGCTGATTGTGTATGCTGACTGTGTTGCTGACTGTGTATGCTGACTGTGTATGCTGACTGTGTCTGCTGACTGTGTATGCTGACTGTGTCTGCTGACTATGTCTGCTGATTGTGTATGCTGACTGTGTCTGCTGACTGTGTCTGCTGACTGTGTCTGCTGACTGTGTATGCTGACTGTGTCTGCTGACTGTGTATGCTGGCTGTGTCTGCTGACAGTGTTGCTGACTGTGTATGCTGACTGTGTCTGCTGACTGTGAATGCTGACTTTGTCTGCTGATTGTGTATGCTGGCTGTGTCTGCTGACTGTGTCTGCTGACTGTGTCTGCTGACTCTGTCTGCTGACTGTGTCTGCTGACCGTGTCTGCTGACTGTGTATGCTGATTGTGTCTGCTGACTGTGTATGTTGACTGTGTATGCTGATTGTGTATGCTGACTGTGTATGCTGACTGTGTCTGCTGACTGTGTATGCTGATTGTGTCTGCTGACTGTGTATGTTGACTGTGTATGCTGACTGTGTATGCTGACTGTGTCTGCTGATTTGTGTATGCTGACTGTGTATGCTGACTGTGTTGCTGACTGTGTCCCCTGACTGTGTTGCTGACTGTGTATGCTGACTGTGTATGCTGACTGTGTATGCTGACTGTGTATGCTGACTGTGTCTGCTGACTATGTCTGCTGATTGTGTATGCTGACTGTGTCTGCTGACTGTGTATGCTGACTGTGTCTGCTGACTGTGTATGCTGGCTGTGTCTGCTGACAGTGTTGCTGACTGTGTATGCTGATTGTGTCTGCTGACTGTGTCTGCTGACTGTGTTGCTGACTGTGTCTGCTGACTGTGAATGCTGACTTTGTCTGCTGATTGTGTATGCTGACTGTGTATGTTGACTGTGTATGCTGACTGTGTCTGCTGACTGTGTCTGCTGACTGTGTTACTGACTGTGTCTGCTGATTGTGTATGCTGACTGTGTTGCTGACTGTGTCCCCTGACTGTGTTGCTGACTGTGTTGCTGACTGTGTCACCTGACTGTGTTGCTGACTGTGTCTGCTGACTGTGTCTGCTGACTGTGTTGCTTACTGTGTATGCTGACTGTGTCTGCTGACTGTGTCTGCTGACTGTGTTGCTGACTGTGTATGCTGATTGTGTCTGCTGACTGTGTCTGCTGACTGTGTATGCTGACTGTGTCTGCTGACTATGTCTGCTGATTGTGTATGCTGACTGTGTCTGCTGACTGTGTCTGCTGACTGTGTCTGCTGACTGTGTATGCTGGCTGTGTCTGCTGACAGTGTTGCTGACTGTGTATGCTGACTGTGTCTGCTGACTGTGAATGCTGACTTTGTCTGCTGATTGTGTATGCTGGCTGTGTCTGCTGACTGTGTCTGCTGACTGTGTCTGCTGACTCTGTCTGCTGACTGTGTCTGCTGACCGTGTCTGCTGACTGTGTATGCTGATTGTGTCTGCTGACTGTGTATGTTGACTGTGTATGCTGATTGTGTATGCTGACTGTGTATGCTGACTGTGTCTGCTGACTGTGTATGCTGATTGTGTCTGCTGACTGTGTATGTTGACTGTGTATGCTGACTGTGTATGCTGACTGTGTCTGCTGATTTGTGTATGCTGACTGTGTATGCTGACTGTGTTGCTGACTGTGTCCCCTGACTGTGTTGCTGACTGTGTATGCTGACTGTGTATGCTGACTGTGTATGCTGACTGTGTATGCTGACTGTGTCTGCTGACTATGTCTGCTGATTGTGTATGCTGACTGTGTCTGCTGACTGTGTATGCTGACTGTGTCTGCTGACTGTGTATGCTGGCTGTGTCTGCTGACAGTGTTGCTGACTGTGTATGCTGATTGTGTCTGCTGACTGTGTCTGCTGACTGTGTTGCTGACTGTGTCTGCTGACTGTGAATGCTGACTTTGTCTGCTGATTGTGTATGCTGGCTGTGTCTGCTGACTGTGTCTGCTGACTGTGTCTGCTGACTGTGTCTGCTGACTGTGTTACTGACTGTGTCTGCTGATTGTGTATGCTGACTGTGTTGCTGACTGTGTCCCCTGACTGTGTTGCTGACTGTGTTGCTGACTGTGTCACCTGACTGTGTTGCTGACTGTGTCTGCTGACTGTGTCTGCTGACTGTGTTGCTTACTGTGTATGCTGACTGTGTCTGCTGACTGTGTCTGCTGACTGTGTTGCTGACTGTGTATGCTGATTGTGTCTGCTGACTGTGTCTGCTGACTGTGTTGCTTACTGTGTATGCTGACTGTGTCTGCTGACTGTGTCTGCTGACTGTGTATGCTGATTGTGTATGCTGACTGTGTTGCTGACTGTGTCCCCTGACTGTGTTGCTGTGTATGCTGACTGTGTATGCTGACTGTGTATGCTGACTGTGTCTGCTGACTATGTCTGCTGATTGTGTATGCTGACTGTGTCTGCTGACTGTGTATGCTGACTGTGTCTGCTGACTGTGTATGCTGGCTCTGTCTGCTTACTGTGTCTGCTGACTGTGTTGCTGACTGTGTATGCTGATTGTGTCTGCTGACTGTGTCTGCTGACTGTGTTGCTGACTGTGTCTGCTGACTGTGTATGCTGACTGTGTATGCTGACTGTGTCCCCTGACTGTGTTGCTGACTGTGTATGCTGACTGTGTCCCCTGACTGTGTTGCTGACTGTGTCCCCTGACTGTGTCCGCTGACTGTGTCTGCTGACTGTGTCTGCTGATTGTGTCTGCTGATTGTGTATGCTGACTGTGTCCCCTGACTGTGTCCCCTGACTGTGTTGCTGACTGTGTCTGCTGACTGTGTCTGCTGATTGTGTATGCTGACTGTGTCTGTTGACTGTGTTGCTTACTGTGTATGCTGACTGTGTCTGCTGACTGTGTTGCTGACTGTGTATGCTGATTGTGTCTGCTGACTGTGTCTGCTGACTGTGTTGCTTACTGTGTATGCTGACTGTGTCTGCTGACTGTGTATGCTGACTGTGTATGCTGACTGTGTCTGCTGATTGTGTTTGCTGACTGTGTTGCTGACTGTGTCCCCTGACTGTGTATGCTGACTGTGTCTGCTGACTGTGTATGCTGACTGTGTCTGCTGACTGTGTATGCTGGCTGTGTCTGCTGACTGTGTTGCTGACTGTGTATGCTGATTGTGTCTGCTGACTGTGTCTGCTGACTGTGTTGCTGACTGTGTCTGCTGACTGTGTTGCTGACTGTGTCTGCTGACTGTGTCCGCTGATTGTGTATGCTGACTGTGTATGTTGACTGTGTATGCTGACTGTGTCTGCTGACTGTGTCTGCTGACTGTGTCTGCTGGCTGTGTCTGCTGATTGTGTATGCTGACTGTGTCTGCTGACTGTGTCTGCTGACTGTGTCTGCTGACTGTGTCTGCTGATTGTGTATGCTGACTGTGTCTGCTGACTGTGTATGCTGACTGTGTCTGCTGACTGTGTCTGCTGACTGTGTATGTTGACTGTGTATGCTGACTGTGTCTGCTGATTGTGTCTGCTGATTGTGTATGCTGACTGTGTCTGCTGACTGTGTTGCTTACTGTGTATGCTGACTGTGTCTGCTGACTGTGTATGCTGACTGTGTCTGCTGACTGTGTATGTTGACTGTGTCTGCTGGTTGTGTATGCTGACTGTGTCTGCTGACTGTGTATGCTGACTGTGTCTGCTGACTGTGTATGCTGACTGTGTCTGCTGACTGTGTTCCTGACTGTGTCTGCTGACTGTGTCTGCTGACTGTGTCTGCTGATTGTGTATGCTGACTGTGTATGTTGACTGTGTATGCTGACTGTGTCTGCTGATTGTGTATGCTGACTGTGTCTGCTGACTGTGTCTGCTGATTGTGTATGCTGACTGTGTCTGCTGACTGTGTATGCTGACTGTGTCTGCTGACTGTGTCTGCTGACTGTGTATGCTGACTGTGTCTGCTGACTGTGTCTGCTGATAGTGTATGCTGACTGTGTATGTTGACTGTGTATGCTGACTGTGTCTGCTGACTGTGTATGCTGATTGTGTATGCTGACTGTGTATGTTGACTGTGTCTGCTGACTGTGTATGCTGACTGTGTATGCTGACTCTGTCTGCTGACTGTGTATGCTGACTGTGTCTGCTGACCGTGTTGCTGACTGTGTCTGCTGATTGTGTATGCTGACTGTGTATGTTGACTGTGTATGCTGACTGTGTCTGCTGACTGTGTATGCTGACTGTGTCTGCTGACTGTGTCTGCTGATTGTGTCTGCTGACTGTGTCTGCTGACTGTGTCTGCTGACTGTGTATGCTGACTGTGTCTGCTGACTGTGTCTGCTGATTGTGTCTGCTGACTGTGTATGCTGACTGTGTCTGCTGACTGTGTATGCTGACTGTGTATGCTGACTGTGTCTGCTGACTGTGTTGCTGACTGTGTCTGTTGACTGTGTCTGCTGACTGTGTTGCTGACTGTGTCTGCTGACTGTGTTGCTGACTGTGTCTGCTGACTGTGTTGCTAACTGTGTCTGCTGACTGTGTCTGCTGGCTGTTTCTTAGAGTGTGCTGGGGGGCCAGCAAAGGGGAAATCAACTGAGGAAAGCTTTCAGAGTTCAAGTGCACGGCCAGAGAAACGTTTCTGAGTTGGACAAAGGGAGAGAGGAAGGGAAGGAGCAATGGGAAGGCGAGAGGCTGAACTACTGACAAAGCAGCTAAGGACGGGGGAGAGAGCATGAGGGTCATTTTAAAAAATGGGTGAAATTTGAGAAAAAATATGTGAACAGAAGAAAAAAAAATGTCCATCCCCTCCTCTTCCCTCTCTCCACTTATACAATCCTCTTACCCTCCCCCTAAGATATTCCTTTCAGAACCACCCCTTTTCTCTATTTCTCTCGCTCTGTCCCTCCCTCTCTCGCTCTCTCCTCCATTCCTACCCCACTTGCACACACACACTAGATGACTGACGCCCTCTTACCCTCCCTCTCTCTCTCACCCTTGTTTTCTCTCTCTCTCCAAGCTCTCTCCACTACATCACCAATACTTTTTTCCCTGGCTGCGGTGTGTTTGTGCTTTAGCGAGTGTACAGCGAAACCGGTTCTGTGCTGATCCAGCGTGAGTTATCCCATGCACAGAGCCAGGAGCAGCGTACCTCTTGCCAACATCCTGCCTCCACTCTGCTGCCTTTTCTGCTTTGATTTCCCACTGTCTGCTTTTCCACCAGACCTTTTATTTCTTTAACCCTCTGCTCTCTTCCAAGAATGATCTAGGAAGAGGGGAAAGAAATAAGAGAAAGGTGTCTGTGTGAAGGGGAGATGTGGAGGCAGAAAAGGAGAGAGAGGGGAGAGGACTAGAGAGAAGACTGGGGTTAGGCTGCAACACGAGAGGCAAAGCAACGAGGAGAGGGAGAAAGAAGAGAGCAACGAGGATCGAGGGATGATCGAGGTGGAATCGGGCCGAAAACGCAGGAAATGGAGGGAAAAATTGCCAGACTCATCCGACCTCTGCTGGTATTTTTCTCATCCTTTTGTTATTCACATACTTTCTTTTTAAGTGTTTCTGAAATGATTTGCTTCCTTTATGTTTCTCTATCTATCGCTCATGGGTTTCTCTTTCCATGTCTTCTAGGGTTTTCAGCGTTGCTTGTCTTTCCTCTTGTTTTTAAAAAGTGTCTCTGTCCATATGTGTACTTTAGAACCCTTTCCTTCCTCCCCCTTTCCTTCCTCCCGCTTTCCTTCCTCCCGCTCCCCTCGGAAGGTTCTCCTCCGTCCTTCCACGTTTCTCTCTCGCCCAAATGAAACGCAATGATTGCTTTTGTTTTATTTTGTTTTGATACTTTCGCTTGGATTTTCCCATTGAAAGTTTACATAGTTCGAACAAAAACTATGTTGGAAAAGGTGAAACCTGAAATTGGGGCCCAGTAGTGAGGCCGAAAGGGAGGGAAGAAGGGGGAGGGGGGGGCCTAATGTTCCTCCGTTTTTTTGTTTGTTTAATCTTCGTGTGTATGGGTATGTATGTGTTTTATCGTTGTAAGCTTCGTTCAATTATTGCATGCATATTTTCTGCACAGTTTGGAGTCATTTTGATGAGTTTGACATAATATTTAACTGGTAAAAAGGCGACATTGTGAAGTGAATGTAGTTCTATTATAGGGGTATCCCCATCGCCGCTCTATCTCTACCTCGCTCCTCGTTCTCCCCTACTTCCTGTCTGTTTGTGTCCTCAATATATCTGTCTGTTAGTCTGTACATAAACACATCTCTTCTGAATGTGTTTCTCTATTTATCGACTAATACGGCACTCTAGCTTACAGCAATCTCTGTGGGCCTTCTCTGTCCGTCCCCACGCTATTGGCTTCCACCCTCACTTCCATTGTTTGATTTACACAAGTCGGTGTGTCCCTCCGTTCATACTTAATTTCAGAGGCCAGAGTGTGTGCTGTGTGTACATGGATGTGTGTGTGTTATTCTCATTCCATCCCAGCTCTTAGCCGCCCTGTACATCTCCATGGAGACCCGCTATGTGCTCTCGGCCCCCGTACCTCGGCCTATGCACGGGCGCACAAAGACACCCCTGGACGTCGCCCTGCCAGGGTGTAAAATTGTTGAAGGGACGGAGAGGAGGGTACCCCGATTGGGAGTTGTCGGAGGGTGACGGCGGGGATGGACGTGGTCCTGATAGCCATGGCTAAGGGGCTTTGTGTCTGAATGGAGGTTAAGCTGGGGACTTAAGTATGGAGCTCAGGCCTAGACACCCCACCACTACGGGCCTGCAGGCTTGGTTAATAGTGGGTAGAAGGGCTGAAAAGAAGGCCTGGCTGACTGGCTTTCTGAAAGGCCTGACTGAGATCTCTACTCTATTGTCTTATCAGGTGGGCTGAAGGCACGGCGTAACGGTGCTCTCTTGTCCTTCCCCCAGTCTCACTGAAGGTGATAGTCTATATGGTTTATACCATCATCTCAACACATAAGCAAACTAAGCTTTTATAGTTTAAGGTTTTGGTAAAAACATCTCAGAGTGGATAATCATATGTTTACTGTATTTGCCGTTTTGTATTTTCACCTTGATGAAAAGGCATTGTACACTGTAGTAGAGAGCACCTTTTGGAAATTAAAATGTGTTGTTTGCTAGTCCAAAATCGCACAGTATCACACTATGACGACATGGTGGATCCACGGTCTCACACCTCATATGACAATAGAAAAAAATGATAGAGGTCAGTCAGTGCTGCTAGATATATGGCCTGTGATGATGGAATGCCACAGATCAGTTACCAGCCGTTAAATATTTGAACCAGCTCTAGCTTGACGTCAGTTCCTCAGGCTCTCCCAGCCGTCTCAGCGTCAGTGCTGCAGTGGATGAGGCCACTAATGTGCTTCCCTTTATGAAGCATAACTCAGCCAGCGCTATCAATTATACAGCTAGTACTTGTCTGACTCTGAGAGGGGGTGGGCTACTAGCCTGCTACAGAACGCACAACAGGCTACTGGGTCCACTATGGAGGGAATGACTGACTGACTGACTGACTGACTGGGACATAGATAGAAAAAGCAGCATGTGACCATCATGGATGTATTCCCACTCTCAGGATCTGGGTGAGAGAACCCCCCCCCCCCCCCCCCCCCCGGAATCATTGTTCCAGTTGTGTCACTATGTGTCTGCCTCAGCTTGACGAGGACACAGACCGCTGAAACAAGGCAGAACCAGACGAGCTGTGAGTTCTGTTTGGATTCATATTGCCTAATGGGGCCTTTTTCATAAATACTGAATTATTTGTGTGTTTCTTTTCATATAGTGCTTCAGTCCTCCAGTGTCTCTGTGTGTCTGTTGCCGTGGGTAAATTGAGTTACTAGCTCATATGTTTTAGAGCACTCGGTAGCACACCTCGTTTTCGTCAATAAAATGGAATCAACATTTTTTTTCAATTGGATTTGATGTGTCCATACTGTGTATTGTACTAACACTTAAGTCCAAGTTGTATTTGAGTACATTGATGTATAGGAGCTTCGACATCAATTTGCACACAGAAATCAGCACATATGAAAGACCCAAGAGTGAGAGGTGTATGTGTGTGGGGGGGGGGGGGGGGGGGGGGGGGGGGGGGGGGGGGGGGGGGGGGGGGGGGGGGGGGGGGGGGGGGGGGGGGGGGGGGGGGGGGGGGGGGGGG